>NC_092508.1:255000-555000 GCF_047511675.1 Marmota flaviventris | reverse complement strand
TGATGTATTTCTATGATACTTTTTTCTGGGCTCCGAGTTACTAGTTGCCTTTTTGTGTGACAGTGAGAAAACAGATTTCATTGACTCCTCCAACAGAGTTGATGAGTTTTTATTATTGTTAGGATGCATAAGGCATTATTTCATATATAGAACATTTGTTTTTTGTGGTAACTTCTAAAGTCTTGAGTTCCAGAAACATAGTTGATTCAATTTATTTTCCACAATTTCATTGAAGAAAAAAAATGCACATCCAAGACGTAGTACTGGTAATTGTACATCAAAGACCGCTGTTTTGCCCACGGAGAACTGACGTGTATGCTACAGTTCACATGGAGGAGTGTGATGTCCACAGATGAGCATCTGGCTCCTGCATTCAGTCCACCCAGGCTTCTTTTCCCTGCCCCTGCACTTCTCCTGCCAGTTGCCATCGGGCCCATTTCATGTCACCTCAGGACCCCTGGCCTTGCACCATGTCATGAAGCCCTGGTAGTATGCGGGGTGATAGCAGTATCCTTGGTTGTTAAGGTCTGGATGTGAGGTGTTCCCCAAAAGTGCCTGTATGTGTGGGGGAATATTCAGGGGTGAATGATTAAGAAGTAAGAGCTCGAATCTGATCAGTCCATCCTAATTTGAATGGACTGAGGGGTGACTGTGGGCAGGCAGGGCTTGGCCAAAGGAGGTGGGTCACTAGAGGCTGCCCTAAAGGGCTCGCCTTTCCTACAGCTCCTCCCCCTTTTTCTATGCTCCCTGACTGCCTTGAGCAGAGCAGCACCCTTCTACCATGTTTTTCTGCCTCCCCTTGGGCCCAGAGCCATCGAGTTGGCCCACCATCTGCTAAACCTCTGAAACTGAACCAAACTGAACATTTCCTCCTCTAAGTCACCCTTGTCAAGTATCTTGGTCATAGCAACAAAAAGTTCATGCACTGGTAATCCCTTAGATGTGCACAGAGGTCACTGCGTACAGCATAAATGTGCTCCCCCTCAGTGTGCCCTTAGCTGGACCTTAGGAATGCCAACCTCCCCTGCAGACTACCTGGCATACAGGGAAGAGGGACAAAGGCAGCTGCGAGTGACTGATGGCAGTCAGCGTGACTGCAGTGGAGCTTGACTCAGGGCCTCCCCAAGACCTCGGGGGAGCCTATGTGTGAAGCCTGGGACCCAAACCAGACTGGCCTTGTACTCAGATGCCTGTGCTTGAAGCCAGGTAGCCCAGTGTGGTTTGGAATGATGGCACATATTGCATCTTAGAGCATCCAGTGAGAATATGTTTCAGAAAAGGGGTGTGATTTTAGAAATAGTTTAAAGTATGAGGCTTTACTAAATCTACTCCCTCTATCATTACAATTCTAGTTTCTTCAGTAGTAGTTAATAAGAGGTATGTTGAATGGGAACAAGTCCTACTGTCTGAGTGTTACAGACATGGTGGTTACTCTTGCTTCCCCTGGAAGGTAGGCAGGAGCATGATGTAGGTAGCACCCCTCAGTTTAGACTTGAAGCCACGTGCTACCAGCATCTGCAAGAAGGCATCTGGCTTCAAGTAACAGACTTATCACTTGTCACATTTCTCATGACTCAAACACTCAGGGTCACTCCTGATGAACTGGGCTGCACAAAATAACCACACAAAAGACAGAGATACCTTTGGGTCCTGGGACAGCTCCTCTGACCTTAGGGGTCCATGGAAAGAGAGAGAGAGTGTGAGAGAGCATGTGCTGAACCCTTTTATTGGGGAGAAGCCATTCAAATGAGGCCAGGGGTCAGGTTTCAGGGGGTTGAGTCTAGCTTCATGATGTCTGCTGTCAGCAGGTCAACTGACATCTGGGAAGGCCACACCCGTCTCATGAGCTGTGTGGGGATTGATCATGGCAGAGCAAGCGAAAAGACCAGAGCGAGGCCCGGCGACGTTGGTTCAGTCCACCCTGTGCGCTCAGTGCCCACAGTTCACACACACACACAGTGGTGAAGGGGTGCTCGGTTCCCCTGTGGCAGCTTCCAACCATCACTGAAGGCAATTGGAAGAGAAAATTGGGAAGAAGGAAGCAAAATCCCCTTCTTCCGTCTTCCAGTGACCACCACCATGAACACGTCTTAAAATGCATGTGGGTGGGAGGCACCCTCTGCCCTGCCCTCCCAGTGACGAGCCCTGACTCCTGGACTTGTGGGGAGCAGCACTGCAGAAGGCTGACCCCATAGTGAGCTCCCGTCCTCCTCCACATGCCCTGGCTGGGACTCAGGCTGTGAGGACTGGGAAGGCTGCAGGGAAGACTTCCAGCCGAGCAGGTGGGAGAAAGCCACGTTTCCCTCCTCTTCCGGGCCTCCTGCCAGGTATTGTGGCAGTTGCTTCTTTCCTTTCTTCCCACCTGCGGTTCTTTCCCAGGCCAGGTGCAGTCACAAAAAGAGTGTGTCAGGGCGGGTTAAGTGAAGTCCCACATTTTTGTCAGGAGGACTGGGAAGTACTCAGGGAGACCGGAGGGAGAGAGAGAGAGACAGGGTTGGGTTAGGTGGTCCCTGAACAAGTGAGATCCAGTGCAGAGGTGGGGGGTGGGCTCACCCTGAAAACAGCTTAGAAACAGAAAACCAAGAGATAGGTCACTGCCCTGCAGCCAGCTGGCCACTTGGGCAAATGGGACATTGCTGAGAATACTGCTGAGGCTGTGAAGATTGGGTGACACTGAGACCGCATTCCACAGAAGACTGGGTTGGCACTTGTGACCTGAACCAATCCAGGCCAACTGCCTGCTCAGCATGAATACCAACATTTCCTATAGGCTTTAAATGAGAACCACAGTGTCCAACAGCAGAACGTTCAAAAGGCCCAGGACACAGTCCAGAATACATACAAAGAACCAGGAAAGGGGCTGGGGCTCAGCGGTGCAGCGCTTGTCTAGCACGTGCAGGGTGCTGGGTCGATCCCCAGAACACATAAAAAATATATAAATAAAATAAAGGCATTGTATCCAACTACAACTAAAAAAAAATATTAAAAAAAAGACACCAGGAAAATAATCTTCTCCTAAGAAAGCATAGGTGATAAGAATGTTGGGTTGATCTGTGTCAGACTAGGTGGTCTTCAGGATTGTGACCCCTGTGACCTTTACCTCCTTTACTGTTCATAGCAAAAGCACTTTACAGTTGTAACTAATCAGCCTGGACTATCCAGTGGGCACATGTGATTACTCGAGCTCTTAGGAGCAGGGTCTGTTTCCAGCTGGTTGGCAGACCCTTCTGCCAGAGAGATGGAGGAAGATGGAAGGGGCTATGAACTGAGGCATGTCTGAGAATGACCAGCAGCTGATAGCCAGGAGGAAGCAGAGATCTCATTCCTGCACCCACACAGAACCCAGCAAGCCTGACGGGGCATTCTCCCTCAGAGCACCCAGGTAGGACCCCTGGCCAGCTGACCCTTGACTCGGCCTCCTGAGACCCTGAGCCAAAAACTCTGGTGAGCCCTCTGCACCCAGACTTCTGACCCACAGAAATCATGAGATGATAGAAAGTGCTTGTTTTAAGATGCTAAATTGTGGTATAACTTGTTAAGGCTACAAAAAATATATATATTCTTTATTTTTATTTAATTTTTCTGGTACTGGGGATTGAATCCGGGAGTACTATACCACTAAGCTACACCCCCAGCCCTTTTTACTTTTTATTTTGAGACAGGATCCCCTTAAGTTTCTCAGGCTGACCTCAAACTTGCGACCCTCTTGTCTCATAGCAGGGATTATAGGTGTGTGCCACCACACCCAGCTAAAAGAACCCTCTAAGCAGCTATTAGAATATTCCAAGAAGTAAAGCTACTCTTGAAACATAGGAAGTATAGAAGTATAGACAGGATTAAATAAATAAAAATAGGAGACATAAAGACCAAAAACAAATAGGAATTTTAGTGAAAATACAGTAACGGAAATAAGGACAATTGGGGGGTGGGTAATTGGGGATTGAACTCAAGGGCACTTGACCACTGAGCCACATCCCAGCCCTATGTTGTATTTTATTTAAAGACAGGGTCTCACTGAGTTGCTTAGCGCTTTGCTTTTGCTGAGGCTGACTCTGAACTCTTGATCTTCCTGAGCCAGCCTCCTGAGCCACTGGGATTACAGGCCTGCACCACCACGCCCAGCAACAGTTCTTTAAATTGAAGTTTTTGTTGGGTATTTTTTCATCTTGAAAAACCTCCACAGTAGCCTATTGGATTTGGAGCTGTGGATGCCAGTCTCGCCTTCACAGATTGGGGGTGTAGCCACCAGCGAACAGCTGTATCCCCTGGGCAGTGGCTCCCATGGAAAGTGTGGGACTGCAGCATTTGTAAGTTTGGAGCGTCTCATTTTTTGTGTGTGTACATCAAATTGTTGCTGGAATTGTTTTATGGGTTTTTTTTTTTTTTTTTTTTTGCTTCTAAAGAGTCACAAAAGTACAGGAGTGTACCAAAGTCCATGTGTCCATTCTCAATCGTCACCATATGGCAGCCTTCCACCCCACATACCTCATCCATGGGATCCCCAACTCATTGAGTAGAACAGTTCATTTATCCTGAATGTGTCTATATCTCTAAGGAATAGGGACTTTTCCCCTTTACATGGCCATGTGACCAGTGAAACAGGTGGAAGGTAACACTAACTTCTGAATGTCATCTAGCATCCGAGTGGTCTCAGCATTTAAATAGTGACTAGTACTCACATAGTCATTGCAGAAGTTGTCTCTGACAGTGTCTGTTCGTTCTTCTGTTCTTCCACTTGCTGAGGAAGCAGGCCACTTGTCTTATAGAACCACCACACTCTGGGTTACCTGGAAGAACACCCATTCCTTAGGGTGTCTCACTGTCCATGGGAACTGAGGTCGCTGAACTTTAAGGCCACAAGAGGTGAGTTTCTCGGTAATTTAGCTACTGTCTTAATATACATCGAGGATCTTGGTTTCATTTTGTTAGGTTTTTAGGGCTTGCTTTTCTAAAATACTGAGAACTTTTATGAATTTCCTAAGTCAGAACTATTAAACACAGTTTATTAAAGAAGACAGTTCCTCAACTCACCATCTCTGCTCCTTTCCTTCTCCCTAGGGAGGTGGCCAGTTTTGTTAGTTTGGGGCCTATTCTTCCATAGTTTTATGCATATGAATACATATATCCTCCTTGGGTGACACTAACATGCCTTGCACCTGCTTTGTTCCTTGCTGTTCACAGAGCAGCAGACAACGTAGAGATCTTACTGCTTCTGTGGATGAAGATGCTGACGTCCACATGTTGGCTTCGCCCCTCCAGACAGTGTTGAGATCCCCCCAGTTATCTGGACTCGTTTCAGCTTTTAAAACTTATTCTTCAGTATTTAGAATTTGTTTTCTCACAGTTAGGAATTTCTCAGTAGGTAGCTCTAAAATGTGCTAAAGGACTTAAACACATCAGTTTAGTGTTGGGGCAATGAAAGAAACTAGGGAGTGAAAGTAGAACGGTAATGTTGGCAAACATGACCGTGTCTCTAGAACCCTCCTGGCTGGGTGTTCCTGCTGCGCTGTGGAGGCTGGCTGGAAGGAGTCTTCCTGTTCTGCAGCACTGTTGCATATGCTGGGTTGAAAGGCTGTGGTCACACGATTTTATTTGGTTTATTTTATTAGTTAGAATCAAGAACACATCAATTTTTAGTTCATTTTCACATTGAGCTGCTAGAACAGAATCTTGGACCCTTAGAGTTGAAAAGGATCTGATTGGCCCTTCCCTCCCCTGCCATTTTCCAGGTGAAAAGCTGGGGCTGGGCATGGAGAAGTGGCTGAGTTCACCCACTGGGGTGCTCTGGCTCCCAGGTTCCCACTGCCAGGTGGTGGCCTCCGCCCTTGCTGTCCACGAGTGCCCTTCCTGTGGGCCTGTTGCAGTGCTGGTGAGCTGCCCCAGCAGCACCAGCACCTTGAGTTAACGACGCCCTTTCTGGTGCTGAGGGCCATGTCCCCATCAGGTTCCGTGGTTCTGTGATGGTCGGCCTTGTTGGCGTCCATCTGACAGTGAGCTAGGTACAGGGAGGTGGTGTATGGGATGCCAGCTACTCCTGGGATGGTGTGGGTGCCCCGTCTGCCAGCCAGCCAGCCTGGCCACCTGTTTTTCCAATCAGCTCTTTGAGCCTTGCCATGGAATACAAGACTGACTTTGTTTCCCAACTTTCTCACTTAGTTGCTTATTCTAAAAAATGTTAGTCATGCTTAGAAAAAGAAGAAAGAAGGCTCCACCTCCTTCTGCATTTCAGTGAAGCAGAAATGCTGCTCAGGCCAAGGGATTAGCTAGAGAGTCCATTGGGTCGTTACCAACTGTGAAAACTCCTTCCTAACACCCCGAGCGTCTTGGGCATGTTGGACAAATTCAGAGAAAACGTCAGGTGTTCTGCTTTCTTTGGTCAGTCTAGAAGATTGACTCCTGATCCTCCTAGTGGAGGCACCTTCAGTCTTCAAGGGAGGTGGGTTTTTGTTGCACACCACCCTTTACTGTGGATCGGGGCTGTGCTTTCTGCAGGGAGCCACGTGCTGATTTCCCAGCGGAAGAGCAAGAGCCTGGGTGTCTCTGTCATTTCTGTGTTCCCTGGTGGGCTTTTCCTTTTTTTTTTTTTTTTTTTTTTGTTTAAGAGCAGTTTTAGGGGCTGGAGCTGTAGCTTAGTGGCACAGTGTTTGCCTAGCGCACATGAGGCACTGGGTTAGAAACAAAGACATGCTATCCATCTGTAACTACAAAAAAAAAGAAAAGAAAACAGCAGGGTCTGGGGCTGGGGCTCAGTGGTAGAGCACTTGCCTCGCGCATGTGAGTCACTGGGTTCAATCCTCAGCACCACATAAAGATAAGTAATAAAGATATTAAAAATGTCTACACATAAAAGACAAAAGAGCAGTGTTAGGAGCACAGAAAAAGTGAGCAGAAAGGCCAGCGACACTCTCCTGAGCCTCCCCTCTGTGGGCACCCCGTGTTTCATCCCCCAATCCCTCCGCCAGTTTTTGAGCTGAATTTTCCAACTCTTAAGAAAGGACATTCTACAGGGTTTTTTATTGTTATTAGATGAGGATATATCCGTAGGAACCAGAGCCTTTGAGCAGTTTCTGGAGGAATCAAAGAGAGACACACCTGGCAGAGATGTCGTGCCTGAGGGTTTTCCTCCTGCTGTCTTTCCACTTCCCCAGTGGTGTGCTCTTGCTTGATGAATGCAGTGCACATGTGCCTGTCTCCCACAGGTGGGTTGGAAGGGGGCTTTGTGGGACAGGGTTAAGTGCACAGTAGGAGTTGGTTGCCAGTGAGCCACAGGCTTTTCAAACGATGCAAGTGTAAAAAGTCCTTGATTAGGTTTGTCTTGACAAAAAGGAGAAGGCCAGGAGACCTGCAGCAATTTAGTTGGCATGCAAGGGAGTGGGGATAGGAAGTTCATCAAGTGTGTGTTTTTTGCAGAGGAGGAGGTGAAACCTGAGACCTTGTGCATGCTAGGCCAGTGCTCTACTACTGAGATACATCTGAGATAGAATTTGTAAAAGTAACATCTTCAAAACATCTTCTATTAATTTCAAGATGTTTTGAAGATGTCACTTGTTAACTGGGTCTCAGGTGTTCAGTGAGTTAATATACATACCTGGCTTCCAGAGTACCTGAGAGATATTATTGAGAGTTACATTTGTTATTGTTTATACTGCACTTTCATGTGTGTGAGTAAAATACATATAGATAGATATGATATGTGTGTATATATGTATATACACACACATATATAATTTTTTGAAAATATTTATTTTTTAGTTATAGGTAGACACAATGTCTTTATTTTACTTTATGTGGTGCTGAGTATCAAACCCAGGGCCTCACACATGCTAGGTGAGCGCTCTACCTCTGAGCCACAACTCCAGCCCAAGTGTGTGTGGGTGTGTGTGTGAATGTTTATTTATTTATTGAATATTTTTTTTTGCTGTTGATGGACCTTTATTTTATTTATTTGTATGTGGTGCCGAGAATCAAACCCAGTGCCTTACCACATGCTAAGCAAGTGCTCTACCACTGAGCCACAACCCCAGCCCTATATATTTATATACACACATTTTGGGCAGCGGGTGTTGGAGACTGAACCCAGAGGAGCTCCCTCACTGCGCCACATCCCCAACACATTTCTGTTTTTTTATTTTGAGACAGGGTCTTGCTTACTTGCCCAGACTGGCCTTGAATTTGCAATCCTCCTGCCTCAGCCTCTTGAGTAACTGGAATGGGTGTGTGCCTTCGTGTCCTGCTCAAAGATAATCTTTTTAACTCTGTTTTGATATAATTCAAGACTTGCAGAAGTTGCAGAAAGAATACTCAGGGGCTGGGGTTGTGGCTCAGCGGTAGAACGCTCACCTAGCATGTGTGAAGCCCTGGGTTCGAACCTCAGCACCACATAAAAATAAATAAATAAAATAAAGATGATATTGTGTCCAACCAGAAAATAAATTTAAAAAAAAAAAGACTCAGGTTCCCATGTGCCTGATGATTGTTTTTTACATTGTTTTAATAATACCTAAAGTAGTAATTCTCTGCTGTGTTTTGTTTTATTTAGCATTTTCTTCATTTTTGACAGAGGAGGAATGGGGGAGATAGAAGGAACGTACAGAGTCCTGCAGTCTGCAGGGATACGCTTGAGCACCCAGACCCCCATGGGAGTGAGCACCCTCGAACCAGGGCAGACGTTGTCACCCAGAATGCAGGAGAAGCACCTGCACATCAGAGTCAAGCTGCTGGACAACACTGTGGAGATATTTGACACTGAGGTAAGGGGTGCATGTAGGAGGCCTTCTAAAGGCCAGTGCTGGTCAGCTCTGCTCTGCTGCTCTGTTGGTGTATTTGTTTGTCTTGCCATATTGGGGATTGAACCCCGAAGCACTCTATCACTGAGCTAGAATCCCCAGCCCTTTTTATTTTTTGAGATAGGGTCTTGCTAAGTTGCCCAGGCTTTCTCAAAGTTGGGTCCTCCTACCTCAGCCTGCTGAGTCACTGGAATGATATCTGCCACTAGGCCTGACTCCCCCTCCTGCCCAGTACTGGGGAGTGATCCTAGGGCACTGCACATGCTAGGCAGGCACTGGGTCTCTGAGCTACATCCCAACCGAGGTCTTGTACATTTATCAAGCTGGCCAAGAGTGGCTTTGATGAACACTCAGTGAAGTCCTTGGAAACACTGAAACTGAGTTCTCCTGAAGTGTGAAAGTGGTATTCTTTTTTTCTTTCAATTGAAGTTCCACTAGGATTCGGTCTTTCCACTCTCCTCTTCCGAGAGGCTGGCTAAAAAGACTGTTGAAGGGCACAGTTGCAGCCAGGCTGCTCCCATGTGGACCGGTCCCACCTGGCTGCCTGGGTGGGTCACATCCACGTCTGGATGCAGATTCAGCTTCTCCTCTCAGGAGGCTGGTGGGAAGTGAGAGCCCAGCATACAGGAGGTGTTATCATGGTGTTAGCATATAACTTCTTTATCCAGGTCAGCAATGAAATTTTTTTTTATTCTGAAAAAATTTCCTAATTATAGATTGTATTGATAATGTTGGCAAAAATAATTGGACATAGTAAAAAAAAAATTATATATATACATATATACTTAAGTAGCACTTATATATATATAAATATTTTATTTTTATATACATACACACACACACACACAGGAACACACAAACATACTTCAGTAACGCTATTTTCTTTTCCTTTTGAGGGGCGTGTGATACTGGGGATTGAACCCAGGTATACTGTACCACTGAGTTATATCCCCAGCCCTTTTTTATTTTGGAGACAGGGTCTTGCTAAGTTGCCCAAGCTGGCCTCAAATTTGCAATCCTCCTGCCTCAGCCTCCCAGATCAATGGGATTACAGGCATGTGCCACTGCGCCCTGCTTACTGTTTTCTTTTGGACCCATATGGTATGTTAGAAAACATTTTCTCTGCTTTTCTAAGTGATATTAGGACAAATGTTCTTTTTTAAAATTGCTAATGTATTTTCATTTGTAATACAGAAATCCATTCTCTCTTTTCTAGTATTTGTATATTGAATTAAAGTAACATCTTTAAAAGCTTTTCCTATTTTTAATGCCACAGAAATCAAGCAAGAGAACAATCTTGACTTCTCTCAGGAGGTGTGTCTGTGTTTAGAGGTGTCTATTGAGTCAGGATCCTGCACAGAAAGTCAGAGGCGGGCTTGCTCTACTGCAGAGAGCTCAGGGGAGGGCTAGGAGGCTGGAGAGAGCCCGCAGGCTGTCCTCTGCTGGCACCTGGGCAAGTGTTCCCTGGAATCCCCTTCCTCTTGAGGAGTATTGGATGATAGGTGGCTAGTGCTGAGACTCAAATGCTTTTCGTTTAAATTTTGTTGCTGTTTTTGATTGTTTGCTTTCGGGGTAGGGGAGTACTGGGATTGAACCCAGGGGCATTTTACCACCGACTCTATCCCCAGCCCTTTTCATTTTTTATTTTGAGACAGGGTTAACTAAGTGCTTAGAGCCTCACTAAATTACTGAGGCTGGCTTCGAACTTGAAATCCTCCTGCCTCAGCCTCCTGAGTCTATGGGATTACAGGTGTGTGCCACCTTGCCTGGTGTATAAGGTTGTATCTGAGAAGAAAACCAATCTCATTTTATTAGGGCAGTGGTGACTGTCTCATCACAAAAGTCTGCTGAAATGATGACCTTTGAACTCTGGAGGGCTACCACTGGTGCACTTCTGGAAGCTTGGGGATCACTCTCCTTTGAAATAGGTCATGGGCTCCCAAATCTTAATCTTATGTATTTATTTAGTTTTGGTACTGGGAATTAAATTCAGGGACATTTTACCACTGAGCCACATCCCCAGCCCTTTTTATTTTTTATTTTGAGACAGGGTCTCACTAAGTTGCATAAGGCTTCGTTGAGTTGCTGAGGCTGGCCTCAAATTTGCAATCCTCCTGCCTTAGCCTCCTGAGTCACTGGGATTGCAGGCATGGCCACGACAGCAGCCTCCCAAATCTTTTCCAATCAAAATGTTTGAAAGAATTTCCACCATGCAGCCATCCCTCTGGCAAAGATATTTATTCACTAAGGTCTAGGCTTGTTAACGTGTTATAAAATTTTTTTTAGAAACTGAAAGAAAAATAATTGCACTATTTAGGATTTGCTTTGAAAACATCTTTTCTGTCCTGCTTAATAGTCTGTATCAACTAAAACTAGGATCTAAAAGGAAAAAGCATGCATTTATTTTTGAGTTATAAATTGAAATAATTGTTTCTATTAATTAAATATTACTATCATCTTTGGTATTTGACATACTTGACCGGTCACCAGAAAGTAGAGAGTCCCCTTGGAAAAGCAGCTGTCCCAGAGCCCTGAGTTGGACAGGCACTTCTGCACTGTTACCAGCTGAGGAGCACCTACACGGGGAGCCAGAGCTCAGTGCGTCTGATTATAAGTCAGTCTTGTCCTCCCCAGTGACAAACCACCCAAGACTTAGTGGCTTAAAGTGACAGTGACTCCCACTCTAGCCTGTCCATCGGGTGGGGTGGCCATTGCTGGTCTGGCTAGCCATGAGGCCTGTGTGTGCCCCATACGCCTGGAGATGCTCTCAGTGCAAGAATGGGAGCCGCAGGTGCCGTGGGGGCTCAGTGTCAAAGTCTTCGGTGTCTCTTTGGTTGTGTTGAATTGGCTTCAGCAAGTTAGAGGCTTGCGCAGGGTTGAGAGGTGGGGACATGGAGTCACCTGCCCAGATGGCAGGAATCGGCCCTCTCCTGCAGAGCACCCGCTGCTGCCAGTGGTGCAGGAGAGCTGCTGCAGAGGCAGGGCTGGGACACTGGGTGGGCTGTCCTCAGGGTCCAAGTGCCTGTCCAGGAAGCAGGTTTGTGTCTGCCCTGGACACAGATCTCTGGGTCGAGGCGGGGTGCTGACCCGGGCCTCCGTCCCTGCCCACCATCGCTCGTCCTCAGTTTCACATGTGCTCCTCACTGCCCTCTCCTTATGTTTGGACCAGGAGACAGGCTGTGACCAGGTGGTCCTTCTGCTGGACCTGCAGGCTGCTGCACACTTGTCAGGCTTGCAGGGCAGTGGGCAGACATCAGTGAGACCCCTGGCTGGGCAGGTCAGTCTCCAGCAGGACGTCGTGTCCCACGGCATGTTGTCTGTCCTAGACGGCAGCCTGGGAGAGTGGGTCCACGCGTCCTCAGTGTGGGGAGCAGTGCTGCGCTTAGTCTGTGTGTGCCCAGGGAGGGACTGCAGTCAGGCCTGCTCCCTGCTTTCTGCTAGAGTGTCGTCAATGTCTCCCCGCAGCAGTGTGCTCTCACGTCAGGGTCCAGCTTTGCCCTGTTTCTAGACTTTCTGGCCTTGTGTACCTCTTTTTAGTTACACATGTCAGCAGAGTGTATCTGACATGTCATACATACGTGGAGTGTCCCTTCCCATTCTTATGGCTGTACATGATGTGGAGTTTCCCTGGTCAGGTGTTCATACATGAGCGTAGGAAAGTGATGGCCCATTCGTTCTACTGTCTTTCCCATCCCCATCCCCTCCCTTTGTCTTATCCAGTGAACTTCTATTCTCTCTTCTCCACCCTCCCTTATTGTGGTTTAACATCTGCATATCAGAGAGAACATATTTGACCTTTAGTTTTGGGGGGTTGGCTTATTTCACTTAGCATGATAGTCTCCAGTTCCATCCATTTACTGGCAAATGCCATGATTTCATTTCTGTGTATGGCTGAGTAATATTCCATTGTGTAGACATACCGCATTTTCTTTATCCATTCATCTGTTGAAGGGCACCTAGGTTGCCTCCATAGTTCAGTTGTTGTGTGCATGTCTTTCATGGTCTGTCTACCTGATTTTCTGTCTCTTGAGTCTTGAGCAGCCATGGTATTCTGGGGAGATGTGCTAACTTCACGCTTGGACAAAATTAGCTTCACACACCGGTCAGAAGAACCAGGCTCATGTGGGATTGTACAGAACCTGCTGGTTGTTATTAAAAGTTTAGTTAAAGGCCCTTCTTTCCTCTGGGAAGTACCAACATTTAGTGGTTTTTAATGCTTCTCTTTTGCTGTGGTGAAAATACAGAATGACCTACAGCCCTCTGTGCTGGGGCTCCTGCCCCCTCTGCAGAGCCCATGGCTTCTCTGGTGTCTCCTCAGGTGTGGGAGCCTCGCTGTCCTCGCAGGGCTTCAGTACGGCATGCTCTCAGGTCACAGTCTGCTCCTCGCTCCAGCTCCCCACGGTGAGGGGTGGGGAGGTGCGTCCCCCAAGATGTACAGCAGCAGGGTGCGCACAGGTCCAGCAGATGCAGCCCGCGAGGGTGCTGAGGGGCTGGCCAGGTGCAGGGGAGTGCCAGAGAGTGCACGGCCAAGTCCAGGTGGCTTGAAGCTAAGTTCTGTTCTTTTGTGTTAGAAGGTGAAGTTGAGTGGGAGTGGGATTTTTATAACAGTTTATAGAGATACAATTTGCATATCTACAATTTACTCATAGACTGTCCAAATCAGTGGTATTAAATAGAAATGTGCCACTTTCACAATTTTAGACCATTTTTTTTTTCCTCAAAAATAAACCCACACCTGTTAATCCACGTCATTCCCTGAGTTCTAGGTGAGCGATGATCTACGCTGGTCTCTGGCCCTCCCTCTTCTGAGTGACTGCCCGAGTGGGGTCATGGTCGTGTTCTTTTGGGACGGACGCTTGAGACGTCCACCCAGGTCGCAGCATGGGTGCTTGTGTCGGTGCCCATTCTTTTTCATGGCAGAAGAGTGTTCTGTGTGGATACCCAGCGTTTTGTCCGTCCCTTCCTCAGCTGATGGACGTCGTGGTGAGTGTCCATGCAGGAGGCTTGATGTGGATGTGAGTCTTCATTTCTTTAGGGTGTACTTAGGGTTGGAGTTGCTGGTCGTGTTGTGACCCTGAGTCTGACCCTAGAGGACCCCACTGCTTTCCAGAGCAGAGACACTTAAACCCAAGACCCAGGGATGTTTAACCATGAGCCACATTCCCAGCCCTTTTAATTAATTAATCTATCTATTTATTTGGAGACAGGGCCTCGCTAACTTGCTGAAGTTGGCCTCCAACTTGTGATCCTCCTGCCTCAGTCTCCCAGGCTGCTGGGATGACAGGTGTGCGTCACTGCAACTGGCTCAGATTCTCCACTCTCTTGCCCATACTTGACATTTTCTGACTTTCTTATTCCAGCTATCCTGCTGGGAATGAAATATAACTTATTGTGGTTTGTGATGGTGTTTTAAAAGCTATTTTTAATGGATTAAAAAAAAAAAAAGTATGAGAACTGCATCATTTTGGTGGCCTGAGGTTGGAATGGGACATGGTGGCAGAGCACTTGTCTGGCACACACAAGCTGTCCTGGAGGTGGTTACTGGGATAGACTGAGTAAGAGTGGGGTTCACCCTGCTGCATTGCCCACTCCACCATCAGAAAGACTCAGGAGAAGCTGCTTGGTGTGTTCACAGTGACCCTGTGGAGGTGGCTCTCCCCAAGAGCAGGGATTTTCTTTTTTTTTCCCTTTGATTTTTTTTTTTGGTCTGGTCTTTTTAGATGTACATGACAGTAGAGTGCATTTTGACATACTGTACAAACATGGGGTGTGACTTCTCTAATTAGGATCCCATTCTCTGGTTGTGCATGATGTGGAGTTACCCTGGTCATGCAGTCATATGCCAGGATGGGAAAGGTGTGTCCCACGCATCCTACTGTCTTCTGGTCCCCCCTGCTCCCTTCCCTTCATTTACTCTGTCTAACCCAGTGGGCTTCTGAACTTCTTTCATTGAGAATTGTCATGCAGACTTGAAGAACTTTTATTTATCGATGCTGTATTTTAAATCACTGCTTATTTCATTTCTAAGGAATAGCTACCAGCTCTCACTTAGCTACGATGACTCTCATCTATGTGAATCATGTATTGAGACAGACTTGGGGGTACAGGCTCTTAGAGCACACACGTCGTGGTCTCTGACATGGGTTGTGACCAGTCTGAAATGCTTGTATGTATGTGGAAGTGCGTTTACTGAAGGGGCTTAAAGGAAGGGAGAGAGAGGTCCATGATGGTTTTAGGCTGCAGCCCCAGTGCTGATACAGGCTTCAGTTGTGTCTTAAGTGACTTTTGACATTTGTTGATGGGATACTAGCAACCCAGAGGGGAGTCGGTGGCTGGTAGTAAATGTAGTAAAATCTTGATTTGTTTCAATGGATTCAATGGTTCTGCCATTTTGAATGTTGCAGTCTGGCCTCACATCAAGTCTTGTTTCTGCGCTGCAGTTCTGGGGTTCTGTGTCAGGCTGCCCTGTGCCTTGTCCTGTGTGTGAAGCCGTGCAGTGGAAGCGTGTTCAGGTGTGAGGGTCTTCACTCTGTCACTGATGGAAGGAGAGGTTCAGTGGGTCCCCAAGTCCCCCAGGTGGAGAGGGTTCTCCAGACCTCGGGGCAGATGTGCAGGCAGGTATACTGTCACGAATTCATACGTCGCTGATCTAGTCAGCTTCTCACTGCTGGGGCAGAACACCTGACAAGGACAGTTTTAGAGGAGGAAAAGTTTATTTGAGGCTCACAATTTCAGAAGTCTCAATCCACAGACTTTGACTCCATAACTCTGGGCTGAAGGAGAGGCAGCACATCGTGGTGGAGGGTGTCGGGGAGGAAAGCAGCTCAGAACAGGGCAGTCAGGAAGCAGGGAGAGAGAGCTCCACTCACCAGGGACAAAATGTACACCCCAGAGCCACACCTCAGGGACCCACCTCCTCTAGCCACACCCCACTGCCTGCAGTCACCACCCAGCTAAGCCGGCAGTGCAGCAGTGCCTTGGCTCACACATGAGCTTTTGGAGGACACCTCCTATCTAAACAAACCATAACAGTCTTTTAGGAGTTAGGAATCAATGTGAGTTATCTGAAAGTGAGTATGCATAAGTGGTGTTTAGTAACAAAGAGAACAGGTGGGGATGCAGTGGTAGTCCAGGGTAGTGCTCAGTGAGACTGCAGGTCTGATCTCGCACACCCCAAAAGGGACAGTTTGGGTGGGTGGGTGAGATCCTGCCTGGAGGACTGGCAAGTGGGGACTTTTCTTTTTTCTTTGCTTCTTCCTTCCTTTCTTTCAGAAGTTAGAGACATTAACGTAAGCACATGTCAAGCAGGAGGACACGTTCCAGGCAGGAAACCTCCCTGCTCTCCTCGTGGCCCGGAAGGGTTGCAGCCAGGAAGAATTGTCGCTCCAGCACGAGCGTCCTAAGTATGGAAAATAGGCTGCCTTAGAACTGATTTTGGTCTGACCTCAGGAAGAAAAGCTAGTAATTCGGTATCTGAAAAGTGGGGGTAATGCAGGTTTTCCCCCAGAGCTCTTGTGGGTGTCTAGGCTACACTGCTATTATGTGACTGTGCTCGATTTCAGAACCTGTTATTTGGTCGTGGAGAATTGATCTTTTTTTTAACCCAGATGGCTAGGAATGTGGCAGACGGTGCCTGACAGCAGCGTGGCCACGTTTTTAGTCTTAGCTTCTAGGTGGTGGCATTGGAGCTCTCAGTGCCAGCCCCCCACCAAACCCCAGCGCACAGGCAGCCCGTGTCAGATCATAAAGCAACTATGGCTGATGAAGAGGTGGGCTCCGAATAGAATGATCAGGGGTGCCATCCCGTGACAGCCTGTAACCAAGCACTCAGTGGATGTGGCTCCTGTGGCACCTTTGCCGAGGGTGTGCCCAGGAGCCCTGTCTGTCGGGTGGCCATCCCTCGAGCATGCCAGCGCTGGGTGCAGTTCATCTTGTGGGCAGCCCCAGAGGGGGCTGGGAGTTCCCAGGGAGGCACTGGTATCAGCTGTCCTGCCCAGGCCATGAGCCCTAATGGAATCCCTGCACTCTCTCATACCCCCGCATTTTTTGCTGGGGGTACTGGGGATTGAGTTCAGGGGGGCACTCCACCACTGAGCCACATCCCCAGCCCTGTTTTGTATTTTATTTAGAGACAGGATCTCGCTGAGTTGCTTAGCATCTCACTTCTATTGAGGCTGGCTTTGAACTTGCGGTCCTCCTGCCTCAGCCTCCCAAGCTGCTGGGATGACAGGTATGTGCCACTGCACCTGGCTCCTTGGAACCACTTTGGTCAGGTTTCCCCAGCTTGGGAGGCTGAGGCAGGAGGACCGCAAGTAATGTGCATTCACTGTAGAAAAAGAGAAGAGAGAAACTCCCCGGGGCCCATGCCACGGCGGCTGATGGAGTAAGCAGCCGTCCCCAAGTTTCCAAGGGCCTTCCAACTCTGACACCGTCACACGGATGAATTCAACAAAAGTGGATTTAAACTGGACCTGGTTTTGTAGTTTTGGAAAAATTAAAATTATCTTCTGAACATTTTTCTATGTAATTGTTCTTTTAAAGGTTTTTAATAGTTACGTAATTTTTTGTTTCTAGTTTCTCTATAGTAAGTTTTTATGTACGCTCTTGATCGTGTCCTTTCAGTGAGTATCTGACACAGAGGTTCTGCGTCGTGGGCTGGGTGGCTTTGAGCCTTTGGCACAAGGGAACGACACGCCCCACCCCGTCATGCGGGGGCCGTGCCCTGGCCCCATGAGTACCTTAATAGTTTTGTTTTTTTGTTTTTGTTTTGTTTTGTTTTGTTTTAATTAAAAAAATGTTTTGGGGCTGGGATTGTGGCTCAGTAGTAGAGCGCTTGCCTAGCATGCATGAGGCACTGGGTTCGATCCTCAGCACCACATAAATGTAAAATAAAGATACTGAGTTCACCTAAAACTAAAAAAATAAGTATTTAAAAAAATGTTTTAGGGGCTGGGGATGTGGCTCAAGCGGTAGCGCGCTCGCCTGGCATGCGTGCGGCCCGGGTTCGATCCTCAGCACCACATACAAAGATGTTGTGCCCGCCGAAAACTAAAAAATAAATATCAAAAAATTATCTCTCTCTCTCTCTTTAAAAAAAAAAATGTTTTAGTTGTAGATGGACAGAATACCTCTGTTTTATTTATTCACTCTGTGTTGTGCTGAGGTGCAGCAGGGCACACGTGCCAGTCAGGTGCTCCCCACTGAGCTGAGCACCACCTCGTGGTCTTAGCAAGGCCTGCACTTCAGTGTAGAAGTTTGGATCTTAGGCATAGTCTCTTCAGGCTCCTCCGCTTTACTTTGGGTTTATGGGTATTTCAGGGTTTGGGATTTTACCTTGTATTTGAATTTAAGATTACAAAGTTAAGAGTTGGGATGATAGTAAATATGTTATATTTGAAGTAAAAGGATGAAGGTAGCAGGTGCAGAAAGCACACTGAGGTGGGACATCTGAAGGTGACTGGAGCCAGGGAGCTGTGCTCCTCAGCCGGCCCTGGGCCAGGGGTATGTGGAGGTGTCTGCTGGCCCAGGGGTTCTCCATGTCTCTTGTGCTGTTTCTGCAGTGGGGAGCGGTACCCAGAGCTGGGTGCTTGGGGATCAAGAAAGCAGAGGGGATGCACTGAGGAGGGAAGCCCCAGCAGCTGGACCTGGGAGGGGCCGTTGGACCCCTGTCCTGTAGAAGAGTGTTGAGGGAGTTGGAACAGAACCTGCAGATGCTTCCATTGGTGGCCAGCATCTCGCAAGAGACCAGTGTAGTGGGGTCCAGGAGGGCAGGGGCTTTATGGAGGAGGCCAGCGTGTGTCACAGCCAGGCCAGGGCAAGAGGGGAGCCTTGGGCAACGTTCAGGTGACCCAGGATGCAGTGTATGGAGGGTGGGTGCAGGGCAGTGGTGGTTCAGCTGTGTCTGGGAGCTGTCTTGAAGGTGGGGCCTTCAGGGTTTGCTGGTGCAGGTTTCTAAGGAGCCAGAGAATGCCAGCTCCGAGCGTCGTGGCATGTGGTGGGGAGCCTGTGGGGGCTGCGTGGTCCTGGGGCCGAGAGGAGGGCTCTTGGGCTCTGGGTGAAGCTCCTGTGGAGCCTGCTGTGGCGCACACGTGAGGAGCACCCCCATCCCCTTCCGTGAAGCTGTCATTGCGACCTCTGAGGTGAAACACCTTGTCAGGAGCATTCTGCTGCTTGGATGAGGAGGTGGCTCCTCTAGACTGTCATCGGACCTCAGCTCCTGGGTACAGTAATCATGGACTTTTGCTTTTAGAAACTTTGACTCATCAATAAGGAGAAACATGAAAAACGCCTGTCGGCACCTCTAGTGGTCATGAAGGAGGGCTGGCTGTCCTGCACACATGGCCAGTGCCCTGTGTGTGCTGTTGAATAGCCTCTTTCCACTGTGGCGGAGAGGAAAACCGAGACCTACTTCAAGTCCCAGATTCATTGAAAATCCAGAAGACATTCCTTCCTCTTCAGGCCACAATCTTAAATACCTGCCTGGGACTCCAGTGACCAGACCTGTGTCATAAGCCTTGGGAGAATCTCAGGTATCTTCTAGAATAAACAGTGTTCCTGATTATGAAGAGCACATTTTTTCTTTATCTTCTAATTTTAGATATTCATAACTTAGTGTCCTCATAATTACACTTGGATTTGTTTGGTCCTTATCAAAAATACATCAGAACAATTTCTGCATGTGTTGATATTGAAACGTGGGGCCGGATGTTTGTAGCTGTGTGGTCAGAGTCTGTAATGTGGCCCCAAAGTCTCATGTGTTCAGAGAGGGGACGCTTAGGAAATGATTGGGTCTTGAGGACTTTGACCTTATCAGTGTCTTAATCCGTCTGATAGACTCCTAATCTGAATGGATTATTGAAAGGTGGTGGAAAACGTAGCAGGTGGTGCTCAGCTTGAGAAAGAGGTCCAGGGTGTGCCTGGGAGGGTGTTTCCTCCCTGCCCTTCCTCTCTCTGCTCCCCAGCTGCCACCAGTTGAGAAGCACTCCTCCACCAGTCACCCCCGTGTCTGCCTCACCTCCACACCAAGGCCCTCAGGACCAAGGCAGTGTAGCCGGCCAGTGGGAGCCCACACCTCTGAAACCAGGAGCCAAAATGACCTCTCCTCCTTTGTTTGTGTCAGGTATTTTGGTCACAGCAACAAAAAAAAAGCTATCACAGTCGCAGAATAAATGCTACATCTTTTGTTTTACAGCAGTTTTCAATTAGGTCAACTAAGAAGTGACTTTAAGGCAATGGACATTACTATTCTTTTAGAAAAAATGCTGGAACATCATGCCAAAAACACTCGGCAAGCTCTTTTAAAGCAAACTCATATAAAATCGAGGATGCTCAGCTTTACAGTTATTTGTTCCAGCTTAAATAATGTCAGTCTTGCCAGTTGCAGTGACTTAGGAGGCTGAGGCAAGACAGTACAAGTTCAAGGCCAGCCTCAGCAACTTAGTGAGGCCCTAAGCAACTCAGAGACCTGGTCTCAAAGTAAAAAATCAAAAGGGCTGGGGTCTAGCCCAGTGGTAAAGCACCCTTGGGTTCAATCCCTAGTATCAAAAATAAATGATAATAATAATATCAGTCTTACAGCTTTTTAAAAATTGTTCTAATTAGTTATGCATGACAGAAGAAGGCATTTTGTTTCATTGTACACAAATGGAGCACGACTTTTCATTTCTGTGGTGGTACGCGATATAGAGTCCCATTTGTACAATCACACATGTATCTAGGATAATGATGTCCTCATTCCACCATTTTTCCTACCCCCATACCCCAGCTCTCCCCCACCCTCCCCTTTGCCCAATCCAAAGTCCCTCCATTCTTCCTCTGCCTCCTCCCCCTTCATGGATCAGCATCCACCAGGGAGAACATTCAGCCCCTGGTTTTTTTGGATTCGCTTGCTTTGCTTGGCATAAAATTCTCCAACTCCATCCATTTACCTGCAAATGCCATGATTTTATTCTCTTTTATTGCTGAGTAATATTCCATTGTGTGTGTGTGTGTGTGTGTGTGTGTGTACACACATATACATACACCACATTTTCTTTATCCATTCATCTATTGAAGGGCATCTAGGTTGGTTCCACAGTTTAGCTACTGTGAATTGAGCTGCTGCGAATATTGATGTAGCCATGTCACTTTAGTATGCTGTTTAAAAACATGTAAAATACTAGCAACCTGCTTTAAGTGTGATTATGGTTGTCAAGCACTGGTGCACACCTATAATCCCAGCTACTAAGGAGGCTGAGGCCGAAGGGTCAGAAGTTCAAGGCCGCCTCAGCAACTTAGTGACACCTTGTTTCAAAATTTTAAAAATTCTTTAAAAAGGGCTGGGATGTAACTCAGTGTCAGAGCACTTTCTTAGCATGCATGAGGCCCTGGGTTTAATCCCCAGCACTGCAAACATTAAAAAAAAAAAAAAGGGAAGGAGAAGTAACGCTCCCTTTTTGCTCACATCATGCTCTTGACCTTGGAGGTGTTTTGTATCCTTGTCTATACCCTGTGTATGTTCACACATGAACTACTTTACTCATTTAGTTACATGAGTCCTAAGCTTCCTCTTATGAATGTGTTTTTATCTGTTTTTCTTTTCACCTCCCGTAGTTTTTAAGAATGTCAACACTATACTAATTGGTCCAGAGATCTTTATAACTGTTTCTTCTTGATGCAGATAGAGCACTGCTTTCCTCTTGTGAAATGTCTCTTTTTTTTTTTTTTTTACCTCACTTTGTGCCTTTTGGGCCTAAATTCAAACATCCATTCTGTCAGAGCCAGGTTCCTTGCTTCATCTGCTGGCAGTATACCTAGTATGCCCAGGCGATTTTTCTGTTGCCAGCTGCTCTGAACCTTCTGTCTGAACCTAATCTGAATGGACCAAGTGGGTAGTATCTGTAGGCAGATGGGGCTTGGCTTGAGGAAACGAGGTCACTGGGGGGAGACTTTGGAGATCATGTCTCTCTCTCTTTTTTTTTGGTTGTTGATGGATATTTATTTATTTATTTATTTATTTATTTATATGTGGTGCTGAGAATCAAACCCAGTGCCTTACATTTTCGAGGCAAGCACTCTACCACTGAGCCACAGTGGTAGCCCCTGGGGATCATGTCTTACCCCCTAGTTCCTCCCCCCGTCTGCTTCCCAGTCACCGTGAACCGAACAGCTCTTTCTTTTAGTTGTAGATGGACATGATACCTTTATTATCTATTTTCATGTGGTGAGGTTGGAACCCAGTGCCTCATGTGTGCCTGCCAGACAAGTGCTGTGCCATTGAGCCACAGCCCAGCCCCTGGGTAGCTTTTTCTGCCATACCCTTCCACCATGATGAGCTTCACCTTGGGCAAGAAAAAGAAGAAGAAGTCAGCCGGCCATGAACTGACCCTCTGAAACCATGACCCCAAAGTACACTTCTCTAACTTTCAGTTGATCTTTTGGGGCATTTTGATCACAGTGACACACAGCTGATTAACACAGTGTACGTAAGTAGAAAGACAGGGTTCGTGGATCAGAAAACTTGATAGACTTTAGAAGGTCATACTCCCAAACTGATTTACACATTCAACATGGTCACCACTAAAACCACAAGTGGCTTTCTTTTTCAGAAGTTGATAAGTTGACCTTAATTTATAAGGATGTTAATTTATAAGGAGGTGGATGAGATAGCCAAAAGCTAGTATTCAAATGGTCTTAAAAGAAGGAAGTTGGGAGACCCATGCTTCTCCTATCAGAACCTGCTGCAGAACCGTGCAGTCCAGGCAGCGCGGGGCGGGCCTCAGGAGGGCCAGGCAGGCCCGACAGGTGGGAATGACTGAGGGTGCACAGATAGCAGGCATGCTGGTGCCAGCCAGCATTCTCAGGAGAGTGTTGATGAGCCAGTCGGGTGCCGAGAGGAGGATGGCTCACACCCAGAGCCAGTGTGGACCCTGCTGTGCACCATGCACAGAGGCTGCTCCAGGTGTTGGCCCAGTGTCAGTTAAAGCTTAAGACTCTTGAGGGAACCGGGTGTATCTCATGACCTCAGGTTAGATCACTGTTAGATTATAGTATCACAGATGTAACACCAAAATCTGAAGTGACAAAGAAAGATGAATTGGTCTTCATCGGAATAAAAAACGTGTGTCAGGCGGTACCCACCAGGGATCTCTGCGACTCGGGAGACTAAGGTAGGAGGACAACTAGTCCTGTCTGCATGCAGCTCAGTGAAGAGTGCCTAAAAAGTCCCTCGCTGTGGTCGCCAATGGAGGGAGAGCGGTGCGCTGTTTCTGATCTCAAGGGGAAGCTTGGTCCCGTCTCCAGCCCCAGTAGGCGGCGTTTTCTGCTGAGTGTTCATCTGACATTAGTGTTCCCTGTTTCTTCCTACTGTCTTGGGTGGTGTTGGGTATCCACGGTGCTTGTTCTGCTTTGCCTCCTAGGGACTTATCCCAGGGGCACTCTACCACTGAGCCACATCCCCAGTCCTTCTGTTTTTTTGTCTTGAGACAGGGTCTCCCTAGGTTTCCCAGGCCGGCCTCAAGCTTGCAGCCCTCCTGCCTCAGCCTCCGAGGGAGCAAGGTGTGCGCTGTCTCTGAGCAGGCGGGCTGCTGGTGAGTTGGCTGTTCCAGGGAGGCCCCCCCACCCCCAGCAAGACTGGCGGGTTTTAACCGCCTAGAGCCTGTGGGTGTTGGTCTGTCCCCCCTCCTCGGGTGGCTGCTGCCTCTCCAGCCAAGCCGGGCCCCTGTTGCCCTGGCAGATGCCCTCTGTCCTGTTCTCCCCCCGGCCAGGAGGCACCTTTTCCCTTCATGCATGTTCCTCAGGGGCCTTGAGACCTTGCTCCTGGTGTCTTGCTTGGGTCCCTGTCCCCACCTGCCTTGCTCTCTCTCTACATGTGGCCTCCCCCAGTTTTGGATTCAGGATTTAGAGGAGTTTCCTTGTTCTGTTGAAAATGGAGCTTGCTTTCTGTTTCTTGTTCTCCTTTTTGATTCTGAATGATTCCAGCAGGCGACTGGGGATACAGTAGCTTGCACTTCTTCTAAAATAGGCACCTCCACGTGTTCACAGTTGTCAGTCCCCAGTGTCACCCCCTTTCCTGGAATTCCTTTTAGACACGTTGGGAGTCTCTTCCATTGCTTCTGTATGTGAAAGAATGTGTCCACTTATCTTTCCACACTGCTGGTACCCGCCCAGGTTGGTCCTCGGTGCCGGTGACTTTCCAGGTGTGTTTTCGGCTGCCTTCTCTGCTCTTCAGGGAGGAGTCTGCAGTTAGGGTTTGGCTTACGGTCTGCCCACTTAATCCCTGGACAGTTCTGCAAACAGTGTTCCAGTGTTGGTGATTGTGCCGCAGGCTTCCCTCTGAGAATGACTGCTCCCAGTGCAGGCCGTGCTGGTGCACAGGTTCCCTTTCTGTGTAAGAGCTTTCACACGTGCACACAAGTCGTGGCAGGTAAGGAGGCCAGCTACCTTAGAGGTTTCACTTCCAAGCTAGGCTGCCCTTTTGGCTTGCTTTTCCTTGATGCCAAGTGAAAGATGAGAACGAAGAAAAGTCACATATTGGGCTGGGGCTGGGCTCAGAGGTAGTGCAATTGCCTGGCATGTGTGAGGCCCTGGGTTCGATTCTCAGCACCACGTATAAATAAATAAAGGTCTACCAATTTAAAAAAAAAAAAGAAAAGCCACATATCAGCCAAGCGTATCAGCTCATGACAGGTTGCTTTCCAACTGCTGACACCTGACATACACGTGCCTGTGTGCGTAGGGAAGACGGCTGTGGTGACACTGGGCCTCCATCACATGGGAGTGTCCTTCTTGATGTGCCCTTGCTTGGGTGGGGAGATTTTCAGCAGTCTCTTGCTAATGGGAGAACAGCTCACAGTGGTCTCCACGGTGTCTCAGCCCCCTGCACCCTGACTCCCCCTCTAGGAAGCTCATCACAGGCTCGCAGGCCTACTCTCTCCAGTGGGAGTGCCTCTGGCAGGCAAGGTTCTCTCCTGCCCAGGAGTCTGGAGTACAGGCAGGGAGCTGGCCAGGGAGCTGCCTGAAGCCTCCCGTTGGCTGCTGCTCCTCTGCACCAAGCCTCCTCAGTTATGCCAGGCGTCAGCTCCCTGAGCTGCGGCTGCACTGTGACAGCACAGGACAGGACTCTCTGCACCTTGGGTGCTTCTTTCTTACATTGGAGCCTCTCTTTCCAAGCTAAAGGTGTGAAGGCTGTATAGTCTATGGTGTGTTCCAGAATGTGCTCATTGAAGCTTTTAAAGTCCTGTAACTACCAGTAATTTGAACTGGGAAACTTAATAACCCGTGACCTGTAACCAGATTAGCTGCTAAGGGTTGAAGGGAGGTGCTAAAG
Organism: Marmota flaviventris; assembly: GCF_047511675.1. NCBI lineage: Eukaryota > Metazoa > Chordata > Mammalia > Rodentia > Sciuridae > Marmota > Marmota flaviventris. Next base: position 529,908 of record NC_092508.1, on the reverse strand, counting down.
AATGCAGGTGTGGGAGAGATGCCGAGAGCTGCCCCACGGCGAGGCTCAGAAGAGTCCACTGAGATATTGTGGGAACAGGTGTGGGGGACCAGCACCTCTCCTCACACAGCTGACCGGAGTGCCAGGAGCCCCAGAAACCGGGAGAAGCCTCCTCTTGTGGCATTTCCTCCCTGGTGCCCTCACCAGCAGGCCAGCTGGCTGAAGAGGAGTGTCTGCATGGCCCTGCTCTATATCACCAAGCAAGGCCAGGAAACTTGGATTGGGGATGGAAAGGCATAAATAAATGAATAGATTCCAATTTAGGAATTTTAAGTGGCGTTGTTTCTGTGGGTGGTTTTAAGAGAAACTGTTGTTGAAAGAAGAAGGGTGTACCGGTGGATCCTGGACAGGCAGTCTCGGGTTTGCCTTGTCTCGTCGTCGTCGTGGAGATGACTTGTGCCAGTTGGTCTCTTAGTCTAAGAGCAGATCCCTCTTCCTCTGTGTCACCCAGTCCCTTCCCAGAAGCAGACGTAGCCCTTCATACCTTCCTGCTCCACAGCCAGCACCAGTCCTTGGCCCTTGGTGCAGACTGGAGCAGAGCTTGGTATCTTAGGACCAGCGAGAACTGTGTCGAAAGTGCACCAGAATGAGAGAGAGATGACTGCCACCAATGTTGGTGACCTTTCCAAGAATCCAGAATGAATGTGGCTATAGTTACCTAGTTCTGACCCGGGAGGCTGGGCAGTACAGTGGGCAGCGGGTGGGGACTGCTGGTCTTTTCTTCCTTTCTAGCTTCTGTCAGTGGTGGCAGTGCCCAGCTGGCCGGGAGGGAGCCTGTCTGCTTCCGTCCACGGGCCTTCTTGTTTCCTCTGATCTTTTCTGCTGTGGGAGTATGGGACGGGTATTACAGTCCCACCGTATTGACATTATTTTCCTTATACAGTATATTCAAAAGCCGGTTGGGTCGATCTGATTTTTAGACAAGGGAAATCTTGTGTAGGGAAGCTAACAGTACAGATGCAAAGTCTGTGAGGGGAGGTGAAGGAGCTGCCACTTGGCACATGAACTATAAATGGGCACATGAAATAAACAAGCCAAAGGACAAAATCAGGCTGTTTTCAGAAGAATTTTCCCACAGCACTCTTAAGACAAAGGATAAAGGAGCACTTTGTTGGCCAGGCTCCGTGGCCAGTTCCATCTGGACACAGTCTGTAATGGCGCTATTGTGGGTGTCAGCTTTTAACAGGATGCTTTATGTCTGAACTTGCAGAAGCCCTTCAGTGCCATGACCAACTAAAAAAATGGAAATATTTAACAAAAAGTTGTTTTTTGTTAACCTGAGTTTTGTATGCTATGCTCTTTGCTTCTTCCCCAGCCCATACTTGAACCTAGTTCTGACCCAGGAGGCTGGGCAGTACAGTGGGCAGCGGGTGGGGACTGCTGGTCTTTTCTTCCTTTCTAGCTTCTGTCAGTGGTGGCAGTGCCCAGCTGGCCGGGAGGGAGCCTGTCTGCTTCCGTCCACGGGCCTTCTTGTTTCCTCTGATCTTTTCTGCTGTGGGAGAATGGGACGGGTGTTACAGTCCCACTGAGGCTGAATTTCTGTATTTTTAGGAACAGAAGGTAAACTTGTAGGAAGATGTGAGGAGGTAAAAACGGACTTGTGACAGACTAAGTGACACTGAGAGTCGATCGTGACATTTGTTGACATATAGTCTAGGCCCTAAGGCACCTGTAAAAGTTAAAGGGAGTGCCTTAAAATACCAATGACATTCTTCATAGAACTAGAAGAAAACAGTCCTAAAATCCACTTGGAAGAATAAGAGACCCAGCATAGCCCAAACAGTTCTAACCCGAAAAAGCAACACTGGCGACCTCACGGTACCAGACTTCAAGTGACACCACAGCATCACAGCAACAAAGACTGCACGGTGCTGGCGTGAAAGCAGGCACATAGGCCAGTGGGACAGGAGAGAAGTCAGGGAGACAGACCACGGTTCAGTCATCTGGTCCTTGACATAGATGCCCAAAACGTACCTTGGAGAAGGACAGCTGCCAAGTGGGCTGGTGCTCAGAGAAGCAAGGAAGACCCATCCCTGACGACCCTGAACAGAGATTCTGCTCTGAAGAAAATTAAGGGGAATGAAGCTGTCAAAGATTATTTAGGAGGGCTGGGGCTGTGGCTCAGTGATAGAGCACTTGCCTAGCATGCATGGGGCACTGGGTTTGAGTCTCGGCACCACATATAAATAAGTAAATAAAATAAAGGTCCATCAAAATCTAATAAAAAATATTTTTTAAAAATTATTTAGGCAAGTAATGTTGAAAAATATTTTGAGAGTTTGGCACCTCTAAAATACATTATGGACCTGTAATCCCAGCTACTTGGGAGGCTGAGGCAGGAGGATCATTAGTTTGAGGCCAGTCTTGGCAACTTAATGAGACCCTATCTCAAAAAATAAAAAGGCTCAGGGATGTAGGTCAGTGGTCGAGAGCCTCTAGGCTCAGTCCCCATCGCCACTTACACAGTAATGAGAAAGGTAGTGGGCTTTGCGCTTCATGTCCTCTGAGGACTGAACCACGGCCTGCACACGTTAGCCAGCTGCACACCATGGACTCCCACCCCAGCCTCTGTGTGCGGACATGCTGGTGGGGGGGGGGGGCTCTCCATTCTACCTGTTGGCCTGTCCTCTTGTGCACCCTCTTTAAGAAGGAAGTTGGCATGCTCAAGGACCAGTGCTAAGGGGACTGTCCCCAGGAGGGCATGAGCCAGCTCGGGGGGTCAGGTGATGCTTTCTGGTGATGCCATGTTGTCCTGTGGGTGAGCTCATGGGCAGGAGCAGTTTCCCTACCTGATCTCATGAGCCCCTGTGAGAACTGAATGTATCCTCACAGGAAACAACCCGGGCTCATCCTACCACCGAGCTGGGCTTGCAGCTCCAGAGCCTGTTCTCCTGTCCGCAGGGTGGCCTGGCCACTCAAGAACACCCCTCCTCTTCACTGGGAGCAGAGGGTGGCCAACCCTCCAGCCAGACAGCTGCACATCTGGTTTGGAGACGAGAGCACACTCAAAGGACCAAAGGCATGTCTCTGCTGCAGTCACTGTCCAGCTGTGAAATCCAAGTGGTCACTAGGAAGCCTGTTCTTGTAGTGTGGTCTTCTCTAGGTTTGGTCAGCATCTCCCTAACACAACTAAAAATTTTTAAAAAAAGAGAGAGAAAAGAAAATGTTTTGTTTAAAATGTGCCTAGATTGGTGTGGTCCCCTGAGGCGGCCTGTGTACGTGGGAGGTCTCCTTGGTGTAGGTGTTGTACTGGCTTGCCTCTCCAGGGCATCTCGGTGACACTGCCTTCTGTCCATTCACAGAAGGGCCTCAGCAGACTGCACCCTGTCTAGAGACACTGATGCAGTAGTGAGGGTTAGAGAGATAGTCAGCCCGCACCCTTCTCCAGCAGACTGTCCCGCAGTGGAGCCCGCACCTCGAGGAGCTGGGAGTTCTGGACCCATCAGCAGGGGTGAAGTTGGTAGCACAGAGACTCTAACAGGCTGTAGTGTGGGAGGTGGAGGATCAATTTTCATGAACTCCAAAGACTCTTACCCCCCCGCCTGGTGATCACATTTATTTTCATTCTCATTTTGAGACAGAGCCTCACTGTGTTGCCCAGGAAATCCTCCTGCCTCCACTTCCTGAGTAGGTAGGACATGAGGTGTGCACCAGAACGCCCAGCTTCAGTCATATTCCCACTGAGGTAGAATACACAAGCACTTGCACACACCTTGCGAGTGCTGCTCGGTGTGTATCTACAACCCTGGACCCCACCTGGATGGAGGAGCAGCCTGGGCTCCCAGGGGCCTGCCGCGTCAGTTTCCACCCCACAAAAGTAGCTACAGTTTAATCTCTCTTTTAATCTTTTTTTATTTGTTCTGATTAGTTCTACCTGACAGTAGAATGCACTTTGCATCATACATATATGGAGTGTAACTTCTTATTCTTCTGGCTGTACAAGATGCAGAATCACACTGGTCACGTAGTTACATGTGCACATAGGGTAATAATGTCCACTCCATTCTATTATCCTTCCTACCCAGTGTCCCTCCCCTCCCTTCACTCCTAATCCAAAGTAACTCTCTTTTTCCCTAGCCCCCCACCCCTTATTGTGAATTAGCATCCGCATATCAGAGAAAACACTGGGCCTTTGGTTTGGGGGATTGGTTTATTAGCTTAGCATGATAGTCTCCAGTTTCATCCATTTATTGGCAAATGCCGTATTTGATTCTTCTTAAAAGCTGAATAATATTCCAGTGTGTATATGTACCACAGTTTCTTTATCCATTCATCTGTTGAAGGAGTACTCAGGTTTGTTCCATAGCTTAGGTATCATGAATTAAGCTGTTTGAACATTGATGTGGCTGCTTCACTATAGTATGCTGATTTTAAGTCCTTTGGGAACAAACCAAGGAGTGGGATAGCTGAGTCAGACGGTGGTCTCACTCCAGGTGTTCTGGGGAGTCTCCATACTGCTTTCCACGTCACCTAAACGTAACTCTCAGTGGCAGTGGTGTCTTCATTTCTGGGGAGTCTCCATTGGAACGACACGCCGCAGTTTCCCTTCTGCTCTGAGTGGGCATTGCAGCGTGTTCCAGCTTTGCACTGCTGGGAGCGGACATTCTTGGACACGCCTCTCCATGGTGTTGCGGTCGACTTTTCCACTGCTGTGACCAGAAGACCTGACAAGAACTACTTAGAGGAAGAAAAGGTTATTGGGCTCACTGTTTCAGAGGCTGCAGACTGTAGACAGTCTCTCCCCTCCATCCCTCTGTGCCCAAAATGAGGATGTGGCCCAGGACCTGGCCATCAGGAAGCCTGCTCACTAGGGACAAAGCATATACCCCAAAAGCCATGCCCAGGGACCCACCTCTTCCAGTTGCCACCCAGTTAATCTCTGTCAAGTGAGTCGTCCATGGACTGGGGCCCGACTCTTACAGCCAGTCATTTTACCTCTGAGAGGGGCGGCATCGTCTCCCAGTGAGCTGTTGGGGACCCTCACATCTAGGCCACAGCATGGGTGTCCACCCAGGACGGAGCGGCTGGGCATATCTGTGTATAGGTGTGGTCACACTCTGGATGTTAACATTGACAGAGTGTGAGCCTTGGGTGGCCCCACATCTGGCCACATTGGTGGGACCTGTTCTGTTAGGCACCCTGGAGGCGCCCAGGGTCCCCTCAAGGTTCCACATGCATCTCCCTGGTGCCGTCTCCTCACTCTCCTTTTTACTGGCCATTGAGTACCCCTTGTGTGAAGTATGTGTTCACGTCTTTTTGCCCAGTTGCCTTTACATGGGCTGGCTGGCTTTTCCTGTAATTTATAAGATCTTTATATTCGCTATACAACGTTTGTTGGATTTTTTTTTTGGGGGGGGGGGTACTAGAATTTGAACCCAGGGGCAATTTGCCAGTGAGCCACATCCCAGCCCTTTTTATTTTTTATCTTAAGACAAGGTCTCACTTATTGCTTATGGCCTTGCTAAGTTAATCAGGCCTCGAACTTGGAAACTGACGAAGATTAAAAGACTGCACAAACCCACAGGCCTCGAACATCAGACAAGGACAGATTTGGCGGACTTCCACGATTCAGTGCCCAGCTGCAGCAGTGATGCACTGGTTGTGACGTGAGCACAGGGGCCAGACACAGGCCCCCCCCCACACCCCCACCCCAACCCCCGCAGAGGACAGGAAGTCGGCACAGGAGGACGTGCCTCAGCCTCCCAAGGTGTGGGGTCACAGGTGGGCACTCCCATGCCTGGCCTCTGTTGGAACTTGGCATCACAAATGTCTTCAGGTGTGTGGCTTGCTCTTTGTCACCTGCACAGTGTCTTCACGCACGTGAGTTTATAACGCCAGGGAGTCCAGCTCCGCGCTTTCTTCTGTGGCCGTTCCTCGTGTCCTGCTGCAGAAGTGTCTGCCTCTCCAGGCCTTGTTGTGGGATTCCTCCGTGGGTTGTTGGGTGACGTACGTGTAGTGTGAGGCAGGGTGCGTGTTCTTGTGTAGTGGACCCTACTGTTCCCAGCGTGCTTGTCAGCACGTCCTCCTGGGCCGACTTCCTGTCCTCTGCAGGAGCGGTGCGCCTGTATTGGCCCCTGTGCTCACGTCAGAACCGCTGCATCTTTCCTGCAGTTGGGCACTGAATCTCGGTATCTGATAGTGGAAGTCCACCAAATCTGTCCTTCTCCAGTGTTTGAGGCCTTTGGGATTTGTGTAGTTTTTTAATCTGCTTGTCAGTTTCCGTAAACACATGCTGCTGGGTTTTCCTTGGAACAGCACTGGGTTGATAGGTCACTTGGGGAGAAATGACAGTTGATACAGAGGGAGATCCCAGTGTCACGGAGGGGGAGCTGTCTCAGCAGTGAAATGTGGTGTTCAGCATAGTGGTTTATAGAATAGAACTGCTCTTCATGATCGATCCTTCAACCTTTCTAAATTCACTTATTTGAATATTTTGTATACAGGTTCTATGTATTTTGGAGGCCAAGATTCTGTATTTTTAAGTGTTTGTATTCTGTATTTTAAAGCAGTTTAAAACTTGAAGAAAAAAAGCAACAAGAGCCAAAGACTCTTTCTTCCCTGCCACTCCAGAGTGAGTTGCCAGCCCTGTGCCTGACACTCTCAAGGGCACTTTGTGCCAACATAAGGCTCTTTGAAGGCTCTTCATCGATATGACGCAGGACAGGGTCCCATGCCTCTCCTGGCCTCCTTCAGCCCTGATGTCCCCACCCTCATTGCTGAGTGCCTCCCAAAAGCCCCGTGTGGGAAGCTAGCAGGACTTGTGTGAGGCGGGGCCTGGAGAGGGCCTGGGCCTGGGGGTGCCCTTGAAGGGGGAGGCTCAGCACGGGCCCCTTCCTCCTGCTCTTCTTGTTTCTGGTCGTGAGCTGAGCTGCTTGCTCCACTACACACTGCCGCCCCGCGTGCTGCCTTGCCAGTGGCTCTGAGCAACGCGACACCCACCCCCTAGACCAGAACCTACAAATCTGTGAGCCCAAATGAATCTCCTCTCCTTGTAGGTGAACGGCCTCTGGTATGTTGTTATAGTAAAGGGAAGCTGATGAGTACAAGGAGCACAGCAGTTGGGTGAGACCATCTGGCTTCGCAGTTTCCTGGCACCTGGACCAGCTTGTGCACCCTTGGCAGGGATGGCACCGAAGGGTGCTGGGTTCTCATTCATCTAGTTACATGGCACTGGGTTTGAGTCTGTCCCATTTCTAGTGCTGACCGCTTTGGCCGCCTGGTGAGGATGTGTTAGACAGGCCTCTCCCCAGGGGGAGCACCCTTGGAGCCCTGCACCCTCTCTGCTCTCAGTGTGGAACCAGTTCTCACATCAGGTGGGCTTCTGGTCCCTGTTCTGCCCAGTGGGTCTCCACTCATTCTGCCTCTTTAGTCAGCTGGCTCCCTGCTGTGACCGAAAGGCCGGCAAGAAGAGTGGAGGAGGAAAAGTTATTTGGGCTCGGAGTTTCAGAGGTCTCAGTCCATAGACGCTGACTCCATTGCTCTGGGTCCAAGTGAGGCAGCATGTCGTGGTGGAGGGTGTGGGGGAGGAAGGCAGCTCAACACTTGGCAGCCAGGAAGCAGAGAGAGAGAGAGCTCCACTGACCAGGGACAAAATATACACCCGAAGGCACACCTCCAGGACCCACCTCCCCCCAGCCAGACCCCACCTGCCTGTGGTCACCACCCAGCTAATCCCTGTCAGGGAGTAGTGCACTGCTTAGGTAAGGCCCTCCTGACCCAGTCTCTGCACCTCTGAACCTCCTCACCCCGCCTCACACCTGGGCTTTGGGGACGCCTCACATCTGAACCACGGCACTGCCATTGCTTGCTGTGATGCTCAGGCTGCCCCAGACTTGGCCAGTGAGGAGCGCTTCCCTCCTTTGGACATGGCCTCTCACTCTGACGGCTTCTCTCCCTGCGCTCAGCTTGTCCCCTCCCTGCCCCCGATCTGGCATCAGCCCTTTCCTGGAGGCCTTCATTCCCCAAAGCATGCTGATGGGCAAAGCTGGGCCTCTGGCCCCCAGGCCAGGGTCCCTTCCCAGTGTCGATGCCCTGCCTCATCCACCCTGTGCAGAACCTGGTGTGTCCACAGCCCTCCTCCGGCCCGCAGCCTGCCTTTACCCAGACCTAACAGGTCTGGTCCGTGCCACGGGACAGAGGGGAGAAGTGTAAGCAGGTGTGCACACAGCTGGGTTCTGGAACCCTGGCTGCTGCTGGCTTGTGGTGGTTCCTGCAGAGAGCGCCTGTGTACATACACGTGCGTGCACATGCCCCAGCTTTGCACACACACACTCCACCAAACACACATCTGTGTGCAACTTATTCCCTCCCTCACATCACACATGCTCACCAATGTGCCCCTGTCACACACGGTGGCATACGTGCTGTTCTGCCCCTTCCTTTCTTCTTTTGGTATATTCAAGAATTCTTCCCCTTTTAGCACACAGCAGACTGGCTTTTTAAAATTCTGTCTGGAATAGCATTGTCTGATTTCAGTAATTTTTAGGCAGTCATATACTGGTAGAGTTAGAGTACATTCGATCCTTTGCTACTAGAACCCTTATTGTAACACATATTTCTTTCTTTTCTTTTCTTTTTTTTCTGAGGGGGTACTGGGAATTGAACTCAGGGGTACTCAGCCACTGAGCCACGTCCCCAGCTCTAATTTGTATTTTATTCAGAGACAGGATCTCACCACTTCCAGAATGTTCCCTACAGAACATTTTAGCGCCTCACTTTTGCTGAGGCTAGCTTTGAACTCATGATTCTCCTGCCTCAGCCTCCCAAGCTGCTAGGATTTCAGGTGTGCGCCACCGCCCCCGGTGTATGCATTGTTTTGCACCTGTGAGGTACTTGCTAGAGCATGAGTCGTGGGATGAGGGTGTGTTTGACTTTGGCTCCCTGGAAGACGTAGTTTCCTTCACCAGCCCCATGTGAGCACACCTGTTTCCCACCCTTCAGGTTTTGCCAATATGATTGATAGACCAAAAACAGAACCTCAGTGTAACCTTGATCTGTGGGTCTCTGATTATGCTCTTGGAGCCTCCACGCTTCTGTTTTCACCACTCCTGTATGTACCTGAAGGCTGTCGCTGAGCAGCCACAGCAGACACAGCCAGCCAAGCTCCAGCTCCCGGGACCTCCCAAGGACCTCCCAAGGTCAGCCGTCAGGGCGCTTTGTACATTGCAGTTAAGGTGAGATCTTCACTCAGGATTCTTGCGTTTCCATGTTTTTTGAAGAAATTAGCCCTTTGTCTGAAGCATGAGCTGTCGGTGTTTTTCTTATCTTTAATTTCTGTACGGATTTGTTTGTTTGTTTGTGGAGTTAGGGATGGAACCCAGAGCCTGTGCATGCAAGGCAAGCACTCTGCCAGCTGAGCCGTATCCCCAGCCCTAAAAAAATGCTGAGCTGTCCAATCTCTCCTGGGAGGAGTTGGTTTTCGCCATGATTTCTTCTTGGCCAGCCAACCCTGGAGGCTTGGTGCTCAATCTGAAAGGGCTGCTGCGGCTGCATCTCCTGAGCTAGGAGCACTGATGTACCCCTCTGAGATGCCCACCGCATCAGAGTGGCATCAACCCAGAAGAATCTCGGGTCCCTGGGAGCCTGAAGTAGGAGGACAGCAAGTTCTTGGCCAGTCTCTCAATTTGTGAAACCCTGTCTCAAAACAGAAAGGACTAAGGGTGCAGCTAGTGGTAGAGCACCCTGGGTTCAATCCCCAGTACCAAAAATAAAATTAGATTTAACATATTTGTAAGGTCACTAGCTCATCTCCCACTGTCCATTTTGAGGAGGTTTTCACTGTTACAATTCTTTGTAACAAGGAATTGCAGGTTTTCATTCCTCCTAAGAAGTCTCCTCTTAGGAGCATGAGCACTGGCTAACAGGATCTGGGGTTAAACTTCAGGGAGCAATGGACATCTGCCTTTTCCTCACTGGCATGGGACTCTTGGGTTCTTTATTTGTTTGTTTGTTTTTTGGTTTTGTCTCATGACAGGGTCTCCCTGAGTTGCCCAGCCTGGCCTTAGAACTCAGGATACTCCTGCCTCAGCCTCCAGAGTAGCTGAGGTCACAGGCAGGCACCACCACATCCATCTGGCATATTATTTTGTAAAAATGATGTGTCCCTCCTCATTCAGAGATGACAGACTTGAAGAAACAAGAGGCCCCTGGCCTCCCACCTCTGTTCAGTGCTATAATGGTGGTTACTTTAAAGATTTAGTGTATAGCCATCACAGTTATTTCTACTGTGTGTGTGTGTGTGTGTGTGTGTGTGTGTGTGTGTCAAAACTGTCCTGTTACCTGCACCCCATGGGAATGCAGACTGGGATTTTCTTCTCGGCCAGCCTGTGTGGAGGACTGTGCTCCATGATCCCCAGAGAGCTCCGTGTTCTTCTGGGCTTGCACCCTTTTCCAGTATGGTTGGGCTAGCACTTATTCCACCAGCCCTTTGCTGAATTTGTCCTATGGAATTAGCTCTGTGCAGTTTATGAGAATATCTGTAGGGAACATTCTGGAAGTGGAGTTGCTGGGGCAAAGGTAAATGAACACTTGAAATTCTGAAAAGTATTTTCACGTTCCCCCGCCCCAGGTCGTGTTAACTTACACCCCCAGCTCTGTGTGGGGCTGTTTTCTCACAGGCACATGAAGTCTCCCTGTTGTAGTTGATCCTGTTGTCAGAGGGGTTTAATACCTTTTTAAATGCCTAACAACTGTTGTGTTTCTTCACCCGATTGCCAAGAGTAAAACAGGACCATCTTGTCTTTTTAGTGTGATTGTAGATCATAGCTTTGTTAGACATCTTCCTTTTCAGGAGCTCTGGGTAGGCAGACTGCTGGTCTTCCTGTTGGGCTATGCTTAGGAAGACTTCACCTATTTATGATTTACGATCCCCAGGAGTACAGAAACAGTCTACTCTGTTTTATTTTAGTCTTTAGTCGTTGCAGTTTGTTTTTGTGAATAGTATAAAGTAGGACATCACTTTATTTTTCTTCTGGAGAGCTGACATGCCCCACCTTGTTTTTGAACAGTTCACGTTCTTCTCCATAATGTGAAATGCTGTCAAATAGTAAATCATTCACTGGGAGCCTATGTAAACAGAGACTGTGGAACTCCACTTTTGAGCAGATGTCAAAATTATTTGGTGAAATGTTTACTGAAACTAGAAATCATTATATGCCAGAGAAATACAACTAAAAACACAGTAAGAATGTAAAATGGAAGGACTTTTGAGCTGTACATTTAGTACTTTGCTATCAGTGGATAAACACAGGTGCCTCGGCAGACTCGTGTGCTCTGTGCTGTGTGTAAATCTTGCTCATACACAGGTGAAGTGCAGCAGGGCCACCTGCGCCTCGTGTCAGAGCTGTAGCCTTGTGCCAGTTTTCCAGACCGTCCCTGTCCCCCGGCCCTCAGGCTCTTCTCGCCTCTCCGCAGCCCAAGTGTGCCGGCCAGCTCTTGCTGATGCAGGTGTGGAAGCGCTTGAACCTGATCGAGTGCGACTACTTCGGGTTGGAGTTTCAGAACGTCCAGTCCCACTGGGTATGTGCTTTTGATTTGCTTTTGGAAACAGGCTGTAACTGTGTTATAGGATGTTTATGACGTACTCAGTGCGTAGAGCCTTTGGAACCTTCTGTAAGGATGAAGGCAAGCTGTTTGATTATTGGAACATTATTTTTATCAGCGCTGTGCTATTAAAGTGCTTTATCTTTAGCCATAAAGAGCATGTCCATCTTTAATGAATTCACACCTCCCTAAACCCACTCTGCTTACAGCACTGTGTGCCAAGTTACACAACAGCCTCGGATGCATCTGCCTAGTAAACATTTTGAAAGTGAATTTTGAGCAAATTGAACTGGTTCTGCCTTGTTTTACTTAAGAGACAAAACCTTAAACAGTGTGATCCCCCAGTGTTCTTAGATGTGACTGTCATAAAGAGACCCACATCAGCCTCTCCGTTCAGGAAGCATGTTGTCGGCTTAGCTCTGGGTCTGGCCCTCAGCTGTCCCTGCACAGCTGGGTTTGCCCGAGGGTCTCTGCTCTGGTGCCACAGAGGGCCTGTCTCATGCGGTGGCCCTCTCGGGGGTTGTGGTCTGAGAATGCGATGTGGTGTTGACCACATCCCCGAGGTGATCGCTGGTGCCTGTCCTGTGCACAGTGACTGAGTGCTGGGCTCAGGAGAGATGACTAGTGTGACAGCAGTTTAGTGTCCCCCCGCTCTTGAAGCAGGCATTGCTGAGCTTCCCATGGTTTGTCGAGATTCGGTTTCTATAAAAAGGGAGTAGAGTCAAAATATCTGTGTTATAAAAATTTCTCTTAATCATAAGTATTTTTGTATTTTATAGCAAGATACAAAATACACTTATTAAATAGGAAGATCATTAATCGAGTTTTTCTCTTTTGTTAAATTCTCTTTAGATCTGGCTTGAACCTATGAAACCCATCATTAGGCAAGTACGAAGTAAGTCCTTTGTGTAACTCTCTTAACTGTGGTCACCAGATGCCTGTTGTAGAATGCCGAGGCTGCAGGTGTGTCCACACACTTGTGTCACTCCACGGCAGATGAGCTTAGAAGCTGTTTGCTCTTGATTACAGCTGTAGAGGAGAGGTGGGTGGGATGACACATCTGTCTCAGGTGGTCCTGGGTGACCACCTCACATTGGAAGTTATAGGATATATTGTTTGGTATCTTAAATTTTGGCTAATATGTAAAACAGTAAGCATGCACTTTGTACACAGGCTGTGAAAATGCACTATGGTGCCTCTCTTAGGTAGCTTGCTTGCTGGCTTGCTTGCTTACTTATTTTGGTGTGCTGGGGATTGAACCCAGGGCTTCTTGCAAGTCAGGCAAGAGCTCTACCACTGAGCCACATCCCCAGCCCATAGGTAGCATTTTGATAAAATGTTAATACTGTTCCATAATGATAAACGTAATTGTAATTGTGAGCATAATTGTTTTTGTTAGTTTCCTTATTAAACTTAAATATGAAGGCATACAGTAATAGTCCTCAGTTCTTATATATATCATATACGATAAAGTCTCTAATTTTCTGAATCACCATAACTATTTTTTTTCTAGTACAAAGTTGAAGACAAGAGGATGTGTGAAAGTAACTTTGTCCTGCACAGATGCGCGAAGGCTCTTTAGGTTCCCTAGTGTCTTAGCAAATGGCTCCTCCTTATTATATTGTGTGCATGTGCAAACATACAACTGTACATCCAACCACATGTGCAGCTAGCTACAACACACCAGTAGGCACATGTGGAGGAGAAATCTGGTGTGTGCAGTCACAGACAGTGCCCGAGACTTGGCGACAGTGGTCGGTGACGGCCGCCGGGTGAAAGAGCAGCTGCTCTTGTGGTGGAAATCGCATGCTGTTTTACTATTAAATTTCTGTGGCACAAAGACATTCAGTTCAGCTATATCTTATGCCTTTTCCTTACAAAAATCAGTTCTAGTTCAGTATAGTAAGTGGTAGTAACATTTTCTTTCATTAATACATATAAGGATTTCAAAAAAAATTTTTTTTACTACTGCATTAAAATGGTATTAACACTTGAACTTCATCATTTTTATCCTAAAATGTAAACAGGGATTTAAAAAAATTTTTTTAATGATGTTGGGGATTGAACATGGGCCTTATGCATGCTAGGCAAGTGCTCTACCACTGAGCAACACTCCTACCCAGGAATATATTCCACAATTTAATGGGCAGTTTCAAAGGATTTATAAAATAATCTCTGCTTAGGGAAATAAAAGATTTGAAATTTCTCTTCAGTATGTGTGATTGGTGCTTAGGATTCATACTCGTGCACAGGAAATGTTTTAATACCATCCTACCAGAGGAGAAAATGCTTAACAGCCCAGCCCATTTTAAAGCACTCACCCAATTACACAGTAATATATGGAAAGAGAATTAATACAAAAATCAGCTTTTGTGAAATCTGAAAGTTTCTTTTTATAGGACCAAAGAATGCAGTGCTTCGCCTAGCTGTGAAATTCTTCCCACCTGATCCTGGTCAGTTGCAAGAAGAATATACAAGGTGAAGAGCTCACTCTGCACTGGAGCTGCGGCCCATGGGGTCCTGTATTTATCTCGCTACCATGAGTGATCAAGAATGGATGAGTTAGTGCACACATAAAAACAGAAAATGAAGAGTAGTTAAAGCAGCGCTGTGACAGTGACTCACGCACAGACCTGGATGTACAGCAGGCTTAGAAGGAAGGTCGCAGGGGGAACTTGAGAACGGAGGCTGGAAGGCTGTGTCAGGGCAGCGTGGTGCCGGCACCCCCCCCCCCCAGGAGCAGGCCTGGCATGAACCAGAGCCCCTGTGGGCTAGGGAGCAGCTCAGTCTGCGAGGCCTTGCAGATGCATGGAGCAGAGGCGTCAGGCCGTTTCTTTTGTGCTACTCCCTTTAATTCAAGGTTGCTTTTTTGCAGAAATGATTGAAAGTGTGAATAGTAGTCATCTGGTCAGTAAGGAGATGGCAACTCCTTTCTTGTGCTTTTTTTTTTTTTTCCCTCCTGTATGTTAAAAAAAAGAGAGAGCAGAAAGAGCAAGAACTAAAGCAGGACCTAAAAGCCAGCTTGAAGCCCCAGGTCAGGTGCAGGTCACAGAGGACGGGGGCCTTGTCATAGCAGCAGCAGAGCGCCTCTCTGCCCTGAGTCCCGGCTGGACCCACAGCATCTCAGAAACTCTGAAAGGTTTCTTGAGGTCATGTTGACATCTGGGAATTGGGAACGGTCACAGCAAGGAGAGGGAGAGAGCTCTTGCCCTCCGCCTCTGTTTTGAGGTTGAGGAGACCCCACTGCAGGGCTACGGAGTGCCTCTGTGAGTGAACAGAGTGTAGCTGGCAGCCTGTTGAGTCTCTGGAGGGACTCGCTCTGAAATAGGTCTCCTAACAGTTGTTGGTAACAGGAAGTGCTCTCCAAGTTAGAACCCTGGCCTCAACCTTAGCAATCAGACCCGGGAGTCAGTTTGACCTTTGCTTCCCTTTGCCTCATTTTTAAGCAGTCAGTCCTTTTTTTTTATTTATTAAAAAGTACATGGTTTTGACAAAAGAAAAACTTTTTCACATCACAGTATGTAGAATAAAAAGCAAAAGTTCTCTGTCCCTGCTCACAGACCCCACTCTCCAGGTAAGTGCCAGTGCTTGAGCAGGAGTCTTCCTGACGAGTGGCAAGACCCGGGGAAGTGCCGTCTCACACGGCCGTCGTGGCAGACAGGCAGCTGCGGCCGACCTTCCGCCTGAGCCCGCAGGCTGTGCCTGGATTCACTCAGTCATTCTCATATTCCAGTTTCTCTCTGACGAAATGCTGCAAACAGCTGTCATTTTTGAACTCCAAGAATATCACTCTAGAAAAATTTTGTAGGAGTGGAACTACTGAGTTTAAAAGGCAGCAAATCGTAAATTGCAAGAGAATGTAGTAAATTTTAATGGCTTGCACTATTTGCATTGCGAATTCCAGGGAGGGGAGGGAATTAGTGTTCACCATTGCATTCGCGCTCTGAGACCAGGACCTGGAACTTAACACATGCTGTCATTACCCAACAAGTGAATATGGAAATATTTTCCAACTGCTTTCTCTGTTCACATTATCATCAGTTGTATTTCACAGTGCCTGTTTCTCAGATTCTAGCTGAGACAGATATTATCAGTCTATTAAAGATTTTCCCAGTCATAGTTTTAAGCTGTGTCTTAATTGTATATTTCTGGTATTTCACCCAAGACTGAGTACAGTTTTATACCATGCGTTTGTGGACCTCCTAGCTGGAGGCACTGCTGCACACAGTGTGGTTGTGGGTCTGTGGTATGCCTGGAGGGGATGGTTCCTTTTTGGCATGGCTTTGCCTGTGTGCTCTCTGAGCTGTGTTCAGTCTACTGAACCCATCTGTCATCTGACCTTTGGTTGGGGCCACCTGTTGCCATAAGGCCTTTTGTGACCTGCCTGTTTCATGGGGGCCCTGCATTTTGCTCCCTGCTGGTTACTGCTGCTTCTGGGGCCTCTTTGCTTTCCTGCCGACAGAGGACATTTGGAGCTGACCTCTCTGGTCTTGAATTCCCTTCTAGGTACTTGTTTGCCTTGCAACTCAAGAGAGACCTCCAGGAAGAGCGCTTGGCCTGCACTGCCACCACAGCGGCCCTGCTCACATCCCATCTCCTGCAGGGTCAGTGTCTCTGACTCCCCACTCCCCGGGAGCTGGTACCGGCTGGGTCTTAGGCACCACACTAAGGACGAGCCACAGTTAGTTGCTGGTGCACATGCATAATCACCTCAAAGAATGAAGTATTCACCTTGATTTTATTCTTTTTTTTCTTATTTGTTTGCAGTGCTGAGGAATTTGTGTTCACCATTGGCCTCCCCTGGGCTAGGCAAGCACTATACCACTGAGATATATCTTCAGGCCTTTTTTATTTTTTAATTTTCAGACAGAGTCTAGCTAAATTGCCAAGGCTGGCCTCAGACACCTGCCTCAGCCTTCTGAGTCACATTCTTTTTTTTTTAGTGGTAAATGGGCACAATATCTTTATTTATTCATTTATTTTTATGTGGTGCTAAGGATCAAACCAGTGCCTCACATGTGCCCAGGCAAGTGCTCTACCACTGAGCTACAGCCCCAGCCCATGAGTCTCATTCTCGGTGGCCAAGGGTCACCTTCTGTGAAGACATCCTAACAGATGTCTCCACCTCGAGGCTGGAGGCCAAACTCTGTACCCACAGTCCTTCTTGAGTCTCCTCTCACCTATGGCTTTGTGCATTTTAACAGTGTGCCTTCAGTCTAGATCTAGACCATCAACCAGATTCTCAGCACACCCAGAGAGGGGCCTCCTGGGAGCCAGCCACAGTCCTCTGGGAGGAGTGAAGCATTAATGGTGGAGGAGAAAGCAGGCCTTTCCACAGTGTCCCCTACCAGCAAGAGATAGGCAAGGTGTGTGAAGGGTGGTGGGTCCCTTAGCAGTGGGAGGAGGTCCTGAGAAGCAGACATGTGCCACCAGGCCCCAGGTGGAGAGGGCGTGCCCACGCTGCTGCCCCCTGGAGCACCGCGGCCTCACACGCGTGTGTCTCTGAGCTGTGAGTGCAGGACGGTTGGCATGTGTGGCTGCAAGAACTGTGGGGTCAGTAAGTGCGGGGCTATCTGCAGTCCCCACCCTTCCTCAGGCACACATGCCCTGCTGGGGCTGGCCGTCCTGCACTGTGGACTCCACGACACACTCTCAAAGGGAATCTCAAACTGAGTCTGAGTTTCCCAGTGGGGCCAGAGACCCTGTTTGACAGGCAGCACTTGGGTGCTTCCTCCTGGCTGCTGGCTAGAAGCACTTGTAGAGGGCTCTGAGTGGTCTGGCTGGGCTGCCAGAGTCAGCAGTGGCCCACCGCAGTGTTCCCAGGGGTGCTGCCTTGTAGCAGGGTGCTCTGAACCAGGGCTGCTGCTGTAGAGACGGGCCTGCACTTAGGAGAGGCAGCTAGCTGACACTCTGGCCGCACTGTGCTGTGAGTCAGAATGTCCCCACTGGCATCGTGGATGGGCACAGTGTGGGTGGTTCACTCTCCATTGGCTCCAGGTGGGCAGTTGGTGCTGTGCTCGCAACCTTCCTGTGAATTCAGGATTGTTTTAGAACATTTCAGAAGCATGTATTGCTTGAAATGATTGAATGTAATACTGCATCCAAAGACATTTATGGGGGCTGGGGATGTGGCTCAAGTGGTAGCGCATTCGCGTGGCATGCGCGGGGCACTGGGTTCGATCCTCAGCACCATATAAAAATAAAATAAAGATGTTGTGTCCATGAAAACTAAAAAATAAATATTAAAAAAAACATTTATGGTCTTAAAGTAACATGAAATCACAGACATTATTTCTTAGGAAATTTGAGAAGCCCTTCAGGAAAAAGTGATTTAAAATACATCATCTTGAAACAAATAACATACATTAACCGGGTCACAATGGCCATGAGACAGTTTACTTATGAAGTGTGGTGTAAAAAATAGTGAGCACACAGACTCGGGGCTCATGATTAGCCTCTTTGAAACCCTTCACCAATCTTTGCTCTTTAGGAGTCAGGAAAAATTTCTTCCACCTGCCCTCTTAGTTGGACAACATAAAATATTTGGAAAACTAAGGTACAAATTTTGTTTTATTTTAGGAATATATCATTTTTCCAGGCAAAATGGCACACGCCTGTGTTCCCAATGACTCAGAATGCCAAGATGGGAGAATGGCAAGTTGGAGGGCTGCCTCAGCAACTTAGCAAGACCTTGTCTCAAAATAAAAAAGACCTGGGGATGGGGCTGGGGCTCAGTGGCAGAGCACTTGCCTAGCATGTGTGAGGCACTGGTTCGATCCTCAGCACTGCATGTGAATAAATGAATAAAATAAAGGTCCATCAACAACTAAAATAAAAAAAAAAAAAAAAAGAGAGAACTGGGGATGTACCTCAGTGGTAAAGCATCTCTGGGTTCAATCCCCGATACCAGGGGGAAAAAAAACAGGAATATATTATTTTACTACAGACTTAGGGTGGGTTTTCTTACTGTTGGTTTGTGCATGTGCACGTACAAATGCTTGTCTGTTACTTTATTTCATAATCTGAACAACTGACTTCTATCGTCTCATCTCAGCGGAAATAGGAGATTACGATGAAACCCTGGATCGAGAACACCTCAAGGCCCACGAGTACTTGCCTAGCCAGGAGTGCTGCCTCGAGAAGATCCTGGACTTCCATCGGAGGCACATGTAAGTGCCTTGTCACTGCAGTTGCGGTTGCTGGCATGTAACCAGAAGGGGTCCTCGCAACCAGAAGGGGTCCTTGTTCAGGCTTCTGTGGGATTCTAAAGGAATGACACCTGTTGCTTCCCAGCCTCAGGACACATTGTGGCCCCAGGGTGGCTCTGCTGACACAGGTCACAGCTAGACTAGGTTCAGACACAGACCCTGCTCATTCAGGCTGAGGACCCCAGGGCTTGTATGGGAGGCTGGCAAGTAGAGCACTCTGTTGATAGGGACTTCTGCTTGCCTGGAGGGACCTGGCCAGGGGTACTGCACCCAGGGCCAGGCGGGATCCTCATCCTGAAGCAACTTGTCACTTGTGGAGTGGGACAGAAGGAGCATTTGCGCACATTGCTGGTGGTAGTCGTGCTGAAAACCACTCTTTGACCTACTCCAACAGCTTCCTCTTGAGACAGGATGTAGGGCATGGAGGGTGCTGAGTGGGAAGGGCCCTGGGGGCTGAGAGCTCTGACTCTTAGTCATTGTGGGACGTGGCCTGAGGACCCTCCTGCCTTCTGGAAGACTCCTCCTGCCCTCAGGCGAATGTTGGTGCATTCGCAACTGCAGCCTTGGTGACACTGCCCTGCGACCTGGCGGTGGCCTTCGCACTCCCTGTGCAGGGTCTGAGTGCCAGGCACGGCTGCAGTCCTCCCTGTCTCAGCACTGCTGGGTCAGTGTGAACAGCTCCCTTGGACTCGGGGACCCTGTGAGATGTTGTGGGTCACATGCCTGTGACCAGTCAGTGGGCGGGGAGTACCTTTTGTATGCCTGGCATTACGGCAGGTTCCAGATCAGAGAAGCACCCCTTTGGGTGAGAATTTGAGTGCACAGCAAGCACAGCCCCAGTGTCCCTGAGCTCGGGTCGCAGGCAGAGCCTGCTTGGCAGTGGGAAGGCCCTCTGAAGGCATGCAGCAAAGGAGGTGGCAATCAGGCACAGCCATAGCCTGGGAGAAAGGGTGGGGGAGGGACGGTTCCAGCTTCGACATAGTTAGCATGCCAGCTGATAGAGAAGGCACAGCCATTGCCATCAGAGAGAGTGCCATGGCAAGCAGGCCCCTGTGCCCAGTGCTTCACGTAGTCCATAAACACCCATGTGGTACATCCTGTCGTTGTCCCTTTGTCATGGGTGAGAGCTTGCAGAGCCCTGCCATAGGTATACTGTGCAGGCTGCCTGGGTGTCTTTCAGTGCTTGTAGCCCAGCGTCCACTTGCCTTCTCTGACGGCTCTGTTGCCCTGGGTGCCCCTTGGCTTTCCCCCAGCTGATGGCAGGGAAGGTGTAGCTACTGTGAGTTCCAGACCCTGAGGCCCTCATAGCAGAAGGCCCTCTCCAAGGGGAGGCCGTCACCCATGCAGGACTTATTCCTCCCTGCCGAAAAACACAGAGCAGGGTCTGGACACCTTGAGGAAGAGTGGATTGGGCACTGTTTAGCCCATCCCAGTGGACAGATGGGTTCAGGACGCCGGGGAGCGTGTTTCAGCATGCAGGCCCTGTGTACCTGTGCAGCCAGTGAGACCTGGAAGGGAGGAGAGCCGGGGACCCCCCACAGAGCACGAGCCCGGAGAGGTGGGTGACGCCGGAGGCACCCATAGGAAGCCCTCAAGCAGCCCAGGGCATGGAAGGCATGTTTCAGGCCATAGCACCTTGGGTAGAGGCTTACCTCATCCCAGAGAGGTCAGAGAGAAGTGCACCTGTGACCTTCAGCCTCAGTGCACGCTCAGAGCAGGTCCTGGGTTTACTGCATCTAGGATGAGAAGCCTGCCCATGAAAGGGAGAGCTGAGTGTGTCCCTATGTGTGCAGGTATATGCTTCTGTGTCCATGTGCGTGTGTACTTCTAGGTATGTGATCATACACACGTGTTCATGGTGTGTCTCTGTTCCTGGTATGCTCTGTGTTTATGTATATTCATGTTGCTGTGTATACACACATGTTCTTGCATGTTCACATGTGGGTTGTGTGCTGTGGTCATGTGCATATGCCTGTGTTTGCACATGTGTGTGCCTTAAGATGTGTGGTGCTCCCTGCAGTGAGCTGGATCGCTCCACAAATCAGGGCCCTTGGGACTGCCTCTGGGGTGCTCACTTTGTCTGCCGCAGCCATGACAGGTACGTTGCACATCCTTTGTTTTTTTAAGTCACTCTTTGTTTTAGTCAGCTTGGTGTGACTGAGGCAAAGAGACCTGAGAGGAGCAATAGAGAGGAGGAAAAGTTCATTTTGACGCTCAGTCTCAGAAGTTTAGTCCATGATCAGCCAACTGCATACTTCTGGGCCCTTGAGAGGCAGAAGGACGTCATGGCAGAGCGACGCAGCTTGTGTCGGGACAACAGAGGAGAGAGTGAGAGTTCTGCTCATAGGGACAAAGGATAAGCCCCCAAAGGCACAGCCCCAGTCACCTGCTTCCTCCAGCTACCCCTACCTGCCTGTAGTTACTGCTCTGTTGATCCATATCAGTGGATTGATCCACTGATTAGATTACTCCTCTCATAATCTAATCATTTCACCTCTGAAAATTCTTGCATTGTCTCACACGTGAGATTTTGGGGGGGTACCTCATATTTCAACAATAACATTCCGCCTTGCCCCCCCAGAAGTCATGCCCATCTCACAGTGTAAAACATTTAGACCATTTCCCAGAGTCCCC
This sequence comes from Marmota flaviventris, assembly GCF_047511675.1. Lineage (NCBI taxonomy): Eukaryota > Metazoa > Chordata > Mammalia > Rodentia > Sciuridae > Marmota > Marmota flaviventris. The sequence goes on along the minus strand of NC_092508.1, from coordinate 508,486 downwards.
ATAGTCCTGACAGTTCCAGCATCACCAAGAGTCCAAGTCCAAAGTCTCATCTCACAAACTCTAGGTTTTCTCCTCTGTAAAGGTCAAAAGCAAGTCACATATTTCCAGTATAAACTGGCAAAGAGTGAACGCTCTCATTCTGCAAAGGAGAAACGGAAGCCTAGAAAGAAGGGATGGGACCAAAGCAGGACCAGATTCCAGCCGGGCAACAGGTCCTGTAGCTCCCTGGGACCTCACTGGTCGCAGCCACATAGCCGCTCTCTCCACTCATCTCTGCACAATTCCTGATGCTGTCCTCAGCAGACGTCCCATGGTGCCAGCGTCTCTTCCCTTGGGGGTCTCCGCTGAGCTTCAGCCTCCTTCCCACATCTTCATGCGTTGCCTCTCTGAGGTGGCCTTCAGGGACTCCCACCCTGCTGCACTCTCCCTGGCCTCCATGACTAACTCCAGTGGCCTGCAGTTGTGCAGAACCAGCACATGACTGATGCCAGGGTCTGCCACCTGGCAGTAGCCACGCCTTCTGAGACAGGCTGCAGTAACCTGAGTGCCTGGGTGGCTGAGCACAGTGCAATGATCTCCAGGCCCCTCGTGCAAGCAGGGTGCCCCAGGGTCTCTTGTCAGAGGAATGGCTTTTACAACCTCGGGCCTGAAGTGGGCATTCTCTTGCCAGTTCCTGAGATGCCCTACGTCACCTTTCCTCTTGTTTCTTGGTAAAGGTCCTAGCGAATCTTCAGTGCTGTGATCTCTCGACCACGCCTTCTTAGCCCCAGTTTTCTAGCTTGACTGTGAGTTTTTCAGATCTTCCTGCTCTGCTCTGCTTATCACAGTAAACCTGGCTAAAAGCTGCCAGCAGTGTCCATGCCACCTACCTGTGCTGCCTTGAAACTTCCTCTGCAGATTAATTACTTCATCAACTTTAAATTCAGTCTCACAGAAAATCTCAGGGCATGGACAAAATGTGAACAAGTTCTTAGCTAAAACATAAAAGGAATGGCTCTGATCCAGTTTCCAGTATGTGCCAGTTTCTGTTGGAGTCTGCTTTACATCACTGTGACCAAAACCCAGCAGCAACTCAGAGGAGGAAAAGTGTACTTAGCTCATGGTTTCAGGTGCTCGGGCCATGGTCAGCCAGCGCCATAGCTCTGGCTCGAGGTGAGGCAGAACATCATTATTGGAAGGTGTGGAGGAGGAAACAACTCAAGACATGACAACTAGGAGGAAAAGAGAAACCCAAAGGCACGTCCCCTAGTGACTCCTTTCCCTGCTGCACAGGTACCACCCAGTTAATGCATATCAGTGGACTGACCCACTGCTTAGGTCACACCTCTCACAATCACTTAAATTCCAAACATTCCTGCATTGTGTCACACATGAGCTTTCAGGGGACATCTCAGATTATAACATTGTTTGCTCAATTCTTTTTCTTCCAATACCTTTATTTATTTTTATGTGTTGCAGAGGATTGAACCCAGCACCTCACACGTGCTAGGCAAGCGCTCTACCACTGACCCACAGCCCCAGCCCAGCTGAAGTTTTAAAGACAGTAGTGTACCTTTGGGGGGCTTTGTAGGCAAGTGGTGAAGCACTTGCCTAGCATGTGTGAGGCACTGGTTTGATCCTCGGCACCACATAAAATAAATAAAATAAAGGCATTATGTCCATCTATAACAAAAAAAAATTTTTTTTAATAATGTACCTTTGGGCTGGCATTGTGGCTCAGTGGTAGCATGCTCACCTAGCAAGCGCGAGGCCCTGGGTTCAATCCTCAGCACCACATAAAAACAAAGGTATTGTGTCCAACTACAACTAAAAAATATATATATTTTTTAAAAAATAGTATACCTTTATTTTAATCGAAGTAAGTTTCTTACTTTGTCTCAGAATTCTAATGGCTCTTCCACAACCCACTGGAAATCCTTTATAAGCCTTGGACAAGATATCCAGATGTGTTTTTCTTGATGTCACCACATTTCTTTTGAATCTTAGAAACTGCGGGAGGAGGTTTTGCAGTTGGCTGTGGATCCGGTTCCTGTGAGAAGTACAGAACTGAGTAGTGAAACATAGTTAGGAAACCCCTGACTCCTCAACCATAGGTGGAGTGGTTGTCCACCTATGCACTGAATGGTGGCACACACCTCTGATCCCAACAGCTCTGAAGGCTGAGGCAGGAGGATTGCGAGTTCAAGACCAGTGTGGGCAACTTGGCGAGGTCCTGTCTCAAAAGAGCCAGGAGTGTGTAGCTCAGTGGTAGAATGCCCCTGGGTTCAGTCCCTAGTTCCACAACAAAAGGAAGAGGGCTGGGAAATGTTCCCTGGTGGCTTTGCAAATAATTAGTATTTCCAATTGGTACCTGTTAAAATGCAGTATACTTTGTGCTGGGTCCTCTTCGTGGTGATTGGGGTTTATGAACATGTAAGGCAGTGGTCAGTGTCCACAGCATAGTCCTGGAACAGAAGTCACAATGACAGAGAATCCACATAGTCACTTTGTTCCTTGAAGATTCAAAAACTCAGGTATTTGACACAAAAAGGAAGAGTTGTTAGGTAAGTTCCCACATGTGGGCACGGGCTGTGGGGTCCCGGGAGCTCCCGCATGTGGGCATGGGCTCTCGTGGCTTGCCAATACCTGTGTCTTCCTTGGCCCCAGCCAAGATGCATGTGAACATTGCTCTCCTGGAGGCCACTTGCTTCCCCGAGGACCGTGTTCAGTGTTCCTTGGTGACATCACCTGCACCTTGGATTGGGCAAAGATGACATTTTGGAAGACTATATGAATAAAGCCAATTGTTTAGAGAATGATTTTTAAATACTTTTTTTGTAGTTGTAGATGGACACAATATATTTACTTTTTTTCATGTAGTGCTAAGGATTGAACTCAGTGCCACACACATGCAAGGCAGGTACTCTACCACTGAGCCACAGCCACAGCCCGAGAATGATATTTTTATTCAACTTTGTTACTTGGTCTTTATAGAAGTGTATTGTAGCGCTTAGAAGTGTACATTATGAAAATACTTTCTTAAACATGAAATTGGCCTTAATGAGTCAGTGGTGTCATCAGTGACCTCTTCTCTGACTTAATTTTGATGGCTGCATGTGACCTTGTCCCTCCTGCAGCAGTCAGTGAACCTGAGGAGCACTCTGCTACTAGGGAGAGGCTTGGTGGGGAGCTCAGTGCTCTGCCTGCACATCGCCCGTGGGGTGGGCACAGAGGCAGGAGCTGCAGGACCTCCTTGCTGGTTGCTGGTTGGCCTTCTTGTTCTCTCTTTACTGGGCGGCTTCTTTCATATGTGTGGCTGTTGTAGAAACCCAGGGTCTCAGTGATGCCATCCAGTGTCCTTCCTTACAGGGGCCAGACGCCTGCTGAGTCGGATTTCCAGGTGCTGGAGATTGCTCGCAAGCTGGAGATGTATGGTATCAGATTCCACACAGCTTCCGACAGGGAGGGGACCAAGATTAACCTGGCAGTGTCGCACATGGGTGTCCTGGTGTTCCAGGTGGGTGGCGGGCACAGGAGGGGCGGGGGCTGAGCGACTGGGGGTGTTTGCTGTGTTGTAGGTGGATCTCTGTGTGTGCCTGAGGGGCCTCCTCCCAGGGTCGCCCACTCCCTTCCCTGCTCCTGTTTATCCTAATGCTGAACCAAAGCTCACCCCTGAGAGTCCCACCCAACCACAGCTCTGGCTCTTTGTGGGGAGGGGGACTCACAGTTGGACACTTGGGCAGCTCTGCCGGGATGCCGTGGCTGGGAACCGGTCATCTGTGTGCAGAGCACCTGCAGCCCAGGTGGGAAACAGGAGCCGGTGCTGGTGCTGCGAGAGGGAAGCACCTCTCTGAAAGTACTCAGGGAGGCCCACAGTGGGGACACAACGGGCCCCCCGGGTTTCAGCCCCCTGGAGTGTTGTGGACCAGAGAGTCCAGTAGCCTGGAAGGAGCTGAGCAGTTGGTGCTGGGCTTGCACTGACGGCCACTAAAGAAGCCCTGCTGAGACGGCCCTGAGTGCCTCCAGCCTGCAGACAGGTGCATAGAGCCCTGTGGCTCCATCTGGCTGCCCTCGGGCGCTTGCGCTGGGGCTTCTTTTTTTTTTTTTAAAGAGAGAGATATTTTTTTTTAATATTTATTTTTTAGTTTTCAGCGGACACAACATCTTTGTTTGTATGTGGTGCTGAGGATCGAACCCGGGCCGCACGCATGCCAGGCGAGCGCGCTGCCGCTAGAACCATATCCCCAGCCCAGCACTGGGCCTTCTTGCTGGTTGCTGGGCTCCCTGCCTGCACCCCACCCCCCGCCCTCCCACATCGTGGCTCCGTGGCCTCGTTCTGTTGTGTTCCTTGCCCCACCACTGAGCTGCACTTGCAGTCTTTTATGTCTTGAAACAGGCCTCACTAAGTTGCCCAGGCTGATCTCGAACTGCAGTCCTCCTGCCTCAACCTCCCAGATTGTGACAGGTGGCCACCACGCCTGGCACGCAGTGTTTTCTGAGGCGTCTGAGAGTCAGACGCCCCTTCAGCACGTGCCGCCCTTTGCCCCAGGTGCCATGTGCAGCCGTCACTGACACCATTGGTGCACCTCTGTTATCCAGGACACCATTGTTTCCCAGTTGGTCAACAAGCACAGTAGGTCTACGCTCTGCTCCCTCCAGGACAGGGTCCAGCTGGGACCAGGCGTGACGTCTGGCCTCAGCAGCATTGGGGAGCATGTTTTTCTTCTTTGTAACGACGTATTCCCTCTGTTCCCCGCTAGACTCGGGGGTGCCTTACCAGCTGGACCCTTGGAATGTCGTCCTGCCCTTCAGCATGGGGCGCCATCAGGTGCCTGGGCCGTCTGTGCTCACCAGGGGTGTTTCTGGTCCTTCCTCTGTGGCATTGTTGGTTGGTCTCTTTTCCCTGAGAAGCAGTCCAGGGAGACCCTTCGCGACCACACAGACGTCCAGCCGCTCTGGAAGCCCTTGAGCTGCATCACTGAACCAGGCCCTGCCAGGAAGGCCTCAAGCCTGCTCCCCGAGAGCCTGTTGCACTCGGCCCAGCAGTGGGCAGCTGGGGAGAGCCCCTCTGGTAGAGAGGTACTAGCTCACTCAGAACAAGTGGAGCTGGCACCGGGATGGCAGACACAGACGGGCAGAACTCCACCAAGGATAGCCTTCCCCTGTCAGAGCTTGGCAGACGGAACCCTGCTCCCTGCTGTGTGGAGCTGAGAGAAGCAGTCTTCCTTGGGCACAAGTGTGAAATCCATTTTATAATTTTCATTCTGGCCTTGTTTGTCATCCTGAAATACTGGGAATTAACCCAAGAGGCCAGTTTAAATGAATGGTGCACGCTCATATTCTGGGTGCGAGGCCGTGGGAAGGCGGGCACGGCACCCTCCACACCCAGCCCCTGGGCAGCCGAGCAGTGGGCGCTGCGGCAGGCTGCAGGATGGTAGGAGGGGCGGGGGGGGCGGGGTGCTCGAGTCTCACCTCAGACCTCGTTGGTGTGTCACTATGTCACGTTTTCAGAAAACTCAGAAGTAAGAACGGGCAGGATGCTTTGGGAAGAGCAAGGTGACAAGCAGGTGCTTCCAGATGAAGGACTAGGGACCATGCTGGCAGAGTGACAGAGCGGGAGTTGTCACCGCCAGGCAGAGTAAAGTCAGGAGAGAGGGAAACAGAGACCCTGAGGTGACGGCAGGCAGGCAGGCACCCAGGGAGGCCTCCAGCGGCAGAGCCTCCATGCCCGCCCTGCTCAGAGGTGGCCCCAGGGTCGTCACCGTGGAAAGCTTCCAAGGAGGAAGAAGGAAGGAGAAGCTCCACGTGGACCGGCCATGTTGCCAACAGCCCTTGAAGCCAGCAGCATTGGGCAGGCAGCGGCCAGCTGGCTCTCCACACCTCAGCTTCTGTGCGAGGGGAAGGGAGCCATTTCAGACATGCATGTTTTCAAGAATTTAAGGACTCTTTTAAGGACACTGCTAGAGGAGAGCATGGGGTCTGAGGAAATAGACCCCTTGGGAGAGACAGGAGGGAAGGCCCGGGCCGCGCCAGGCTGGGAGGGTGCCCCCAGAGTCAGGACAACCATGAGTGGTCTCTCACGTACCCTTTGTTGCGAAATGCCAGCCTCGAGAAGGATGTGTGAGCTGGCTCAGTGACGGGTGTGTGTGACGTGAAATAAAGAGAACCAAAGGGAAATCCTAAAGTCAAATGCAAACTCACGTGCTCAGTAATCCAGGAGTTTGGTGCAGTGGCTCACCAAATATCAGGAGGCGAGGCAGGAGGATTGCAAGTTCAAGGCCAGCCTGGGCAACTCAGTGAGGCCCTGTGTCAAAGTTAAAGAAAGAGCTGGGAAAGAGCCTTTGCCTAGCACGTGTAAGGCCCCGAACCCTATCCCTAGCACCAACAGACAGACAAGCTGGACCCAAGCATGGTGGGTGGCCTGAGTCCCAGCTGCTCGGGACGGGAGCAGGAAGACTGTTGGAGCCCAGAAGTTTAAGGCCAGGGCAGCAAGGGAAACCCTGTCTCAGAGTGATAACAACAACAGCTGAACTTAAAATTCACCAAAAATGGGGGTGGTGGGAGGGTGGCGGGGGTAGTGGTGGTGACCCCACTCCAGGAGGCAGGTCTCGGCATGGGAGACGCGCTTGTGCACTTGAAGGTGCCTGTGGTGCCGGTGCGTCCGGGAGAAGCGATGCTTCTCCAGAGGGCGATGCTGGGCTGGCGCAGGCAGGGTGGGGACGGAGGCCCTCAGACACGGTGCTTTTTTAAGTTGACCCAAAGGGAGAGTGGAGAGCCAGCAGCAGCTGGAAGGCTCCTGCACCATCCCGCCCCCAGGCAGTGGCTTTCAAGCGTTGCCCAGAGTGCGTGAGTGTGGACAGGGCCGGGGCAGGGGGGTGTTTGAATTCTTGATGTGTGGGTTTTACTTTGCTTTGCTTTGAGGACACTGTTAGGAGAGGAGCTTTGGAAGGGAGCGTGGTCAGGACCCCACAGTGTGTGCTGGGAGAGGAACCTAGGTTCTGCTCCACTGCTCGTTCGGGCAGCCTTTGAAGCACTAAATGCTTCAGTCTCCATTTAAACCTTAAATCTTGACTTTGAGGACATCTCTTAACCCAAGAATTGCATTGTAATTGATAGAATTCACATACCACGAAATTTGTGTTAGAGTATGCAGATCCCTTTGATTTTAGACTATTTGCATAGTGTGTGACATCAACACACCTCATTCCAGAATATGTTCGCCATCTGAAGAACAGAGCCCCGGAGCCAGGTGCAGGGCCACACACCTGTGATCCTACCTGGGAGGTGAGGCACGGTGGCCAGTTTGAGGCCTGTCTCATAACAGGAAGGGTTGGGAGTGCAGCTCAGTGGAGAGTGCTCACCCGGCGTGTGCGTGTGTGGGGGGGGGGCCCGGCTCCACCCCAGCAGTGGAGGAAAGAACAGGAGAGGGCTGGGGCGGGGCTCAGTGGTGGAGCACTCGCCTCCCCTCCCACATGGGAGCACTGCCTTCCATCCTCAGCACCACATGAAAAAATAAATAAATAAATAAAGGTATTGCATTTATCTGTAACTAAAAAAAAAAAATGTATTTTTTAAAAAGTAGAGGAGAGCCCCACCCTGCTGCAGTGCTCCCCCAGCCCCCGGCCTGCGGGGCGCCCTCTGGGCCTGTCCTGGGCTCTCCGCATGGTGCACTCTTGCAGAGCGTGCCCTGTCCTTGGCCTTCAGCTGTCTGTCGTGCTGGGTGCCGTTCCTCTTTGCAGCTGAGGGTGAAGGTGTTGCTGTCTCTGAAGGGTCCACTCCTCTCATCCCACCGCCTTCCCCCATAGGTGCAGGAAGGCTAACTGGTGTCAGTGTAGAAACTGGAGTGTGGGCAAAGTGTCCTTGTTGGCTTTTATTAGATCTTGCTTTGGGACCTTTCAAGTTCATTGAAAAGCTTGACAGTGGCACAGAGAGCTCTGGCTAGATAAGTACTTTCTGGACAGATTCTTTGAGACTCAGTAAATGTCTACCCCACGTATGCTCCTGGTGGCCTTGGGCTGGCTCTGGTGTCACGGGGACATGTGCCACTGTCCTCACACCACCCTGCAGGCTCACTCTGCTCTGGCTGTTGCTGCCTCGCACTCCGGAGCCGTCTGGAAGCTGCACACGTGTACACCTGCTCACACGTCTGAGGATAAGGACACCAGGCGTCCCCTTTGCTCCTGTTCCACTTCAGGCCTGGCCCTTCAGGCTTTCCTCAGCTCAGCCAAGAAGCCCGAGCACCCTGTCCCCTGTCGTGTTAGCACTGATTGGTAAAATTGTCATGAAGCCTCATCCAGGAAGTCACAGAAGAGTCAGTGTGTGTGCGCAGTTGTTCCCGAGGCCACGGAGGGTGTCAGACGGCCACTGTGCTGCAGGGGTTGTCCTGAGCCATCTCTGCTGCGTGAGGAGGAGAGTCTGCTGGGTGACAGCCACTGCACCTGTCTGTCTGTTTCAGGGAACCACCAAAATCAACACCTTCAACTGGTCCAAGGTCCGTAAACTGAGCTTTAAGAGGAAACGGTTTCTTATCAAACTCCACCCGGAGGTCCATGTAAGTATTTTGAGCACTTTTTAAATTATGAAAACATTATCCTATTAGAATATTGAAAGATTTTTTTAAAAAATACCTTGTAGATCCTTGCAGTGCCTTGCACACAGCATTGAAGGACAGGTGGGGCCTAGAGACACAAGGCCATCTGTCCCACAGGCCACACACACCCCCGGTTCCACCTGGGGCTTCAGACTCACCGCCCAAGTAGGCCTGAGAATGCACATGTCCAGGGCACCACTGCCTCATTCTGCAGGTGGCAAAGCCGAAGTCCACGTTGTCCAGAGTGAGCCAAAGGCTCCAGGGAAGCAGAGGACCTAGGGTCTCACTAAGTTGCTAAGGCTGGCCTTGACTTGCGGTCCTCCTCCCTCAGCCTCCCGAATCACTGGGATGACAGGCATGTGCCACCGTGCCTGGCTTCAGAGTAAGAACTTCTGTCCAGAGGAATCAAAGGGCAGCCCTGGTCTTGTCACATGCCTTTAAATCAGCAGCTGACCTCTGACTAGCTCTGACTGAAGAACCCTTGATGATCAGGAGATAAGTACTCCTTTCCTTAGAGTTCAGTCAATAAAGGAACGATTCCATCTGAATTTAAAATGGAAAGAGCAAATATCTGTGCAGTCTGATAGGTGAGAAAACCGCACTGCTCAGAGTTGTCCAGATTGTCACGTTCCCGTGGTACTGAGGAAACTGGGGACAGAAGCAGACCAGCTGCACCCTCTGGGCTGGAGCCGGTTGCCCGCCAGGCCAGCTGAGGCACACTCTGGACCAGTCAGAAGAAGAGAGCCATGGCCAGCAGGGCCTTGGGCTGAGTGGACATCCGCTGCGACGGAGCCTGAGGCCGATGGACTGTCGGGTGCTTGCGTAGCTCTCTAGCTGGGTGGTGCACGCCTGTCATCCCAGCTACTCAGGAAGCTAGGCAGGAGGACCCCAAGGTCAAGGCCAGCCTGCACAACTTAGCAAGGCCCTGTCTCTCAAAGTAAATGGGAGAAGGGCTGGGGGTGCAGTGCGGGGTGGGGCACTGCCCTGCATGTGTGAGGCCCTGGGTTCCATCCCCAGCACTGGAAAACAGAACGCAAATAAAAGGCTATTTTTTCTTGTGAGTACACACCTGTTTCTTGCAGTTATTCTGAGAAGGTAGAGAAAGAAGATAATTACTTGCTCATGTTACCAAAACAACTGATTGGAATAGCCTGATGTTTCAAGGCCCAGAGCCGTGTTGGTATCTGTACTTGGCAAAGTTACGTCTACATCCCTCAGCACCTTGATTTTTAAGACGAAATAGAGGAGTTATTATGGTGCTTATGGACAGTAATTGTGTTCAGGCCTGGAATTTGGTTTCTGGGAATATATCCTAAAGAACAGTTGTGAAGGAGAATGCAGTGGTTTCCCTATGAGACCCTGGCGTGGGGCGCCCCCGCGGTTCGGGTTTGGATGTGTGTTGTGCCTCAGGATGGGGGCAGGTGAGGTGCAGGGCTCTCTTCCTCAGTGTCCACAGGGAAGATACGCACTACGGCTTTCTCCACTGGACAAAGCCAACGAAACTAGAAGCCCTTATATTCAATTTTTAGGGGAAAAAAAAAACTTCCTAATTTTTAATTTTGAAACTGCCTGATGTGTGATCTGCTTCCTGAATTTACCTTCTCTTGTCCAGTACCTTGTCGTCAGGTTTGCTACTTGAACTGCTGTGTTTTGTTCCCAGGGACCCTACCAGGACACATTAGAATTCTTGTTGGGGAGCAGAGATGAGTGTAAGAACTTCTGGAAGATCTGTGTGGAGTACCACACCTTTTTTAGACTTCTTGACCAGCCCAAGCCAAAGGCAAAAGCTGTCTTCTTCAGCCGGGGCTCCTCCTTCCGATACAGGTAGGGCTGCCCCTGGGCTGCAGGGCTGGCCGGCCCCTGGTAGAGAGGGAGGTGGGCTGGGCAGACAGAACGGGCAGTGAGTAGCCACACGCAGGAGGTTCTCGTGAGAGATGGTAACTGGATGGAGCTTATCAGCATAGTGGGTCGGGGCGCCGCTCGGGGGCAGAGCGCTTGCCTAGCGCGTGCAAGGCCTGGGTGCATCCCCAGCACCACATATGAGAAGAAAACAGGCGTGACAGAAACGTTGCCTAGAAGACCTGCACGCTTACTATGAAGTATGACTTCAAGACGTGCACACGCCTGTCCTCGAGCAAGGACAGAGGCCTGTGCGTCACTGCTGGCTCTTTCTTGAGAACCTGAGCCTTTGTTCACAGTGGGAGAACTCAGAAGCAGCTGGCAGAATACGTCCGAGACGGTGGGGTGAGGAGAACGCCATATGAAAGGTGAGCCCTGTGGTCTCCAGGAGGTAAAGTCTGTGCTTTTAAAGTTAACATGTCAGGGGCTGAGGCTGGGGCTCAGTGGTAGAGCGCTTGCCTCGCACCTGCGGGGCACTGGGCTCAGTCCTCAGCACCACAAAAAAAATAAATAAAGGTATTGTGTACATCTGCAACTAAAAAAAATATTTTTTAAATTAATAATTTTAATATTTATCTGAATAAAAGGCATTTCAAATTTACCAATTTTTTTTTCCCCAACTGGGGATTGAACCCAGGGGTGCTTAAGCACTCAGCCACATCCCCAGCCCTTTTTTATATTTTATTTAGAGACAGGGTCTCACTGAGTTCCTTAGGGCCTCACTAAGTTGCTGAGACTGGCTTTGAACTTGGGATCCTCCTGCCTCAGACTCCTGAGCTGCTGGGATGACGGGCTGGGTTGACAGGCATGCGCACTGCAACCAGCTACAAATAGGTTTTTTGATGCTTGATTCCTGTTTCAGTTTCTGTAAAAAGGCAGCTTTGTAGTCCCTACAGCTGTCATACCCGTGTACGTGCATGTGTGTATATAGAGAGGTGCTACGTGTGCTTCCTCGTGTGCAGAGCTGAGCCGACGTGGAGTGGTTTACACAGCGCAGTGACTCACGATCTGAAACCCGTGGGAGAGGCCTCGTGATCCCACCTCCTGGGGATTCTGTTTTTGCTTTGATTCTCCTTCCTTGAATCCTGCCCATTCCTTGTTAAGTGCCAGTCTGAGCTTCATGCCCCACTGAGCTGTTCTTGCCTTCTTTCTCTCTGTGCGGGGGATTGGACCAGGTCTTGATGCCCTCCTCACGCCTGGCAGGTGCTCTCCGCTGAGCTGCTGCTCTGTGGGAGCTGCCCTGCTGCGGGAGCAGGCCTGGGAGGGGAGGCTACTCACTGCCCGTTCTGTTTGCAGATGGCACAGCAAGACCCAGGCATCCCTCCGTGCTCTGACTGCAGACCTGCCAAAACAGGTTAGTCCTCCCTGGCCGAAACCTTGGGGCACTGCCTCTACCCTCTGGAAAACCACCTGCGTAGCCAGAAGCTCAGCTCGTCACAGTGGTCGGCCCTGCAGCTCCAGCCCTGGGACTCTTCAGCCAGGGGTGCTGGGCGAAGCCCAGGCCCCGCCTGGAGCTCTGCCACTCAGTGTCCTTCCCACTGGGACCCTGCACAGCCCTTGGTGGCTTCCCAGCCCAGGTTCAGTTGTCGTGCAGGCATGCACAGACACCTCCCAGAAGGATGTGGCTGGGACGTCCCAAGGAGCAGCAGCTGCTGCTCCATCCCCTGCTTGAGGACGGTGTGATGGTGTGTCTGAGTGTTGATTTCTACATGCATGAGGGACTGCACGTGGAGCCCTGCTCCTTCCAGGGGGTCCTGAGTGTGCCTGCCCGAGCTGCCCAGGCTGTGCTTCCTGCCCTGTCGCCCGCTGGCCTGTGGCTGACTCTGAGCGGGGTTGTCGGCAGCTGCGTGTGCACCTGTATCTTGAGGCTCTGCTCAAACGCTTTTCCACATCCATGCCTCTGCTCTTCCAGGTGTCTCCCTCTGGAAACTCCTGTTACATCAGTTGGATTTAAAAAGGAATGTTTTTAATTGTTACTTTATAAAGTTTGAATTTAATTTCAAAGTGTGAACAGTCTAAAATGACATTCAAGCTTTGAGTTCTCTTACATTATATTCTAAGAACCAAGAGAATATTGAATGTGGTTGAATGATTAAGAGGAGGGAAGGATGAGCCAGGTGCGGCCCACACCTGTCATCCCAGCAGTTCAGGAGGCTGAGGCAGGAGGATCGCAAGTCCAAAGCCAGCCTCAGTGATTTATTAAGGTCTAAGCACTTGGCCATTTAACCACCAAGCCACATCCCAGGCCTTTTATTTAGAGACAGGCTCTGGGATGTGGCTCAGTGGTCAAGCTCCCCCTGAGTTCAATCCAAACTAAAAAAAAAAAAAAAAAAAAGAAAGGTGGTATGATAGACACTGAGAGACAGACTGATCTCATGGACATGCCCTGCTCCGTGTCTAGAAGGTGAAATGCTGGGCCTTCTGCCATGGAGTCACTTGTGCTCCGTGTCACAGCACAGGCACACTGTGTGCTCTTCATGTCCTCTAGAGGACATGTGCGTGTATGGCCACAAAAGCAGATTGATCAGGGCAGCTCACAGGAGCATAGCTGGAGAGGCTCACGCTGGCCTCTGCAGGCTGGAGAGCCACAGGGGCCAGGGATGTGGAGTCCAGGCCTGAAGGCCTAGAGGCTCCCTGGAAAAGGACTAGTGAGAGGGCAGCTGGAGCCCAGGACCCAGGGCAGAGCAGCAGCAGTGGCTCGAACCCCTGGGCCCACTCTTCCTGCCTGTTGGACAGTGCTGCCCACATTCAGGGGAGGTGCAAGGCCTCCAGGGAAGCACCCTCCTGGACACAGGGACACTCCTGTGCTGCACGTCCCGAGTGCCCCCGGTGTGGCTGCACCCTCCCAGCCTGGCACACACTGCATGGTCCCCCTCCTGACTGACCGCTCTCCTTCTAGCCTCCCACGCTGGGGTGTGCCTGCACTGGAGTGAGGGTTTTCCCCAAGCACAGTTGCAGCTCAGGGTGGAGAGCTGAGTGACATGAGAAGAGGAAGCAGCATGCCAGGGACAGCATGGCCCTCCCTTCATTGCCCTGTGGCCATCCTCACCCTGCTCATGGGCCACTCCCCACTTGTGCGGGAGCCATGGCTTCGGGATGCCCAGGTCCCTCTGCCCTGGTGGGGGCAGGATGCCTTCCTGGCAGGGGCCCTCAGCCTTGTGATGTGTGGGTGGACTGAGGGGCAGTCCCCCTCCTGGACTGGTGTCACACTGTGCCAGTGGCACTGCTGGCCGAGTGGCACCATGAGCTGTGAGCACCAGACCCTTGTGCTGGCAGCCTCAGGTGATGAGGGTCCCCACGCCACAGAGGGGTACTCACTGCGTGACATAGATGTCACATGTCACGAGAGACAAAGGGGGATTATGAGGGATCATGAGCAGGTGATCGTGAGTCTGCATCACCAATGCTCTGTGCTAAGCGGCAGGTGTGACCGGTCGCCCTTTCCATAGAACCGTGAGAAGTGCATGGATATCCCAAGCAGGGCCCAGTTGGCTTTGCCGCTTCTAATTGTGACTTGTAATTTCATGTGCTCCTTTTTGTTTTCTCGATTTTGATCTGCAGAGCATCTCATTGACCGAGGGCTTGAGGACTTCTGCCTCCCTGTCTCCAGCAAATGTCTCCTTGGGTCCATTCCCCTCCTCCCCGGGGTCCCCTCCTGGCCTGCCCAGCTTCGAGGACAGCAGCAGCCCCCTTATAGACCCCCCAGCTCCCGACGCCAAACGTTCAGCCTCCGAGCGGAGCCGCAGAGCAGCAGCTGGAGGCCCCGGCCTGCCCTCAGCCCCCCCGCCCGGGCCCCCCGAGCCCCAGCTGGTTCCAGGTGTGGGGCTCTGTCGTGTGGTGGGCGGCCATGGCTCTGTCTGCCCTGTGGGGTGGAGTCTCAGTGCCGTGGACCCAGGTGCAGGGAGGGCCAGGGCCGGGCTCAGAGTCACCGGTGGCGATGGTAGTGCTGGGGGTGCCTTTCCCACAGGCTCACTCCTGTCCTTGGGGGAGGACCCGTGTGGCCAGCAGTGCCGTGGGGCAGGCCCTGTGTTCCCATTGACAAACGCGCAGCTGCAGGTGTCTGAGGAGTTCATAGACGACGACCCCGCAGACATCTCTTTCTTTGCTGGAGGCTCTGAGGCCTTTTCTTTCCCGCCTAGCTCTGTAGTCCCTCAGGAGCCCCAGGTCTCTGCCCAGCCCCCTGCACCTGTGTCCTTCCAGCACCTACAGTCTGCTGGGTCCAGCCCAAACAGCCTCTCTGCCGAGGCAGTAGATGCGAGCGTGGAAGACAGTTTGGAGTTTGGAGAAGGGAGTGATCTCAGTGGCACTTCCGATGCTGCAGAGCTGCTGGGAGTGCAGGTGCGTGCCTGCCTCCCACAGAGCCGGGGGCGCCCCGCGGAGACCAGCTCCCTCAGCGACATGCCACTCCATGGTGTGCTGTCCTTGCACACGGCCAGCTCGGCCAGCCAGTCCGAGGCCAGCTCCATGGTTAACTTCCCAGCCTGCTCAGTCCGCTCCGAGTCCAGCTCGGCCTTCCAGTTCTCTGACATCATCGACCAGTTAGAGCAGCTCAGCTACCCGCCCACAGCGGCCGAGGACTCCAGCAGCACAGACTCGAGCTCGTGGGACTCTGAAGCAGAGGCCCCCCTGGACATGAGCCTCTTTTTCAGCAACCCTTTTGCACAGACCCGTGGGGAGAGAGTCCCTTTTGAGGTGCAGGACAACTTGAAGAGCCTGACTGCAGGAGAGCAGATAGATAGAAACCCACCTGGGCCTCTGTAGACCCCTGCACAGGGAGGCCCGGCTCCCCCACCCACCATGTGGTAGGGCTCAGGATCCCTGGGTTCAGACACAGGAGTGGTGGACTGATGTTAGATGTCCCGTTTGGGGTTTTCCCCCTAATTCCTGATTTGTTGTACTCTTACATGTCGGAGACGCACAGCTTCCCCCTCCCCCCAGTAGTGATCTATGCACCCAGTTTAAAAAGACAAGCGCGTGGTTCAGCCTCCGTGGCTTTGGGGTCTTGGGTTTTGAGTGCTCTTGGCTCAAGTCAAAGCTGGTGCTACACCCTTGAAGGTCACGCAGTTCTGATTCATGATGGCCCTTGGTGGACTGTGGTACCCCTGTTAATGCTGCCGGACCCCGACCTTGAAAAAGGTGGGTGGAGACCACAGCCTCCCACATGCCAGGGGTGTCCTGGAGACTGTCCCAGTGCCAAGACTTGAGACCAGACAGTGCTATGGTTGGATAGAGGCCTGCAGGAACACTGGTTTAGAATGTCCTCTTGTGTTTGTCTTCTTTTTGGGGGGGGGGGTGGAGACAGAGGACATGGCTGCAGCAAGCAGAAGCCGTGAGACCTGAGGGTCATAGTGCAGGTGTGCTGGGAGGCACGCTCTGGACCAGAGGGACAGGCTCAGGTGGGCCTGCTCGGGGGACGCTTGTCTAGCACACATGAGGCCCTGGCTTCCATCCCCAGCACCAAACTCAGATAAGAGGAAGAGATGCAGGGACACCCCCGACATGTGGGGCTTGGCCTCACTCTTCCTCAGGGGCGGTGTCCCCACAACAGCAGCCACAGTGTCCCAGGCAATGGGCTCAGCGGCCCTGCGGGCTGCTGGAGGGCACCCCAGTGCACACCACTGTGAAGGCCAGGGCTGGTGCATCCCTCAGTGGGCACCAGAGAACCCACTGCCGTGCACCCCATCGCCAGCCCTGCATGGGCAGCGTTGAGGAGGTCCAGTCCACCGCTGGGGTGCTGCATCTTGGGGTTTTGTTAGCAGTGGGTATCCTTTCTGATCCTACCTAAGTTTCTGATTTTTCCGCAAATGTTCCATGGAAACTTGGGACGATCATGTTCCACGTGTGGGAGCCCCTAGTCCTCTGCCCGGGTGGTCGACTGTTTTTGCAGAGACACATTTCTGGCATCTGCAGGCTGTCGGGTGTCTTGACTGAGTCGGTCTTGCTGTCCTAGGCCATGCTGGACAGGCCCTAGCAAGGAGCAGCTTCCTCGGACATGGCCTGGCCGTCAGCTTTACCCGTCCACTTGGCTGGAGCTTGCAGTGAGGGGCTCTGGCTTACTCTGCCCCCTTGGGTTCAGCTGTCTTGGTGACACTCTGAGGCTGGGTGTGGCTTCCCATGTGGACGACTACAGGTCTGCAGCCAGGCACTACTTAGAACAAGAGTGTTGAGGACAACTGCTTTTTTCCCAGTGTGTGGCTCCAAAAATGGACCCTGAGTGTGTGCAGTAGGGAAGAATTCACACGTACGGCATTCGGAGTTCCTCCTAAACCTCAGTGCTCACAGGAGGCTGCTGGCCACCTCTCCTCTTGGTCAGTTGCCTGACAGATGTGCCCCTTGGTGCTGACGGGACACAGGTTGTCTTTCCCTTCTCCCTGTGGAGCCTGCCCTGGTGGCTGCAGCAGGTCAGATGTGGTGGGTGTGGGCCAGCCCTGCCACCAGGCCCGTGGCTGCCCTGTGCGGGAAGCAGGGGCACCGCAAGGCCAGCCCTCTCCAGGGAGCTCTCAGCTGCACTGCAGGCCTCCTGGGAAGTAGGCTCACTGTTGGGTTTGTCTTCTGTTAAGGAGCCGGTTTTCTGGAGATAGTTTCTTAGTTAGGAAGTTTTCAAAATACACAAAAAAGCAGGAGGTGGCTCGTAGCACTGCTGACTCTCGGCCGCGCTTCCCTCCCTTCTCGGTGTCGTCCCTGTCGCACTTTAGAGAAGACCCTTGTCTGGGAGTGTAGCTCAGTGGTGGAGCGCCTGCCTGGCATGCACCCGTCTGAATCCCCAGGGCAGGAAAAAAAGAAGAAGAAGAAGTAGTAGGAAGAGGAGACAGTCCCTGGCGTGCTGAGGACCTTCCTTAGGATTCCTGCGTGCGACTCTGAAAGAGGACAGTTGCCTGCATGACCACACACAGCATCTGCACCTAAAATGCCTGTTAGCCGTTAACTGGTTCTGATCAGTATCCAAACAGGATCTGCTCGCTGCAGCTGGCTGTTAGGTTCCCGGTGCCTTGTGGGAGAAGCCAGTGGTTCTTCTGTGGTCTGCAGCCTGGACCAGCCCCCTGGTGGCTGGACAGGGCACTGTGCCGACCAGGACCGTTCCCCAGTGCCCGGGCCCTGTGTGCACAGCACTGGTGGGTGCGGCTCTCAGAAGAGTCCTGAACAGTGTGCGTTGGCAGTATCTGAGATGCTGAGCCTACTGCAGCTTTTCCTGCAGAGGGCAGCCCTGTGTGCCTTGCTGGGTGGCCTTCCGAGCTCCCGCCACGCCCTCCCACAGAACCCAGGACAGAACCCCCGTGGCACACATTGCTCTGGCAGCATGGCTGTGCTCCCTTGAACACTCAGGTGGGCCTGTGGCCTGGAGTCGTGCCCGGCCGGCTCGATGCGCACAGGGGGAAGTACCTTCCTCTTGGCAGTTCCCGGCCATGGGCTTCTCTGGGCACATTCAGAGCCTCAAAGTGGGATAGCTGTCAGGTCCCACCTGCAGCCACAGAGGCACCTGCCAAGGGCTGTTCTGGCATTTCCCAGGAGGCCCGGGGCAGGCACTGTCACAGCCGGAGCATCTATGCAGAAAGGCATGATCCTCGGGTCCCCGTCAGCAGGCATGCCTCCCTGCCTGCGAGTCCTCCCCCCACGGTACACTTTGCTTCCGGTGGAAAGTCCGTGTTGTCAGTCACCGAGTCTTCGTATCTGCGTCTCCGAAGTCCAGATGCTCCGTGTGAGTCAACTTACTTTCCAGTCCAACAGCAGTGACCTGTCGACGCGACCAGCTGCGCTGGAAACCTGCCGTGGTATGTGCTGTGTGGCCTCACGTCACAGGTACTGGTGTGTGCCCTCTTAGGTCACAGAGGAACTCTCTTAGGGTTAGGGCCGGGGTCCCCTGCTCCAGCCAACACCGTGCTGTCCAGAGTGCTCACACGGGGTGGCACCCAGGGGAACTCCGTGCAGAGCCTCTAGCCTGCTGCTGTGGCCCCACTCCCTCCTGGGCCAGGGCCACTCCTGCACTGCCACTGTACCTGTACTCTGCTGTCCAACGTGACTGCTCACTGCTCTGCAGCCCCAAGGGCGGCCCTGAGGCCCCCTGTGTGCTGTGGTCCCAACCATGTGGGGACAGGGCCCTCAAATGCCTCTCCATGTGCCTCTGATGCTGACATGCAGTGTCTGCCCCGCTCGTGGGACATTAGAAATGAGACCCACCACAGGACAGTCACTTCACAGAACCACCAGTGTCCTTGAGGACATGGGCTCGGAGCTGGCTTTTGCTTTTGGGGCCATAATCTCCTCTGCTATGCCCTCACTGTGGCACTGGCCTGGGCTGCGGGCATGGAAGACGCCACCCGCCCTCCCTGCAGGGTCCCCCAGGCCCCTCCTCTGGCTCCCGAGCCTTCACATTCCCCTTGGAGACGAGAGGAAGGAGTCAGAATCCCTGTGTGCACTTGAATCGTTCACTCTTTAAAGAGAACTTCTGTTGTCTGGTTTGTGGTACTTATAAAATTTCTTTTCCGTTGACATTGCCATTTATAAATTTATAGATATGTACTAATTAAGAACTTAAAATTGTTCATTCAATAAAATAAGGAAATATTTACTACGGATTTTAAAATGGGCTTTTTAGCTTCCTCTCCGCTAATCAGAATTTTGATCTGTATGAGTTACAGATCTTCCATGTTAAGTTAGGATTAAAACAGCTGCGAGTTTCCACCACCTGACGATGTCTCCTTCCACCCTGGGCTGCAGAGCACCGAGTGGCACCCTGGCTGCTCCGCTGCATCTTGGCACTCTCTCACTGCCTGCTGCTCTTGCCCGCCTTGGGCTTGGCCCATGTGAAGGGGTGGGCACAGGAAGCTGTGGTCTGCTGAGCCCCCACCCCACACTCCAGGTCCATGAGCACCCCAGAGGCACACGTCCTGCACAGAGTGTGCTGACCCCCATGAGGCCCAGGCGGCTAGCGGGAACCTGCCCCTGAGGGCAGCCCTGGGGTTCTCGGCAAGCTCCGCTGCCCCCAGGGAGCTGTCCTCCCTCGCCTCCTGCTCATGCCCTGGGTGCACAGGGACACCCTGCCTTCCTCCTCCGCAGCCGTGGCAGCAGACCCCTGGGGACAGGCTTCTGGCCTTTCCCTTTGGTGCTCACACCATGGCTCTAGCTGCTTGCGCCACACATCTGAGCAGTGGTGGCTGCCCCTGGGGGCTCGAGGCACATGGCACCCAATGGCAGCATGGTCAGTGAGCACCCATGACTGGGACGGGAGGCACACAGCCCACCTGGAGCCTCAGGTCTGTATTCTGCATCTCGTGGGAAGAGGGCCAGGGGACAGCTCGCACAAGGGTAGAGCTCATGGTCGGGGCAAACTCCAGACCCCACAGCCTGCAGAGGAGGGGACAGGTCAGGAGCTCAGGCCCCTGCCACGTGGGTCTGCTCCCTGCTAACTTGCCCAGTGCCTGCCGCTCCCGGTCAGGAGAGTGACCCTGAAAAGTGAGTCCCCTAGAAGGACATCCCTGGATAGATCTTGATTCAAGAAAGTGCTTCAAAGCCATCCCAACTCAGCCTCCCTCGCAGCACGACAGCAAATGGTGACGGGCGGGCCCTGCCTCGCAGCCATGGGTTCTGAGGCACATCTTCCTGGTGAGCACCATCCACACTCCTCGTCCCTTTCTGGTCACAGGGCACTTCTCAGAGTCTTAGGAGGAGGCCCTCAGTGTGGCTTTTCACTTCATTTCATTCCGTTTTGTTTGCGGAGCTGGGGGTGGAACCAGGGCCGGGTGCAGGGCGCTGCCACGGAGCTCCACCCAGCCCCCCCCCCCAGGCAGTTTTATTAGGGCAAAAATACTAAAGCCCTGGAGCCCCTCCTGGGCACAGGAGCCCACAGCCCTAGCTGCAGTGGGCCTGCCCAGCGCCCGACTGTGCTCCGGGTTGGTATGCCTGGCTCCATTTCTTGTTCTTGGTTTCCTTCCTTTTGTACCAGATCCCTTTATTTGAAAGAACAGTATAAAATAAGAATGTGAGTGAGTATTTTGGCTCCACTATAGAAAAGGTGAGCTGGCCCCGGGGCTCACTCCCTGCCTCCTGGCCAGGGCCTGCACCCTGTGGCTGGAGCTGAGCCAGGCCTTGCTTCTCTAGGGAGGCTCTGCTGGGCGGGTCTGGGGCACCCATCCTGCCCAGGTGGGTTGCACGGTGGTGCTGCCCCTTCGGGTAGTGTCCCAGGCGGCCCTCGGGCTGCTTGGCACAGTGCCAGCAGGGGCTGACAGGCACTTCTCTGCTGGTGCAGTGCACACTGTATGGCCTCGACCTGCGGACGTGGGGGAGGATTCGGACGCCCCTTGGTTAGCTGAGTTCTCTCTCCCGGGCTACGCCCTTGCAGTCCATGCAGTGAGATGGGGGTGGGACGGGAGACGGGGAGGGCAGAGCTTGGGTGCACCTGGCCTTTGAAGGTGGCCCCAGTCCTGATGGCGATTCTGGCAAGCTGCAGGGGAATGCGGTCACCCTGCAGGGCAGCTGAGGGAGCAGGGCGAAGGCCGTGGGGCGGCCAGGGGCACTATGAAGGGTGGCGTGGGTGTAGAACACCCTGAAAGCAGCAACTGAAGGTTCTTGAAGAATGTGTTGCTGTCTTCATGAGGAAAGAGCCTTGTTTATGTAGAACAGAATGGGGAGGAGCAGCCAAGGTGTTCACGGGAGCCCCTGCCGTGAGCAGCTGGCCCCTCTGGAGCCCACCTCCGCTGGCTACAGACAGCTCTGGGAAGAGGCACCAGGTGCAGCTCCTCCCACCATCTGTTGACGGGGTCTGGCAGAGGTGATGGGAAGCCGGATGGATCTCACCTTCACAGTTGACCCAGATTCTGAGTACAGCCCAAGAGGGAAGCCAAAGTGCCCCTCTGCTGACTCTCAGGACCTGCGCACCAGGCCTTCCTCTCCTGGGATCAGCTGGCTCTGTTCAAGATGACGTTTCTGTTGCTTGCACCACCCACTCTGATTAACCTTCAACTTGACCTTGAATTTTGCCAAATAGGAGCTGATTCTTCCTCCACTAGCGGCACATACTTTCAAGGATTGCTTGGTAGAGAATTTTAAAGGAGAGTGTACAGTTGTGGGTCGAGAGCAGATCCCGGGTGCCGCCCTCCGGGCTTTGGACCCCTTCCCCCCTCGCGTCTCCAGTTAGATGACAACGTCCTCAAGGAGGAGTGCTTCAGGACTCTCTGGTGAACGCTGAGAGAGCGTCAGAAAACACAGCCAGAGTGCTCCTTGCTGACGATCAGAAGGAGTTATCAGTCGCAAGTGTCCTCTGAAGACTGTCACACCTTGCCACCCGCAGCGTGGCCCTCAGGGAGCGCCCAGCAGGAAGGGGCAGAGCTCAGCAGGCCCCCACTGCTGTCCACGTGACCTCTCAACTGTGGGTGACGAGCACTCGCTCTTGGCAGTCCTCCTGCCTCTCAGAGCTCGGATGGGGAGCTGCTCTTACAAATGCCTGGCGTCGGCTCTCCCCTGTCAGTGGAGGCTGAACAAACCCTGTGGCACCGAAAATGATACTCAGCATTTTGAAAGTTCTTAAGACACCTTCCTGCTAGCCACGCGTTGGGGTGCGTTTGTGAGGAGCCGGCTCACAGACAGGTGGGCCTACAGGTGGGCCCACAGGGGCCTCCCCACAGGCCCCAGGGGCAGAGCCTGCGTCTGCCTCGGCCGTCGCCAGTCACTGGTCACTGGTGGAGAGCAGCTGCTAAGCCACCGTCCCTGGCTTGCTTCCTCCTGGGTGCCATGCAGTGGCACATCCAGCTGAGAGAGCTCGAGTGACGACGACGCTGTGCTGGGCACATGGTGCCCAGAGCCTGTGTCACACTGCATGGCCTGTGTTTGGGAAGGCACACACCCACCACCTCTTGGTGACAAGTGTCTCCCCACAGGTGCACTCCTCACCTGGGGTGTGTGTTGCTGTGATCAGAAGTAGGTATGATTTATAAGGTCTGCCAAACAATTTTTTAAAATGTTAAATGGCATTTGTGATACATTTCATCCATTCCCTAAATTTTGAGTTGACAAGTTTTGTGAAATAGAAAGTTTTTACAACAATACTATCATATGATGACTCGGCCTCCACAGAACCCCAGGTGGTGTGTTCCGCATGAAGAGTCTACTCTGCAGGGGGGTGACCTTCCACTAGGATGTCTTCATTAAATTAAA
Organism: Marmota flaviventris; assembly: GCF_047511675.1. Classification (NCBI taxonomy): domain Eukaryota; kingdom Metazoa; phylum Chordata; class Mammalia; order Rodentia; family Sciuridae; genus Marmota; species Marmota flaviventris. The sequence continues at coordinate 485,871 of NC_092508.1, read as the reverse complement.
GGCTGCTTTCTGCTGTGATGACCCTGTTTCCCCATGCTGGCCGCAGCCCGTTTGCCAACCCAGCCAGCAGCCCAGGCCACACCCGCCCAGTCCACTCAGACACAGTCGAGTCTGCAGCTCCCTGGGTTGAACTTCCTTCAGGGAAGCCCAGTGCAGAGCCCTGGGGCCCAAGAGTAAAGTGGGGGTTGAACCCACAGGCACTTAACCACGAGCCACGTCCACAGTCTTTTTACGTCTTAGAGATAGGGTCTCCCTCAGTTGCTGAAGCCGGCCTGGATCTTGGGGTCCTCCTGGCTCAGCTGCCTCAGTTGCTGGGACTACAGGTGTGCACCACCACACCTGTAAGCTTTGACTTATTTTCATAAGTGATGAGTACAAAATACTGTGGCTTTCCAGGTGCAGTGGAGCCCACCTGTAATCCCTCAGCAAAGCTGAGCAGGAGGATCGTGAGTTCAAAGCCAGCCTCAGCAACTTAGCCGGGGCCTGAGAAACTTAGCTAGACCCTGTCTCAAAATAAAAAATAACTGGGCTGGGGATGTGACTCAGTGGTTAAGTGCCCCTGGGTTCAAACCCCAGCACCAAAACAATAAGTCATTAGTAGCATCTAGAGTTTTCTCTGAATTCTAATTACTTAAGACGACCTCATTATGCCATTCTGTCCAATCAGGGGCAAGGATTGGGGGCACAGATCCTAGATGGTGCGGCTTAGGAAAGAGGAAAGGCATCTCCGCAGCACAGAGGTGACCGTGCTGCAGGGTGGCATGAGCACCACTTCCATCTGACTCCAGGAGTGACAGAGAGCATCTCTGGAGCAGCAGTAGGCACCTGAGGTCACTGAGACTGTTGAGCATATTTAACTAAATGCATGATAAAAGCACATTCTGATAAGTTGGTCCTTAGTGACTTCATATGGTGATAATGACTAGGCCTTGTCAGCGTTTCCTTGTGTGTAAATGTGTCTTGTGGAAGTCGCAGAGAGAAGTTCCAAGGACTCCTCGCAGCGGGCAAGGTCTTCCCACTGTCTGCGTTTGTCAATGGGAAGTGAGGCCTTCCTCCTGCACTGCGGCCCGCTGGGGGACTGGCCTCTCGGCCGGGGTGTGGCAGCCAGCGCACCTGCGCATGCCGCTGCTCTCCTCCAAGAAGCTGCCCTGCTCAGTCACATGTGCAGCGTTCAACAAAACATGTGCTGGCACTCGGTGACCGCCCTGGGCTCCAGCCACAGTGGAGGGCTGGCTTGGCAGCCAGCGTGGGTGGGGTGCAGGGACCCGTCTCCAGCATCCTGCAAGCTGACCCACCCTCATAGTGAGGTGCCGTGGCAGTGCACCCCCTTGGAGGTGACACAGGTCTACCTTTGGTAACTTTAAAAAATATATATATGTATGTTTAGTTGTAGGTGGACACAATACCCTTATTTATTTTTTTTAATGTGGTGCTCCACTACTGAGCCACAAGCCAGCCCTACCTTTGGTGACTTCTAAACATCATGTAGATTTCTCCTATGAAACCTGCTTTAAACCGGTCTTCAATGGGGCGCAGTGGTGCACAACTGTAATCCCAGCGGCTCGGGAGGCTGAGGCAGGAGGATCACGAGTTCAAAGCCAGCCTCAGCAATGGCCATGTGCTAAGCAACTCAGTGAGACCCTGTCTCTAAATAAAATACAAAATAGGGCTGGGGACATGGCTCAGTGGCCAAGTGCCCCGAGTTCAATCCCTGATACCAAAAAAAAAAAAAATCTTTAAAATTTGGCACCTAATTACTGATATTCCCGTAGGAAATAGTAGGAACAAACCTTTGAGAATTAAAACAAAAAGGAAATCTCTATTTTGCAGTGACTGATGAAGAGAGCCCCTCAGTGGTCTCCCTAGAACTGGGCTCAGGTTGAGCGTCTCTGGTGAAAAGCGCAGCTTGCAGCGGGTGGGGAGCTTTCCTTGCCTGTGGCGGGATGATCCTCAAAGTCTTCATGATGCAAACCCCAGAAGCTGGGCCCGTGCACAGCCCCACTGGAGATGGTGGGCATGGTGATGCACTTGGCCCAGACTTGCCTGGGGGATGGTTCTGACTCTGGCCTGGGTGCTGACCTCCTGGGGAGACCCATCACAGTCCATCTCCAGAGCAGAGAGAGGCCCTGGGTCCACACCTCTCTCTGGGCCATCAGCCCTCTGCCCAGCCCCATCTCACTTCAGGACAGGCGTCCCCACTCTCTCCAGAAGGCCTCTCGCGCACGAGGGTCCAGCCTTCTCATCTCACTTCACCTGCCCCATTCATTCCAGGCCTTTCTGTGGACGGTGCTCAGCCTTCTTCCTCCAGCCAGAGGAGCCCCCCGAGCCTGCACCCCCTACTGCAGGTCACTCTGGGCCCAGCCGAGCAGGGCTTGGGCCCCCTCCTGAGCCCTGCCCTCAGTGAGGCTGCTGGAGCCCAGACACAGGACCAGGAGGAACCTCTGCACAAGGTAGGCTGGGGAGCTGCTGGACGGGGAGCTGCTGGACAGGGCTCTGCTGGATAGGGCTGGGAGCGGCCCGGGACTCTCCACGCTTTCTCATTCAACCACAGTTCTGGCTGCAGAGTCTCGGCTGCCAGGCGGGGCCGGGGAACTTGGCCTGACCTCCTCACCCTCCGGCCTCTCCCCTGCCCCTGCCCCCTCCTCCTGCCACCTTGATGGTGGAGTCACTGGGAGAAGACCTCGGCATGGTGGGGGCTGACTGGGGTCAGGCTGTTTTCGGAGGTGAGGCCTGGTGGGCAAGTGGGGGAGGGAATGTGGGCAGTGCAGTGGGCAGACTGAGGCTCACGGTGCCCGTGGGTATCTGCCGAGGGTGCACACTGGGTCTGCAGGAGACAGTGAGCAAGCAGAGGATGAGCAAGCAGAGGAGTTGTGAATCGTGGGCTGAGGAGGACTGTCAGTGGCCAGGGCGGCCTCCACTCTCCTGGCCTCCCCATCAGCTGGGGCAGTGTTGTGGGAGGCTGTCAGCTGGGCCCACCTAGGGCTGCAGTTTTGCAGGTGAGCACACCAGAAAGATCTAGGGACAAATGAGCTTAAAGCAGTGAGCTCCGGACGGTGCTGGCCCTGGGGGACAAGGGGTCCCCCAGGTGTAGTGGCTCATACCTGCCATCTTGCTGGCCCAAGGCCTCTGGGCTTTAAAAGGGCTGGGGATGCAGGGGCAGTGCCTGCACTTTCCAGGCGGGGGGCCTGAGGCTCCCCAGCAGTCAGACCACGGCAGGTGCCCATGCTGTCTGAGAGGCTACTGGATGTCCATGGACAGCTGGTGTGGGCAGTGAGGGGATTTCTTGTGGACAGCTTATCTATTGACTTTGGAAACTCAACAACATGTTTATTTCAATGTTTCTTTTGTTCAAAACCAAAAATGGCTTGGAGAAAATCTGTGTTTGAAACAGCTTTAGTTTGTCACTTACTGTGTCACAAAATGAGACTCTTCAGATTTGTAGGGTGATGATGTGTCATACCCCAGACGGTTGGGCCCACAGGCCTGGCCCTGAGAGAGGAGAAGCCCGTAGCCACCACAGGACAGGAGATGGGGCACAGGACCACCTCAGAGGGAGAGCCCTTGGCTTGGGCCTGCCGCGGCCACTTCTCCACCAGGACAGCAGGGTGCCCTTCCACATGTCTGGGTCTGCACAGCAAGGCCCATCTCCAGTGTGGGTGGCCCTTCCCTCACCACTGTCCCCCTTGCTGGCCTGTGGGGCCATGAGGTAGATGCAGCTCCCAGGTGTGCCTGCAGCTCCTGAAGGCCCTCTGTGCTGGTCCTGAGAAGCGGGGTCCCAGCAAGGCGCGTGGCCAAGGGGAGCCTGGCCCAGACTCCATGGGGACTCCCACAGGGCCAGCAGCTTCAGTGAACACAGGTCAGACATGTTCACAGAGTCCAGCCTGCTCAAGCCTCTGTGTGCACCTGCCTGCTCAGCTGTGTCAGGAGGCCCTGGCTGCCCAGTGCTGGCCCTCCCGCCTTCCTGGTGGAGACTGGTGAGGACTGGCCCTTGGGGCTGGAGGCTGTGCGGTACCTCCTGTGGAGGCAGGTGGCAAGGCTCTGGGGGAACCATGCTTCCTGAGAGGCCCTCGCCCACCCACATGCCCCTGGCTGGGAGCCCGGCTGGCCTGTGGCTCGGGGGCAGACCCCTGTGGCTCTGGTGCTTTCTGCCCCTGATTGGGCTTCCATGGGTGGATGAGCCACAGGCCACCTACCCCTGGGCATCCCTGCAGTGGGGTGGCACTGGGGAGAGAAGCCCACCAGTGACTCTCCTCGGACTGCGTGGGCATCTCTGTCCCAGGGCCAGGAGCTGGGCTGGGGCTGGGAGTCAGGCTATTGCTTGTGGACCATCGTCACCTCTGAGAGGTGTCCTGACACAGGACCTTCAGCTGTGGGGCGTCCACCCTTGGCATCCCTGTTGGGAAGGTGGGACCTCTTGGGAACAGAGCTGACCCCAGGGTCTGTAGCAGTCCAAGTGGTGATAGGACTTTTTAAAGAGATTTTACTGAATTTTAATTTGAATGAGTCAATTTTAATAGCACAAAAAACAAAGTGTGAAGGTTGGGGGGTTGGAGAGGAGGGCCAGCACCCCAGGAATGGCTGGGGCCTCCAGAGGGAAATGGCAGGACCAGGGCCACACCTGGCTACCAGGCACCTGGGAAGAGCTGAGAGGAGAGGACGGCAGGGAGGGCCCAGCTCTGCGGGCTGTGGTCTCCGCTCCCTGGGGTGCTGCACACCTGAGATGGACGCACCTGTCGCCTTCTGTCCCTGGGCTCTGAAGGCTGTCACAGCCGATCTTGGACTAGGCAGGTGCACAGAGGAGAAGACATGGCTCCGACCTCCTCTGGAGGACCTGGCTTCTGTGCTGCATCCTCTTGCTGCTCTGAAGCCACGTGGACCTCCCTCTATGGTCTGGTCTCTCCTTGGCTTAGGCCAAGGCCTGCTGTGCATCCCACCTGGGCTTGGTCCCCTCACTGGGCTGGTGCAGAGGCCCCCACAGCTCCGCCCTCTGTGCTGCTGGGCTCACACCTTGGGGCCTGAGTGCATTCCCAGCCCACCCAGAAGGCAGATGGCCTGCCTCCCCAGGAGCCCCTCGAATGGCCCCTTCACGTCCCCCTCGGGCCTGCTCCGCGGGCTGGCCTGGAGTTGCCCCTTCCCTGCAGCTCAGGGTCTACCTGCTGGGCCTGCTGGTCTCCAGGCACCTTCTGCAGGGGCGTGAGGCGCCCTCCTCATTGCCGAGTGCTGCTCCTCTCCTGTCTCCTCTTGGGGTGGCCAGCTCCTGGTGGGCAGGGACTTGAGGTACATCCCAGGTGCCTGCCTGGAGGGGGCGAGGGGTGGTCCACCCAAGGAACCCTGTGGTCAAGAGGAGCCGTGAGAACAGGCACTGTGCAGGGCCAGCAGAGGCTGTCAGGTTGGGGGGGCCAGGATGGGACACGGCACCCCGAGGCCAGGTGTGCTGAGCAGGCCCGGGGCAGAGCCAGCATGCAGGAGGAGATGGCCGGGGGAGACCTGGAGCCCCTGGGCCACGTTCAGGCTGTAGAGCGTATTGCTTGGTTATTTCAGTGACTTTGTCTCTCACACCCTCATACACACTGATCGACACACCCACAGCTGTGCCCACCAGCTGCACCAGGGCTCCGGCATGTCCACAGGAATCCCATCACAAACCGGAATGAGTCCCAGCTGTGAAGCTTACTGAGGCTTGAACAGCAATTCTTTTCTCCAAGAGAATAACACAAAATGAGAAACCATGTGAGGAGATACCCCCGGGCCGAATTGTGCCTGTGGTGCTTGGAAGGGATTCCCTGCGAGAATCAAAGCCAAGACCCATGACGGGGCTGAGAGAAGAAAGCAGGTGTCACAACCCCGGCCCCTGAAGTCAAAGGCTGGCCATCCCTCAGACACAGGCTCATGGCCGCCTCTGCTTCTTTCAGCTCATGCCAGAAGACGAGGCCTATTTCATAGCCAAGGAGATTCTTGCTACAGAACGGACGTATCTGAAGGATCTAGAAGTGCTCACTGTGGTATGCGCCTCCGTCCTTGTCACTGTGACTTTCTTAACCTCTTAAATCTAAACATACACAGAGGCTCCATCCTGAAAAACACCTCTTGACGACCATGTGATGTGCGCATGTGCTTTAAGACACACGTCACTGGGTGTGGTGGCCACTCCTGAATCCCAGTGACTCTCGAGGCTGAGGAGGGAGGATCACAACTTCAAGCCTAGTCTTGGCAACTTAATGTGACCCTGTCTCAAATTTTTTTTTTTCTTTTTGGTATTAGGGATTGAACTGAGGGGCACTTAACCTCTGAGCTATGTCCCAGACCCTTTTATTTTTTGAGACAGGGCCTCCCTAAGTTGCTGAAGCTGGCCTTGAACTTGCACTCCTGCTGTCTCAGCCTCCTGAGTCTCTGGGATCACAAACCTGCGCCACCACACCCACTTCAAAAGCGGGGACAGTCTGGGAGTGTGCGTGGTGCTGGAGCACTGGCCACGCACGTGTGAGCTCTGGGCTCAGTCTGCAGTACTGAGGAAAGGTGGGAAGAGTCACAGCCAAGCCCTGGGCCAGAGTTTGGGGAAGGCATCCTTTTGAACGTTGGCCCAGAATTGCTTTGATACTCGGAAAGCTGGATGCTCGGTGGAGAGGGCTGGAGCTGAGGCCAGCCTGAGGGCAGTGGTGGAACGCCGTGTTGGGCGCCCGTGGTGCCGGGCCTCAGACCTGGCAGCAGCCCCGCCTCCTCCCACAGTGGTTCCGCAGTGCTGTGGCCAAGGAGGGTGCCATGCCCGCGGCCCTGATGACCCTGCTCTTCTCCAGCATGGACCCCGTCTACAAGTTCCACAGAGGCTTCCTGCGCGAGGTGGAGCACAGGCTGGCACTCTGGTAACAGTGCCTTGTGCCCGGCCCCCCATCTCCCGACTCCCGGGTCCTAGACCCTGGCACACCCTGGACCTTGGCCGTGGGCCCTGCAGGGGCAACGCCTACACCCTGAATTCTGCACCCCGTGGCCCAGGCTCTGGTCACTACCACTGCCCTCAGACACTCCCCACTCAGGGACTGGTCCAAAGGGGCCATCCCCCACTGAAGTGTGCGTGGACCCTGGGGGTGGGCGGTGTGCAGCCCTGCTCTCCTGCCACCGTGTCCAGAGAACTCCAGGCGGGCGCCTCAGTGTCTGCCAGGCCCAGGCCCTTGGCCTCTCAGCCCCTGGCCTCCTCACAGGCCGCTGGCTGCTGACCCTCGCCTCTGCCCTCCAGGGAGGTTCCCCCCAGCACCCACACGCAAGGTGACCACCAGCGCATCGGAGACCTCCTGCTTCCGGCCATGCGCCAGCTAAAGGTAGGCAGGCCTCCACGGAGACTCAGGCTGTCCCCCGGCACTGCGGTGCCTGCCCGGAGCCTCTCCCCGGAAGGCTGCCTGCCACGCCCTCACCGCAGGCCCAGGACAGGGTGCCAGGATGGGCCTCCCCAGGGCTGCTCTTCCCGTCAGGGTCCTCTCAGACACTGTCCCCTGGTGTGCTTCCTCTAAGTGGGGCATTCAATGTAGAGCGCCCCTCAAGAGAGCCTTCTTCTGGGACAGGGTCCCCCGAGTGGCTTCTTCCACAGCAGGGTCCCCTTCAGGGACTCTCAGGACAGCATCCTCAGAAGGGTTCCCGCAAGCTCCGAAGTTCTGGGGCTACTGCCCCACCCCAGGGGAGTTCCTGGACCCGGGCCCCTCGGGGCGCGAGCAGCTCTGACCCTCCCAAGGACAGGTGTCGTCTCAGGACGCCCCCCTCCAGAGCAGCTCCCACACTGTGTTCCTGGAGAACAGCGTCCAAGCTCCGGGAATAGCCATGGCAGACCCTGGGCAGTCCAGGGTGCCCCCAACACAGGCGTCAGCTTGGGCCCCACCCAGGGCTGGGACGCTGAGACCCTGCGAGGCTGAAGGCTACCAGGCTCCTGTCTCAGGTGTCCTCCTGAGAGCGAGTGAGCTCCATCAGGGGAGGGGCTCCCCGGCCCTGTCCCTCCAGCTGCCCACAGTCACTGGTGGCTGAGGAGCCAGCACCACAGTCGGGCTCCCCTGGGCTCTCTGCAGCTGGGGCTCTGGCCACACCCGCACCTGGAGAGCCAGCACTGGCTACCTGAAGCCCTCCAGCCTGCCCATGGCCCTCCTGCCGGACACCCTGGTGGGCCTCTGTGCCAGGGTAACAGGAAGTTCTGTCCCTCAGCACTTGCATTAACTGGAAATTGAACTATGCACACATCTTGTAACCCAGTTCATTAGACCACTCAGGTTGTCCTTATGTCCGTTGAAGCCCTCTAGAAGGAGGACTTGTCTAGTCTGACCTGTTGGTCTGTGTAGCAGTCACAACCTGTGTGCACTGGTGTGTTATTAAGACGCCAGGTATGGCTGGGCCCAGCGGTGGCATACGCCTATGATCCCAGCAACGTGGAGGCTGAGGCAGGAGGATCACAAGTCTGGGCAACTTGGTGAGACTCTTGTCTCAGGAGGAGAAAAGCCTGGGGTGCAGCTCAGTGGGAGAGCCCCTGGGTTCAGTCCTTAGGGCTGGGAGAAAGGAAAAAGGTAAGGCGTGGAGGGACACAGTGACGCCCGTCTGGGACCAGCTGCTGGGAGGCCGAGGCGTGGCACAGTGCATCTGTGGAGGGCTGGGGAGCAGCTCAGTGGGAGAGCGCCCCGGTTCACTGTCAGCCTGGAGAAAGAACGCAACGCCCTCTCCAGCAGCTGAGCGGCTCCTCAGCCCCACTCTGGGACCTCCTGGGTGGGGCACTAGGGCCTGGTGGAGCTTGAGTGGGGTTTCCTGATCCCTGCCAGCACTCACCTGCTGTGCCCCGCAAGGTAAGTGCAGCCCTGCCATCCTCCACTGGCCACGGGAAGCATGTGGGCAGTGGGCCTGGGCATGGAGCAGCAGGTCAGGGTGGAGCGTGAAGGCGTGCAAAGGCCCTGTGGCTCTCCCCTGCACACTGCCCTTCTGTGTCTCCACAGGAGCTCACCAGCTACTTCCAAAGGCACGACAAGGTCCTGACAGAACTGGACAAGGCCACCAAGCGCTGCAGGAAACTGGAGCTGCTCTACAAAGAGTTCGAGCTCCAGAAGGTCTGCTACCTGCCTCTCAGCGCGTTCCTGCTGAAGCCCCTCCAGCGGCTGGTGCGCTACCGCCTGCTGCTGAGCCGCCTGTGCCAGCACCACCCACCCGGGCACCGGGATCATGCCGACTGCCGCGGTGAGTGGGGCGGGAGAGGCCCCTCTGCTGGTCCACCCAGGAGAGCCGCAGAGTGGTCAGTGGTCCTCTCTGCAGCTGGAAGGGGATGGGGGCAGGCCTCTACAGGCAGGTGGCCCTCCTCCTGCTCCACCAACCACAGGCCCTTCCCAGCCCAAGTGTCAACAGCGCAGAGCCACGGGGTGTGGGGCCACAAGGGGACAGCCTAACCCAGGGCCCCAGAGCCACCAAAGGTGCACAGCCACACACCCCGCAGAGTGGCCTGTCTCCTGTGGGTATTCCTGTCCTGGAAGCCTTGGCTCTGAAACTTGTAGCTTTGGGCCGGGTGACAGCCAGGTGGCGCACATGGACTCCTTTCACCAACACGCCCACGCGCGACTTCTGATCCAGCCTAGATCCAGTGTAGGAAAGCGCCATTGTCGTGACAATGCAGATGGAAAAGGCGGGGCGCTTCCTTCTGGCCACATGGCGTCAGCAGGTGCCTCCCGATGAGCCAGGGGAACAGGCTGCAGGAGTGGGCAGTCCCCCCTCTTGGCCTGCTGAAAGGAGAAATCAGATGTGTCTCCCTGCCGTGACCCCAGGTGCTGGCAGGGTGGTCCTCTGCAGGAGGCATGCCCCGAGGGGAGGCCCAGGCCAGGCTCTGGTCGCGCCCATCGGCCGTGTCTGGAGAGCAGGCCCAGGTGTGCCTGTGGACCAGCAGCCTTGCGGGGCCTTGCTGAGAACTTGTATTTGGAAGAGGGGCACCTTGGGGGCTGGAGAAGCGGCTTGTGGTTTCAGAGTGCGCAGTGTGTTGACCTGTCAGGGATACAGCGTGCTGGCCCTGTGGCTGCTGGGGAGGCACAGTGACCGGGTCTGAAGTGTGTGCCCGGCTTCCGGCAGCTTCCAGTGCCAGCCCAAGGGCAGCACAGAGCCCAAGCAGCAGTCCTAGCCCTCAGCCTTGTGTCCTCTAGATACAGCATCTGAGAGCAGGGCGGCCTCTGGGTCCTGTCTAAGGCAGGCTCATAGGCCTGGCCTATGCGCTTCTGTGTCTGCCTCTGTCCACTGAGTGGCCCCATCACACCGTGCGCCTAGAATAGGTGCCCCAAGACATCATGGCAGTGCTGCCAGGGATGGGTGTGGGACCGGGAGTGCAGGGACCCTGTCTGACCTGCCACAATCGTCCTGCATGGTCACCACATGATGCCCGGTGCCCCTGGCTGCCTCCCATGCAGCTGCTCAGCATGCTGTCAGACTGCGCATGTAGCCCGCCTTGTACCCGGAGGCTACAGAGCTAAAGAGGCCAGGGGGGGAGCTGCGGCCCAAGCTGACTGGGAGGGGAGCTGGGAGCGTGGACAGTGCAGACGCCAGCTATGGGCCCTACACTTGACGACCATGCTGGCACCCCTGCTGCTTGTCCCTGTCCTGACAGGAGACGGCCTCCCCAGTGCCTCCCTTTTAGCTGGCTCTCTCCTCTGGAAGTGTGGGCAGCCGTGCGGAGGAGCTGGGTGAGGCTGTGGACCTTGTCCTGCCACAGGTGGTGGGACCCTGAGGGCTGTGGCCAGGCAGGAAGAGGTTCCTGCAAAGGGGAGGGGTCCCTGTAAGGGACGGGTATCACCATGCTCCTGGTAGCAGTAGCCGAGAGCAGGACTGGGTCAGCGGCAGCTCTGGCCAGCGTCCATCTGACGTGCTGCAGAGCCCTCGGCACCTCTCCCTGAGGAACGCTCCTAAAGCCTGTTCTTCCCCACTGAGCAGCGGTGCTGGCCGGCCCTGTCGGGGGAGCATGCTGAGGTTTCTGGGGTGTCTGCAGGAGTCTGTGCCTGCTGGGCAGGTGCCTGTGGCCGTGGGCAACAGTCCCTGAAGGGGGCTGAGGAGACGTGCCCCAGATTAAAACTGCCTGTTATGTGCTTACTCCGCACAAGGGAGTAGTGGGGGGCTTCGTCCACACCACTCTGGGGCCTGCGCTTAGGACCCTCTCCTTGCAGACGCCTTGAAGGCCATTACAGAGGTGACCACCACGCTCCAGCACAGCCTCACCCGCCTGGAGAACCTGCAAAAGCTGATGGAGCTGCAGCGGGAGCTGGTGGGCGTGGACAGTCTCGTCGCCCCCGGGAGGGTGAGTGGGAGCTGCCTGCTGTGTTCCACCTGAGTGTTTGTCCAGGGACCCAGCGGCCTCCCTCCAGCTGGGCAGGTCTGCGGTCTTCAGTGTGTTCACTAATTCAGCACTCACTCGGCACCCAGCAAGTGTGCGCAGCCCCGGGCAGTGGGTCACCCCGCTCTAGGAGCTGCCATGTGGAAGGGTTGACCACAGGCACCACGAGGGGGCCAAAGGGGAGGTGGGCAGGTCGGGGCCACACAGTGCGCCTGCTGCAACTTCCTAACAGCATGGCCCTAGGAGTCAGTCAGAGGACACCGTGGTCAGCTGTGCTCCTGGCACCTGGTAGCGGGCTACATGCGCAGTCTGACAGCATGCTGAGCAGCTGCATGGGAGGCAGCCAGGGGCACCGGGCATCATGTGGTGACCATGCAGGACGATTGTGGCAGGTCAGACAGGGTCCCTGCACTCCCGGTCCCACACCCATCCCTGGCAGCACTGCCATGATGTCTTGGGGCACCTATTCTAGGCGCACGGTGTGATGGGGCCACTTAGTGGCCCTTCCTGTAGGTTCCTGCCCTCTGCAGCGTGTCTGAGCCTCATTCCTTGCTGAGGCCCTATGTGCAGGCCTCCTCTGCAGGACATTGCTATGGACACCCACATGTGGGGGGGGGGGTCTACGTGTGGACGTGTCCTCAAGGCTCGACGCACACCCCCAAGTGCAGCTGCTGGCCACCTGACAGGGCTGTGTGGCGTTTGCGTGCCCGAACGGGCAGTGAATGCAGCAGCCCGACCTCTGGCACCGCTCTGTTGGGCTGCTGAAAGGTGGGGTGGCCCTGCCAGAGGGCCTCGCCCAGGGGGCTCAGCGCGTGCCGTGGGCTCTTTCAGGAGTTCATCCGGGAGGGCTGCCTGCACAAGCTCACCAAGAAGGGCCTGCAGCAGAGGATGTTCTTCCTGGTAGGTGCCCCGTGCCCATTGGAGCCGCATCCCCAGCCCGAGTCACACCTGGAGAGGAATGGGTGCTGCTCTGCAGGGAGGCTGCACTGTCAGCAGCCTGTGCACCTGGCCGTGCAGGGGTTTGGGGATGTCCCAAGGGGGAGGAGGCCTCCAGGCCAGTCCCTTTCTGTTCTCGTTCTGGGCAATCAGAAGCCAAAAGGTGGGACAATCCAGGCCCCTGTGACTGTAGGGTGTCCTACAGTCTGGTGGCGAGCAGGAGGACGCAGTGCTGACCCAGAAGCACTGTCTTCGTGAGGCCTGAGGACCCGCCAGCTGTCCTTGTTCCCACCAGGTCTCCTTTGTTGTCCTGCTTCTGGATCCAGCTGGGGATGCCCACATCACCATTGGGTGGGGAGCTGCCTGTCAGCACCTGCCAGAGCCCTTGCTCTCGGCCCTCAGGCAGCCTGCTCCTGTGCTGCTGGGTCAAATGAATGAAAAAAAGTGTTTGCCCTCCAAAATACCTCCTGCACTCAGCCTCTATGCTGGGGGCCAGGACAGGTTGCCCTGACTGATGATCACATGGTGGCCACCTAAAGTCCACTAGAGTCTGACCATGAAGACATTAAAACTTTGTCTCTTTTTTTTAATCAGTCCTTGTCTAAGGCTTCCTGTCCTCAGTTCTCAGATGTGTTGCTGTACACAAGCAAGAGTGTAGCAGGGACCAGCCACTTCCGGATCCAGGGTCTCCTTCCACTCCGCGGCATGCTGGTGAGTGACACCAGGCTGGCCCAGGGCACAGGGATGTGCCCACACCCTGCCTGTCTCACGGGGCAGCAAACCCAGGGGCTGAGCCCTGCTGGGCTGCCCTTCTTGGTTCAAACCTTCGTGGCACCTGGGCTTCCGCAATGACCCGGGGTTCCGCCCTCCAGGTGGGTCTTTCAGCCCTTGGCAGGGCAGCCTGTCCTGGCTCCCAGCACAGAGCGGGCCTTGGTGGCCACTGCCTGTACGCACACACGCAGCGTGCACAGCCTTCCTCCAGAACTGGGAGCCGCCCAGCTGCCCTTAGCACCCTTCCAACAGTCACAAGCTGTGTGTCCACACCCTGGCTGGACACCAGGCTATTGGTGCTTCCGTCCATGTCACCAGTGTGCTTCGCCCACCCCTAGCACACTCCTGGGCTGGGACAGCCACTGGCCATTGATGCTGCTGTACTGTCTGCCAAGAGGAAAAGGCCTCATTTCAACATGGTCAGCATCTGCCTGGTCCCGTGGGGTTAGTGCTCTTGGTGGCTGACTCTCGAGAGCCTTGTTTGGCGCCGTCAGTCACAGACTCTGGAGGCTCCCTTGCCTTGTGGGTCCCGTGTGCGCCTGCCCCCGTCTTGGGAGTGGGAAGGACCGGCAGCCAATGTCTGTGCTCTGCCAGGAGCACGTACCCAGCCCAGGACACTCCCTCAGTGACCTCTCACCTGCAGACCTGCTTCGCCACCCAGGTTCATCGCTCTGCCCCAAGGCAGCCCTGCAGTAGGTGTGTGATGCCTGCTGCCCACCAGGGGCCGCTCAGGGACTGGGTCCATTGGTTTAGAGTTGACTTTAAACCAGACTTTGACCCAGTCATGTGGGAGGCTGAGGCAGGAGGATCACTACTTCTAGGCCAGCCTCAGCAACTTAGTGAGACTTTGTCTCATAGAATAAAAAGGGCTGGGATGTGGCTCAGTGATAAAAGTGCCCCTGGGTTCAAGCCCTAGGACTTAAACAAATGAAGCACTTTTATCATAGAAAAGATAACTGGCAAGGCAAGATAAAACCTCTCAACACTTGGCCCTCCAGGGGCCACACGGGTCCACGCTAGTCTCCACCAGGTGGCCCCTCCTGCAGGAGGCTTATGGCCCGAGTCACTGCCCAGTGGCAGCACAAGCCTCTCCCCACACTCTGTCCTCTCGCACACAGTGGGGTCGGTGCTGACTGGGAGCACACCAAGCGCACTTAGCTGGCCCCCCATCCCGGGCACCAGGCGGAGCTGGCTCTCCAGAATGGTGAACAGCACTGTGGGGGCTCTCCCACACCTTAGGGCATCCTCAAGGTCCCACAGTGGGGGGCACTCGGCAAGGTCTTGGTGCGTCTCTGCTTGTCACTGTAGGGCAGGGACCCTGGTGGCCGGGTCCACTAACATGGTCTGAACATGTGTCTGCTCACAGCCTTAGAAAGTGCAGTATCACTAGGCCCGAGGGCCTCGCCTGGCACCCCAGCAACCCCTGAGGCTGAGCAGGAGCATGACGGTCCCAGGCTAGCCTCTGTGACTTAGCGAGGTCCTGTCTCAAAGCATGAGCTGGCCCAGTGGAAGAGTGCCCCCCCCAGTCAAACACCCAGCACCAGAGGAAAAAAGCGACAGGCACGGAGGTCCACCCCTTTGCCGCTGCCCTCTGGCAGGTTGAGCAGCCATGGGCAGTGCTGACCCACACCCCGCTGGCACTCTGCCCTGCAGCACAGCTTTGCTTTCTGTGAGCTCTCGGCTGCTGGGGCAGCCTGTGGCCGCCGCCTGGCCAGGCTTCAGGCTGCACGTGCTCTGCCGCTCAGCACTTGCTCTTAGCCGAGTCTGCAGTGGGTTTTGCCTTACCCAGCTGACTCCACCCTCCTGGTGGCCTGTCCGTCCTAGAACAGCATCAGGCGCCTGGAGGGCAGCACAGGGCATGCCCAAAGAGTGAGGGGAGCTCCTGAAATGCCCACACCCAGAATGCCCCCTGCCATTGAGTAGGCTCCTGTCGGTGGCTGTTCTCCTCCTCCCACTGACGCAGCGGGAGTCCACTGGACAGGCGGCAGACCGGCCCTCCAACCTCCCTCTCCTGTGTCACACGGGAACTTGCTCTCGTGCCCTGGCTCCTTCTGGCAAGCTGTCCTGTTCTCTGCCCTGTCCCGCCACCCACCTTGTCCCCATCAGTGCTGTCCCCTAGCATCTCTCAGACCCCATCCCTGCCATGCCATCCCTTAGTTGTTCCCCCGCCACATCCCCATCCAGGCTGTGGCCCGTGCTGTCAGTGGTCACCATCCTGCCAGCCACCGTGTGCCCCTGCTCCATGATGGCCCCTGGCTTGAGAAAGTCACTGTTAGTCATGTTGGTGACTTGCCTGTCCGGAGATCCCAGCAGGAGTGACAACAGTGCTGGTGTGGCCTGGGTGTGCTCCTCAGCCTGGGAGACTGCTCTTACTCTGCCTTCTGACGGGATGGACGCTGTCCCCAGCCCCTGGTGTAGACCGTCAGCACCCCTGGATGACCTTGCCTTCCTGGGAGGGTGGCTGTGTCTGCTCTCAGGCTTCTCCTGGTGATGTCCATTTTGGAATCATGTCCTGGGGTCACTTGCCCTGAAGCTGCAGCAGGCTTCTCCTTGCATCTGACCTTGTGAGGTCTGTGAGGTCTGTGAGCCGCAGCATCTTCCTGACAGTGAAAAAGCTCAACGCTTCTCCTTTGCTTGATTTTCAGCTGATAGTGCTGGACCCACCGGTAAGTACTTGAGTGCCCTCTGGTCCAGAGTTTGTCCTCCTGGGTGACAGCTGCATAGGGTGGGGACACCAGCTGCCACCTGTCACGTCCCTTGTAGTCACACAGACTTGGACAGCAGGGGCTCCCTGGCTGGTGCCATCCTCAGGTCTGGGCTTCACCGGCCATCCTGGTGGTGCCACCCCAGCCTCCTCTCACCCACAGGTGGAGAGCGAGAGCGAATGGGCTGCTCCTTACTGCTTCACCATTTATGCAGCACAGAAGACAGTTGTGGTGGCAGCCAGGTAAGGGCCTCCTGTGTCCCCTCTGTGCATCGAGTTTCCCTGCTAAGGCCCCTCTGAGTGGGGAGGGTGACCTGTCTCCTCTCTCATGGAGACCAGCTCTGCTTCCAAGTTCTACAGCCAGAGAAGCGTCCTCTCCCAGGGTGCCGGGGGCCTCCAGGAACCTTCTGCAGGCTAGCCACGGTGCTGCCCCCGACTCCCTGCACCCTGGGTGTTGCAATGCTCAGCAAGAGGGGGCCTCTGAGGGGGACAGGCCAGCCAGCAGGTCTCCATGGCACGAGTGTTCTGGGACCTCCAGCCAAGGGGAAGTGCCAATGGCTGGGGGTGGAAGACCTGGCAGCGTGCCTGTGCCAGGCACTCTGGCACCTTTCCCTGGTCATGGGGCTCTCAGGAGCAGCCCCTCCTGCTCAGCACCCAGGCATCTGTCCTGGGCACATCCCCCATAGGAAGTGACAGCTGAATCAGTGTCAGAACATTGTTCCTGGAACAAACCAGCCCAGTTCAGATCCTCTAGGGCTTGCCCTCCCTCCTCCTCCTCCTCCCTGTGCTCCGGGGGGTTAATTCTGACAGTGCTCTGGGCTCACAGGCCTGGGACAGGTGCTCCCACCTGCCCTGGCCTCCTGAGCCAGGAGGAATGAGCAGAGCCCACTCCCGCCCTGCAGCACGCGTCAGGAAAGGGAGAAGTGGATGCTGGACCTGAATGCTGCCATTCAAGCAGCCAGGAGCAGCAGCACCCCGTCCCCGGAGCTGCCAGGGGGCATCTTGTGCACGCAAGCCCCCAGTGAGTCATGGCTGAGGACCCTGCCCCCGGGAGCTTTTTGGAAATGGCTTTCCTTGGTCACCATCAACCTGCCGGCCTCCTGCATGCTCCCTTCCACCAGGCAGACCCCACCCACCCAGCTCCAACAGCCCATTCCCAAAGCTGCCCTGGGGAGGGAGGCACCCAACACTGCTGACTCCCCTCAGGGTCCTCTGATGAGATCTCACTGGAGCAGGAGTCTGAAGAAGATGCCCGGGGGACCCGAGGCTCCCTGGAGGGGCAGGTCCAGCACCGGGCCAACACCATGATGCACGTGTGCTGGTATCGGAACACGAGTGTGTCCAGGGCTGACCACAGTGCCGCTGTCGAGGTATGGCTGTTGTAAGACCTCCCCGAGTGCAGGGTTTGGCCACGAAGGGTGGGCCCTCAGGAAGGTCCCAGGTGACCAGGTTTGGCCACAGCCAGCTGCTTCCTGCTTCCTCCTTGGCAGGTCAGCTGGGAAACCTCTCATCCAGTTGAACCCCTCTACTTGTGTCCTGGGGGTGACCCCAGAAGGGGCTCAGGGCAGCAGCCTGGGTGCACTCATGGAGGAAAGCCCTTACTGCCCCAGGACAGTGCCCTCTGGACTCTGGCCCACCCTTCCCCAGGCTGATCGCTGTCCACCTCCTCCTTCCTGTTGGGCTGGGGCCCAGGGACTCCCCCAGGTCACCTGGGTTGTGCCACAACATGGCAGGTTCTGAGGCCTGGCCCTTTATTGTCAGTATATCAGAGCAGGGTCCTAGCAGGACCTTCCTCCTCCCCCTGAACTGGTAAGCTCCCTGCTGATCTCCAGAAGTTGTCTGTGGAACACAGGCCCCAGAGCCACCTGGGGCAGGAGGGGCAGGGCCTGGTCCCGACCTGGGGGTGGGTGCCTCCTCCAGCACTCAGAAGCACCTTCCAACCCCGCTGTGTCCTCTCCGTGCTGTTGGGTAAATCTATGGACGGCCTGAATGCTGGGGTCACTGTCCCCAGGCTGTGTGTCCTGCTAGTGTCCCTGTAGGAGCCTGGACGTGGCGGGGAGGCAGGTGGGAGGGGCTGCTGGCTGACGTGCCCCTCTGCCCTTTTTGCTGTCAGAACCAACTTTCAGGGTATCTGCTGAGAAAGTTCAAAAACGGTGACGGCTGGCAGAAGCTCTGGGTGGTCTTCACCAACTTCTGTTTGTTCTTTTATAAGACTCATCAGGTACGTGTGCTCAACAGAGCCAGGGCCCAGGTGGCGCTCGGGTGTTCACCTGGCCTGCCTGGGCTCTTCAGCGTCATCTGCAGAAGAGGGTCTGAAGTATAGTCCTTCAGTCCCCACAATGCAGGAAGCTGAGGCCGGGGGGATTGCAAGTGCCATGCCAGCCTCAGCAACGTGCCTGGACTGGTCTCCAAGGAGAGATCACAGCCCAATGGCAAAAGCACCCCTGGGTTCTCTGGGGGAGGGAGCAGGGATGGCTAGTTCCCTGGCCTGCGGCTTGTGTGTACAAGCCGTCTCCAGAACCCTGTGCGTCTCCCAGGACGACCACCCCCTGGCCAGCCTCCCTCTGCTGGGCTATAGTGTGAGTGTCGCCACGGAGGTTGATGGCATCCACAAAGACTACGTTTTCAAGCTGCAGTTCAAGTCCCACGTCTACTTCTTCCGGGCTGAGAGCAAGTATACGTTTGAGAGGTGATTTCACAGTGGGAGCATCACCATCTCCTTGTGCCCTGCTGAGGAGGGCTGGCAGGATTCCTAGCTGGCCCTGCTGTCCACTCACTCACTCACTCCATGTTGGGGGCCGGTGGGAAGGGTGTGTGAGCACCAGCCCACAGGTCTGACAGCAGGACCCTCTGCAGGTGGATGGAGGTGATCCAGAGGGCCGGCACCTCACCTGGGCGGCCTCCAAGATTCCCGCAGGACTGTCCATATGCTGCTGCCTCAGGGTCTGAAGGGGCAGTCAGGGAGGGGGAAGAGTGAACCCATCTGGCCTGGACCAGGACCTGCTGTGGAAGGCTGTGGACAGCAGACCCAGCTGGGGCCCCAGAGCTTCCTGCCAGACAGAAGGCGGCACCAACAGCACTGGAGGCCTCAGTGACCCCCTGGCTTTTCCCCTCACAATGCAGTGCAGGCCAGTGGATGGCTGGGAAACAGATGTCTCCATCTCATAGCTTCTCAAAAGGGACACAGAACCCTGCTTGGAGTGTGGGGCAGGGCCCCATCTGAGGGCAGGCCTTGAACAACCAGCAGACAGCCCCACACATGCCTGCAGGCCCTGCAGAGGCCCCAGGCTGGCCCAGGGGTCCCTGCAAGGCTAGTCTAGCAGAGCTGACCAGTCTCTACTCCATGGGCCTCTGGAACAGCAGAGCTGAGCCCCTGGCCCGGGAGGAGTCACATGCCACCTGTTAACTTCTGTGACTGAAGATAAACAGCATCTTCTCACCCGCCTATGCCCTCTGCCTTTCTCTGTTCTCCAGTGGGCCGTGCGGAACTCTGACTCCAGGGAGGGAGAAGGGAGGCCAGCACCGGGGTGGGCCTGGGGAGACAGGCGGAGGAGCCTGGCCCGGCCAGCCCGCGGCACGACTGCAGGCCAGGTCTTTATTAACAGAGAGCGGCAGGGCCTTCAACACGTACGTACCCTCACAGCACTGAAGGGAACAAGAAACTTGGTTTTCTTAAAAAACAACACATCTGATGACACAAATACTCATGAGGAGACAGCACCTGCCTGGCACCACAGGCAGGTCTAGGGCCACATGGTCACCATGACTCCAAGGACGGTGTGTCCCAGGCTGGGTGTCCTGACACTTCCTGCCCACCTAGGGCTGAATGTGGAGGGCTGGGCCAGCTCAGGGAAACCTGAGATGGCCAAGACAGCCCCACTGGCTGCCTGGTCTCCACGGGCTCCCTGCTGTTGGGTGTAGCTTCAGCCAGGCCAGGAGGGGGTGGGGGGGACAGGGCATGGAGCAGGGGGAGGACGACCAGGTGGTGAGGCCTGCAGGCTGGCATGCCCTGACAGTCACAGCACAGCACGAGGGGGCTTCCAGCTCAGCACGGACCTTCTGCAGCTCAGAACAGAGAGGCAGCACCGGCTCTCCATGAAGAGTGACATGGTGCTCAGCGGGTGGACGTCAGATGGTTCCTGCTGTGTGAGAACCTGCGGAGGAAGGGCCATCACATTACTGCCTGGCCACTTAGACATGCTCCGGGGCCAGGCCCTGGGGCTTTCAGTGCAGTCTGCAGCAGTGCCTCAGGTCTTGGGAGCGGCATGGGCTGGCACAGACCCAGCCCCCAAGAGTGCAGGGGTGGGCATCTCCAGGAGGGAGGGGCAGGGAACAGCTGCCTACAGCGCAACAGTGAGAACCTGGAACCCAGCCCAGCAGCTGCTGGGAGGGCCCGGCATGTCCCAAGGCACACCACAGATATGCCTCAGCAGCAGGCCCCACAGGAAGTCACGGGGGAGGTCAGAGGTCAGCCGCATAACGCCATGCCACCGGGCCAGGGACTTTGTCCCAGACATCAGACCATGAGGCTAAGGGTTGAACTTTGGGTGCCAGACAGCTGCCTGGCCTCTCCAGACCCATGAGCACAAACCAGAAAGGACAAAGGCCACCCCCCTGGGCAGCTCACCTCTGCACTCGCTCCACCAGGTGCACCACCAGCTTGTCGGAGATGCCAGGGCAGGACTCCTCAGCCAGACTAAAGGCGTTCTCCAGCTCCTCCAGGGCACCCACGCTCCCGCCACTCTGCTTGTGCTTCTCTTTGAGCTGCAGAGAAACCTGGTCTGACTGGGGGCCTCGCCTGGAACCTGCACCGAGTCCCCAGCAAGCTAGGGGTGGCAGTGTGGCCTTCCCCGCTGAGGGACTCCAGTTGCCCTTCCACAAGGCCCACCCTCCCGCTGTGCTCCAGGGAGTCTTGGGCCTTGGTTCTCAGGAGGGAATATGTGGCTTCCTCCCAGCTGTGGTCACAAACGCAGTCATGTGGGTCCAGTCTGATGGGAAAACACGCTGCCCAGCCACCATGGGAACAGCAAGGCCAGACCCAGGCAGTGTGCAGGTCTGCGACACACCCCCACCTGACCCTGGGGCCACAGCAGCAGTTATCATGGGACCTCCAATCCCAAGGGGCCTCCTTACCCAGGTCACCTTGCCGTGGGACTGTGGGCTGGACCAGTTCCCCAGGACACACGCAAGAGACTGCACCTATGTGACTCAAGTCACTGCCCCGGCTGTTCCTGTATTCTCACCAGTGTCCCATCCTCCCTACCTGGACTCCACCTGTTGCTGTCACCCCAGGGGTGGTAACTGGTGCTCTTGGGAAGGCAGGTCTGAGCCCACCTGAGTCCCAAGTCCAGATTTGGGGGTGGGGGTCCTGGCTACATTCTATTTCTGGAGATGGCTCTCACCTGCCACCAGCAGGTGACACGTGTAAAGACACACCAGAAGTCACATGGCTCTCAGGTGGCCCTGACCTTGAACTACCCCAATCCTTCCCTATCTCCTGTGTGTCACAAAGTCATAGGATGTGCATCCTGTTCAAAGCCACCTGGGATGCCAGAGGGCCTCAGCAGGTCTGGGGACACAAAGGGTCTTTCCAGGGCATTGTCAGCGGTCTGTGGTCCTTCCACTATGAATCCCGACCCATAAGCCTAACCACCATCAGCTGCCAGAGACCTGGAGACCAACAGGAGGAAACCCCAGCTCTAGCCGGTCAGGGCCCCACTCAAAGGTGCTCAGGACAGGTGTCTGGGAACAAAACCGTGGCCCTGGGGGACCCAGCCCAGCCCTACCCTCACCTCTCCAAATACAGGCCGGACCAGCGTGGACAGGCTCTGGGACCTTGGCTGTCTCTTGACAGGCTCTGCAGGCTGAGGGCAGAGACATGGGGTGGGGTCAGGCAACGCTCCAGTCCAACCCACTGTGGCCTCCTCAAGCAGCTCACTTGGGCCCTGTGGAAGCTGACCTCCCTGGAGCCCCACTCCAAGCCCACCCTGTACCCCTACCACATGTGGCTCTGACACAGCTGGATGGGGTGGGGTGGAGGGGTGGGCCGCAGCCCCCAGGGCCAGGCCAGGACAGACCTTCTGGGAGCCGTGCAGGGCGGTCCCCTTGTGCAGCTTGCCATGTGGGCTCGGCCTGATGGTTGGGGGGAACGTCCAGATGGGGCCCTGCTCCCCGTCCTCAGCCTCGCCATCACTAGAAAGAGGGACGAGTCAGGAATGACCCAGGTGCAGGGAGGGACCTCCAAGGTCTCAAGTGCCTCTCATGTTTTCTGAGGCAGCCCAGAAGCAAGTCGACGTGGGTAGCTCTGCCCAAGCCACCCCAGGCAGGTGACCCAACAGGCCATTTCCTTTAGCCCAACACCAGACCCAGCCCCAGCAAGCCGCCCAGGTCTTGCTTCTCGAGTGGAAACCCCCTTCCCTCCAAAGCACCCAAGGCTACGGGGCATGAAGGCAGCGGACAGCTCTGGGGAGTGGGGCCCCACATGTCAGAGTCCTCGGAGCTTGACTCTTCGCCATGCCCCTCCGACTTCCAGCGCTTGTATCGGTCAATGAGCTCAGTGAGGAAGGAGGTCTTCTTGGTGTAGCGAGTGATGAACTTGTGCTTCAGCAGCTCCTTGGCTGTGGGCCGCTGGGGGAGGGAGGGCGGGCAGTCAGTAGGCGCCATTCAACTCCTCTCAGAGGAGGCAGGGGGTGAGCTGTTCCACTGCCCCTGCCCACCTCGAGCCCACATCCTCCCCACAAGTGACCCAGAGCTGTGAGGGCCGGGCGGGGGTCAGGCCTTACAAAACGGGGGTCCTTATTGAGACAGGCCTCCACGAACTCCTTGAAGGGCTTGCTGTGGTGGCCCTCCAGTGTGGGCGGGCTGTTCTTAGGGATCAGGAACAGGACGCGCATGGGGTGGAGGTCAGAGTTGGGTGGTTCCCCCTTGGCCAGCTCGATGGCCGTGATGCCCAGGGACCAGATGTCAGCCTAGACAGGGCAGCACACGGGACAGTGGCAGCATGAGGCACCCGTGGGGCTGCAGTGCCCCCCCACCTCCCTACCTACTGCGCCACCTTGAAGTCGTAGGCTGACTGTCTGATGACCTCAGGTGCCATCCAGAAGGGAGTGCCCACGAACGTGTTCCTCTTGATCTGTGTGTCTGTGAGCTGCCCTGCCACCCCGAAGTCCGCCAGCTTCACGTCACCTTGCTCCGACAGCAGCACATTGGCAGCTGCTCAACACAGGGTAGTGGGCATCACCCTGGGCTCCACAAGGGCCCAGGAAGCCCTGTGCACAGCCACCTAACAGGTGCCGGGGGACCTGGCCCTGGGGACCCGAGTCTTCCCTGCCACTCTCAAACCAGGCCACCTTGAGCCCTGGAGCCCTGAAGCAGGAGCCCACAAGCCAGGAGTCCACCCTGAGCTCCATCCCTCAGGTGTCTGGCTCTTGTTCAATGAGAGGCTTATGTCAAGCCTGTTTTTCAACATAAAGGTGGTCACTCCCTGCGGTCAACCTGTAGAAATGTTCCAAATATTCTGGCCAACTCCTTTTTCCCGGGTGATGGGGACAGGAAAGAGAGACTGATAGCCATGGTACATCCCAACACCTGTTTAGCATGGTTGGATCAATGCCCCCACTCAGAAGCTATAAAATCCCCTAGCCTGTAGGTTTAAGTGGCAGCCCTCGCACGTCCCCGCTTGCCCTGTGGGAGTTCTGCCTCTTTTTCTTCTCACTTGAATAAACTCTACTCTTTTACGCTTACTTTTCCTCATCTGTGGATTTAATTCTTCTAATCTGCAAGACAAGAACCCCAAAAGAAATTGGCTTGGCGGTGAGCTGCAAGGGTCCGCTGCTGGACCCTTGGGTATGGCCCACCATTAAAAGCTACAGGCGCCACTCCACAGTAGTGGAGAAGAATCTGGTTTTGCCAGCAGGCATCCCCTGCTGCAATTAGCTGCTGAGACTTAAGCAGGGAGTCCTTGGCTGCAGAGGCCTGCAGCTCACCCACCAACAGAAGCAGAGAATCTAGTCTCAAAAATCTGGTTTTACTATGTCGAATTCCAAAAACAAAGCAACTCCCCCGTGGGCTCCTGTGAGTGACCCCAACCCAAAGAACAGCTGACGTGGGACAAGCAGGAGGCCCCTCACTCTGCTAGCATATCCACCATATAAAGAAAGTCTCAGTACCCTCAGCATGCACCTCCCTACAGAACCAGCTCAACTGGGCTTAGCAAGAAGGGTCACACAAACATACCCCAGACCACAGACAAAGATAAAACACTTAGTTTACACCAGCCTGCCCTACACTTGGTGCACAGCTGGTCCCTTTCACACGTGAGGATGTGTGACTAAAAGGGCTCTGTTGTGGTGAATGCAGCTCAGTGGTGGAGTGCCTGTCCAGCATGGACAAGGCCATGGGTTCCATCCCCAACACTAGCATCCTCTGAAAGCTGAGCAAGACTGGACTGCTCAGACTCTGGGTGGCCACATGCCCCACACACCCAACTTCTCCAAGGTCAGGATAGCCCAGGGCAGAAGGGGAACCACGCCCACCCTGCAGGACCTTTAATGTCTCGATGGATTTTGCGCTCTGAGTGCAGATAATCCAGGCCCTTCAGAATCTCCCTCAGGATGGTGGCGATGTAGGTCTCCTCTAGTGGGCCTGGCTTCAGCTGGAAGAAGACAGCAAGGCAGGACCTCAGCCCCACCCGCACCCAGACCCATCCCCCTAGAGGAATAGGGGTAGCCCTGCAGAAGGCTGGGAGTTTGTGTTCTTTAAGTACTTTTGGAAACAAGTATCAGATGCTGGTCAGGCAAGTGAGGGAAAGGAGGAGCAGAATCTTTCCTTTTAAAGAAGGTAAAACTACATTTGCCTTTTCTGGAAACATGAGAGCCTGGTCCCTCCTCACCCTGCAGCCTGTTTGCCTGAGGACACTAACCCTGATTACTCCACAGGTCAGCTAAGACCCACTAAGCAAGACTGTGAGTAGTGGTTCATTTTTGGTTAACATTCCTAACATCTAATGGATTAAGACACCAAAGAGGAGGCCCCCAGAAGCCCCTGATTCAAGGTCTGCAGGTCAGTGGGTCCCAGGACATTGCCTTGTGTAGCTGCACTCACCAGATCCAGTGCAGAGCCCCCGCCCAGGTACTCCATGATGATCCACAGCTTGGTGCCCTAGGCAGAGAGAACCTGTTTAAGTGCCTGGCAGTAAGTGGAAGGGCGTGCCTAAGTGCGGGGTCCATAGGCCAGTACCACCCCTAACCAGGAGTCAGCTAGGGCTTGGGTCACAAAGGGCTGTACCAGATCAGTCCCTGGCAGGAATGCCAAACCAGAAGGGTTCTAGTGGCCTTGCCAGACCCCCCACCTCTGATGACACCCCTGGTTCAGGCACATGTAGACAGACCAGAGCTCAGAGCAGTGTCACCCACTTCACCAACAGCCCAGGCATGCCAGGTAGCCACATTCTCAGACCTGGTCCTCGGCAGGCCCAACAGTGACTGCTGCCGGCAGAGGCACATCCAGGCTGGGCTCGGAGTTTTGCCTGCAGGGGTCCCACAGAGGGCTCTTAGCAGGGCCCACAGCATGCACCTGGGTCACTATGGCCACTGCAGAGCAGCTGACCCTGTGGACTCTACTCCTCTCTTGCAAGCCCCAAGATGACATTTTCTGGAGGGCTGGTCTGCTGAACTTTCAGGCCTCCCTGCACTTCTGGAGGGGGCTGGCACTCAGCAGCACCTGCTCCACTCTTCCCCACCACCCCACCCAGCCACAAGACATCAGGCACATCCTTCTGTACCTCAGGAGACAACGAGAGGCACAGAGCACGTAAGCCCCTCCCCATCCCCACAGGTACCTTCAGGTAGGAGCCAAAGTAGCGGGTGATGTAGGGACTGTCACACTGGCTGAGCACTGTGATCTCCTGCTGGATGTCCTCAATCTCATCCTCAGCCTCCTCTAGGTCGATGATCTTGATGGCCACCACCTCCTTAGTATGGTTGTCGATGCCTTTGTACACCTCCCCAAATGAGCCCTTGCCAATGCGGTCAAGCTTGGTGAAGAGCTCCTCAGGGTCCACACGAGAGTGCTGCAGAGGCCCACAGGGACAGAGGGTGTACAGCAGGTCAGAGACCACCCTGCTGGGTGGGGGCATCATCCCCAGCAAGGAACCCAGGGGAGCTCACCTCTATTCTTCTCTGGCTTCTTCTTTTATCCCTTGTTCAGAAAATCTAAGCTTAATTTAACTCTGTTCTCCAAGGAGAAAGGATGGGTCTTAGACAAGGTAGGGTCTGTAAGTTGCAACAATGCAGCACACCAAAGACAAGCGTCAATAACAAGATCAGGTGGGGCCTGGTTCAAAACTCTCACTGGTTTTGCTACAAACCTGAAACTTCTCTAGAAAATATAAACTCCCATAAAAATAAAAAATCCAGCACAGGTCAGGTGTGGTGGCACACACCTGTAATCCCAGCTCAAAAGCAAGGCGCTAAGCAACTCAGTGAGACACTGTCTTTAAATTAAATACAAAATAGGGCTGGGGGTGTGGCTTAGTAGTGCTCCTGAGCTCAATTTCTGGTAACCTCCCCACCCCACCCTCCCAAAAAAATTAAAAATCTAGCATGGGCTAAACACATCCTCGGCACTCCTGAAAGCCTTATCCCTTAAAAGGGCATCCCCATCCTGAAGCATTGAGCTGACAAATGCTTTCTTGGGTGCTTGATTCTAGACATGCAACCAACACAGTCCTCAGATGGGAACAGAGCCTAGGAGTTGCTAAGGCAACAGTGCAGAAGGTGCTCTGTGCACAGCCCAGCACACTCCAAGTGTCAGCACCAGTGCTAACCTCTCAGTCCTAACAAAAGGGCCTGTCCTGGAGGGGTGTGCTCACCCGGCTTCTGAGAAAGAAACCCCATCCTCCAAGAGCAGACACCTGTGCACCACAGCTGCCTTGGTGCTGGGCAGACTGAATCCAGTCTAAGACTACTGTTTCCATTTAAAGTTGTCAACTAGTTGCCTTCCCAGGGTGTGTAACCAAGAAGGAGGGAGGGCGGGCACAGCGGAGAAGCACCCGGACAGCACAGAAGCTGCAACTCTGTAACCCCTTTCTAAGCGCCAGGCTCCAGAGACGACAGGAACTTCGCAGAGTGTGCCCAGGGGAAAGGGAAAGAAGGGAGAGAGAGGAACCCTGGGACTAAACCAGCAGCTCAGCACGGCAGCCACCTAATCCTTCCAAGCAGGCTGGCTGTGCTGTCCATAGTTCTCTGGCTTGAGTAGTTAAGAGGCAACCGGTCCAGCTAGTGATCTTCCTCACTGCCCAGTCCTAAAGCCAGCGCACACCACGAAGTCCTAAAAGTCCCAACTGAGGTATCTTAGGCAGAGAAAGCTGAGTGCTCTCTGGGGTCCCACTAGCTGTGCTGGCCTGGGCAGGCAGCATTTGCCCCCACGTCTCCACTCCTATTGACATGTTTGGAAAAGGAGCCATAAAAGTCCATGAGATCATGGCTGATTGTTAGGCTATTCTCAGCCTAGGGGTGGGCAACACAGATCAAACTAGACCCAGGCTCTATCTGAAAGGAAAGACCCCCAGAGGTATGCGCTCTCAGCACCAACTCAACCGCCCACCGGGTGCTGATGGGTAGGTGGTTCTGTTCTGGTGGGGACCACCCTGCTCCTTGCTCAGTCCTGAATACCAGTGCCAAGACCAGGTCTAAGCAGCAGCTCTGCTTCTCCTCCACCAGGCCCAAGGTCACCTTCTCAGCCCCCACCATGAGCCCCCAATGATTCCCTGGCACTCTATGATGATGCCTTACCAATCCTTCTGCTTCAGTCACAAACCCACCCTGGCAAAATCCCAAGACACTATGAGGGAGCTGAAGCTATCCTGGAGACTTCAGACTTGCCTGGCGCACATCCCCCGTCACTCTGAAGACAGTCCACTGCCTTCTAAAATGGCCTGAGAAGAAAACCTGGAAAAGGTGGGGCCAGGGCCCAGCCACAGCACCCAGCACCATCACCCTCCAACTCTCAGGGCCTTCCCTCTCCTCAGAGTGTCTTACTGCTCTGCTCCTGCCCCCTCTGAGGGCCCAGAGTCATGTCTGTCCAAGGGCACCCCCAGGCCAGGCACTCAGAAATCTACTGCCTCAGAGCAGAAGAAAGTACAGATGCCAAAGCAGAGTTCTGGATTCAGCAGGGAAGGTGGCAGCCTCAAGCCCCACATGCCATGCTTTCTGGGTGCTCAATGCCGCCGGTCAGTCAGTCTTAGCAGAAGACCCTATAATTATACGCTGACCCTATAATTTCATTATCAGAACAGCCCTGTTCCCAAGGCCTCCTGGTGAAAGAAAGCTAAGCAGCTCACAACTCAGGGGTATATGATTCCTCATCAGGATGGTGGATATGATGGACTGCTCAGACCACTCAACTAGCTCTGGCAATAGAGACCCCAGTTCTCCATATCAGCCCTGGGGTGGCCAGGTCTGGGGGGCTCTGCCTCTGTGCCAACTTGTCTTGTTAGTCATGAGGAGCAACCCATGTACACGGCGAGAGACACCCCTGCCACCACCCAAAAGGGAGGGCTTGGTGCTTACACCTGGCAGGAACTGGCCAAGTGGAGGGAGTTAAGTCCAGTACAAGTGAAGGCTGTGGGGGCACTGTGCGCTGTTATCCCAGCAAGAGGCTGCTCCACAGGCCAAGTGCCAGCATAGCACCCACAAGGTCTCTTGCCACTGTCACAAGTATCTCACCCGAGCGCAGCAACTGGCCCCGGACAGAGGTGCTCCCTGCCTCTGCGGTCCCTCCACAGGGCAGCGCAGAGTCCCACTGTGTCATTCTGTGACCCATAGAAGCTGACCCTGCAGCTCTTAAAAATAGGCTGAAGATGGGTTTTTCTCCCAGGATCTCAAACATGTAAGTACCGGACGCGAAATGGCAAAACGGAATGAAAATCGTTGGCTGAATTCCGCCCAGGTCAGCAAGCGCCCTCGCTGACCACACCTGGCCCAGGAACCCTGGCCGCGGGGGGGGTTCGGGCTTCCAGGCGGGTCCCGGTTTCCTCCAAGGAGCGGGGACCCAGTTCCTGGCCCAGGTGGCGGACGCGCTTCCTGTGCCTCGCACGCCCAGCGCTCAAGGACGCGGCCCGCGGCCTCCTGGCCTCGCTGCCAGCACCGCTGCCCGGCGGGCCCCGCACCAGCGGCCCGGCACCTGCTGAGCAGCGCGCCCGCAGGGCCCCCTCCGGCCCCCTCCGCCGCGGGCCGCGCCGCCAGGCCTGCGGCCGCCGCCCTCCGCCACCACCACAGCCCGGACGCGCGGCCGCCGAGCCTCACCTGGTGCGCGAAGCCGCGGAGGTGAGCCATGTCCGCGCGGCCGTCGGTCCGCGGCCCGGAGGCCCGCTCGGCCCGCTCGCTCAGGCCCCTGGGGACGCAGGCCGCTCGTCAGCGGGGTCGGCCGGGAGGCCCCGCCGGCCGCCTCCCTCCGCCCGCTTCCGCCCGGCCCGCGCCCCGGCCTCCCCGCCCGGCCGGCGCGGCCCGCCCACCTCCGGGGGGCTCCATCCCAGCCTCCCGGCCCGCTCCGCAGCGCCCGCGGGCTCCCAGCGCCGCCTCGCTCTCCCGGAACGCCCGGGGCCCCCAGCCCGCGAGCAGACAGCGGCAGCGGAGGCGTCGTGGCGGTCGCGCGGCTCTCTGGGACTCCGAGTCCCGGCGTCCGGGCCCGGCAGCCGCCGGACTACAAGTCCCAGCAGGCTGCGCGGCGGGCGGGAGGGGGCGAGGCGCAGGCGCGTCGCGGGGACGCCGGACCACGGGGTCGGGCACCTGGGAGGAGCGGGAGGACACTCCCCGCGGGCCGCGCGTCGCGTACCCAGTCGGTGTGTTCCCCCGGGCGCCCGCCGGGCCCCCGGGACGGACGCTCGGGCTGGGATCCCGCCGCGTCCTCACGGTCCGCCTGCCTCCCTCCAGCCCCAGCGCGGCCGGCGCCGGGATCGCGCGCAGGGGCCTTAGAGAAGCCGCCCCGCACGGCCTGTTCCTTGGGCGAGTGCCTTGCCCCTCTTGTCTCAGTGCCCCCACCTGGGACCCCAAGACGGGCTGCTGCTGTAAGGCTCAGGGCCGACCCACGGCGAGTCCCGTGGGTCCCAGGCCCGAGTGCGGCGGCCTCCCCGCGGCCCCCGTTTCCTCCCCGCGCTCCGCCCGGGTCTCTCTGATGGTGCATGCTGGACGGCACCGTGCATCCCAGCTCTGCACCTTCCCCCCCCTGCAGCACAAGGCACGGACTTGGACCGTTTGTCGGTAGACTGAGTGCTTGTCGGTGAGGTGCCTTCAGTGACTGTAACCAGGTGCCTGCCACAGCTTTGATGGTGTGACCCGTGGGCCCTGCCCTCCCCAGGAGCCCCAGGACTCCGCAGACTTCATCTGCTGGCGGCAAGTGGCCACACACCCTCCACCCTTGGGGCCTCCCCTGTTGCTCATATTCGCTGATACTGTACTTCTATTCTTCAATTTCATCTCTCTCAGCTTTCATATAGAATTTTTCTCTTAGCAATCTTGTGCGTATGGTGCTGGGGATGGAACTCAGGGACTTGCAATGCTAGGCAAGTGCACTCTTGCTGAGCTACACTCCCAGACCAAACAATCCCGTTTTTTAAAAAATATTTATTTTTTAGGTGTAGATGGACACAACACAATGCCTTTATTTTTATGTGGTGCTGAGGATCGAACCCAAGTCCCACCCGTGCTAGCGAGCACTCTACCGCTGAGCCACAATC
The DNA here is from genome assembly GCF_047511675.1 of Marmota flaviventris. Taxonomy (NCBI): domain Eukaryota; kingdom Metazoa; phylum Chordata; class Mammalia; order Rodentia; family Sciuridae; genus Marmota; species Marmota flaviventris. The sequence goes on along the minus strand of NC_092508.1, from coordinate 455,406 downwards.
CCAGCCCCATAACTTTATTTTATTTATTTATTTTTATGTGGTGCTGAGGATCGAACCCAGCACCTTGCACTTGTTAGGCCAGTGCTCTACTGCTGAGCCACAACCTGAGCCCCTGTACAATCCCATTTTTTTTTAAGAGAGAGAGAATTTTAAAATATTTATTGTTTAGTTTTCGGCAGACACAACATCTTTATTTGTATGTGGTGCTGAGGATTGAACCCAGCGCCGCGCACATGCCAGGCGAGCGCACTACCTCTTGAGCCACATCCCCAGCCCAACAATCCCATTTGTAACTTCCAAGAAGTCTTAGTTTTTCCTTGGTGTCCTTGCTTTCCTTTTTGGGAATATAGAAATGGTTCTTGCCTTGTGGCTCATGAGAATGACAAGTGACCAGCCTGGCAGGTGCTGGAAAGACCATTCTTTTTATTATTGGCACAGGCTGACCTTAGAAGGGAGAGAGAACACTCATGGTCAAGCTCCAGCCCTGGGCCAGCCTGGGGCGGGGACCTGCTCCTAGTCAGGACGGGTAATGAGCTGCAGTCAACTGACACGGAAACTGAGATTCAAGGAGATAAAGTGACACGCTCAAGACCACAGTGAGAACATGGTACTCTGCTACAGAGGATCCAGGTGACCATGTGTGCAAAGGTAAGACTCGGCCCTGGAGAGAAATGGGTCAGGGTGAGCCACCTGAGAACACCGTACTTGGGCCACCCTCTTGTTTGACAGACAAGGAAATGAAGCCCAGGGAGGGGAGAAGTCCCAGGGATAACACAGCACAATCTGGCTTAGAATCAAGTCCCTCTGCACTAGAGTGATAGTTTGGGCACTTGCTCTTCCCTGTTCCTTACTGGGGGCCTGCTCACTTGTCAGAGGGGAGCAAGAAAGGGTATTATGAAGGGAACAGGGCCAGAGATGTCCAGAGGCAAAGGTGAGTGACATAAAGCCAGAGGAACCTTGGCCTGTAGTCTCCTCTGCCGGGTACAGGTCCTGGCAAGGTTGAGGGAGGATCCAGGAATGTGTGTGTATGCCTAAGTGTGAGTCAGACCACACAGCACAAGTGAGGCAGGGAGGCATCTAGAGAGAGACTCACTGTCCCTAAAGAGCCCCTGAGGTGTGGCACTTGGGTGGGCCTAACAGTGGACTGCCCACCCAGCCTCCGCACAGCAAGGCCCAGCATTTGACAAGACCCACTCCGGAATGCTAGCTCCTTACCTGCTTCCTATCACCTTGTTCTTGAACATGTAGCTAAGGATCACTGAATACTTCTTTTTTCTAATATTTTTAGTTGTTGATGGATTTAATTTAATTTCTTTATATGTGGTTTTGAGAATTGAACCCAGTGCCTCACACATGCCAGACAAGCGTTCTCCGCCAGCCCCAGGATCACTGAATATTTAGGAAGACTCCCAATGTGGACCCCTGAGACCAACATAAATTGAAAAGAGGACCTAAGCCAGGTATGAGGGTGTGTGCCTTTTCATTCAGCTGCTTGGGAGACTGAGGCAGGAGCCTCTCTTGAGCCTGCAACCACATGAGGAACCTGTCAGCTGGACCCAGCTGTGGACTGGAGAGGATGACAGTAATGTGAGGAGACGAAATCACAGGAATCACTCAAAAAGTAAACAGGGAAACATAGAAGCCTAGAAGTTCAAGACTAAGCCAGGCATGAAGGTGCATGCCTGTAACCCCAGTGGCAGGGGCAGGGGGCTGAGAAAGGAGGATCGCAGGTTGGAGGCCAGCCTCGGCACCTTGGCAAGGGCCTGAGCAATTTACTGACTTCCTGTCTCAAGATGAAGGGCTACAGATTAGCTCAGTGGTGAAGTGCCCCTGGGTTCAGTCTCCAGTATTGAAAAAAAAAAAAAGTTGAAGGCTAGTGCTTCCTCACAGTATGGTGGGGCAGGAGTGTAGGGAAATTGTGTTTGCCAGCTGAGGCTGTTTTAACAACATACCAGATGGGGTGGCTTTGACAATGGAAATGTATTTCCCAGAGTTCTGGGTGCTGGCAAGTCCAAGATCCAGGTGCTCCCGGGGAGGGTGTTCCTGCCCCCATGGGTGCCTCCTCCAATGGCTGAGTGCCTACACATGAGCTTACACTGTCATAAGAACACTAATCAGGACTCCACCCTCTGACTTTAGTTCCCTCCTCCCATGCCCCACCTCTAGTTACAGCCACATTGAAGACAGGACTTTACCATGTGGATTTGGGACAGGGCACAATCCTGGTCTGAGCAAAGGCTGCTGAGTGCTAGCATTCTAATGGGGAAAGGTGCATGGTTCTCTAGTGACCTGCCACTGGATTAGGCCTATTGCAAGCCCACCTGGATTCAAGGGGAGAAAGCACCAAAATCACAGTATGGGAAGAAACAAGGGATGGGAGATAATTTTACCTTATTTATGTTTCTAGGAATTGAACCTAGGCCTCACACATGCTAGGCAGGTGCTCAACCACTGAGCCACACCACCACCAAGGAGGTCATGTTGAAGTCCTCCTTAGGAAGTACATCCTAGCAGGCTCCATAGTGAATTCTGTCCAGTCACAGCCGTGCAGACACCTCTGATTTCCAGCATGTAGAATCATTCTGTAGACAGAGGATGAGTATTTGGTTTCAGAAAAGAACATAGAGATTTTCAACCTTAACCATTTGAAAGGAAGGAGGAGGAGAGAGAGATGGCATTTGGTAGGAGGAAAAGAGACAGGGGGAACTGCACTAGTTCTAAGTTCAGCCAAGTCCAGAGCCACCATTAGTTTTCAGCCACTGAGAACAAGAACAATGATGTAGGCAGCTGCCTCTGCCACTGGAGTTTCATGGGAGGGAGACACATTTGGACTACTCTGCAGGTAAGAACTTTTGGAACAACAGATCTTCATCTTGGAGCACATCTCTATCTACAGTTGACAAGCCATGCCTCCTCCTGCAGTGGTCATGTGTACAGCCTCTCACTATCTTTGAAAGTATGACCACTGAGACCTCCCAGAATAGGAAAGATATGGGGGCTCACCCTCCAAGGGCTCTTGTGTGCACTAATGGAAATGATTCCACATCTAAACTCAACCCAGAGCACCTGCATGTCCTCAGAATAAAGAGAGCATTCTATATGTAACCACCAGAGAGAAAACCAGTACTCAGTAGCAGGACCAGAGGGAAAATCAGCATTCAGTAACTCACCAGAAGGAAGACCAGCATTTGGTAACAGGATGACATGAGGGGATGATCAGCATTTGGAACTGGGCCACCAGAGGGAATACCAGCATCAGGTAACAGGACCAGCAGAGGGGAAGACCAGCATCTGGAAACAGGACCACCGGATGGGCAAACCAGCATTGGGTACTAAGACCAGCAGAGGGAAAGTGCAGCATCTGGTAACAGGACTACCAGAGGGTAAGACCAGCATCTGGTAACAGGACCACCACAGAGGAAACCAGCATTCTGTAACAGGAATGGGGAAGGTCATTTGGAGGAAAAAAAAAAAAAGGAAACCAGCATTTGGTAACAGCAGAGGGGAAGGTCATCATTACATAACAGGACCACCAGAGGGGAAGGTCATCATTGCATAAGAGGACCACCAGAGGGGAAGGTCATCATTGCATAAGAGGACCACCAGAGGGGAAGGTCATCATTGCATAAGAGGACCACCAGAGGGGAAGGTCATCATTACATAACAGGACCACCAGAGGGGAAGGTCATCATTGCATAAGAGGACCACCAGAGGGGAAGGTCATCATTGCATAACAGGACCACCAGAGGGGAAGGTCATCATTGCATAAGAGGACCACCAGAGGGGAAGGTCATCATTGCATAAGAGGACCACCAGAGGGGAGGATCATCATTGCATAAGAGGACCACCAGAGGGGAAGGTCATCATTGCATAAGAGGACCACCAGAGGGGAGGATCATCATTGCATAAGAGGACCACCAGAGGGGAAGGTCATCATTGCATAAGAGGACCACCAGAGGGGAAGGTCATCATTGCATTGCAGGACCACCAGAGGGGAAGTCTAGACTTTGGTAACAGGAAGAGCAGAAGGGAAGTCCAGCATTTGGTACCAGGACCAGCAGAGGATATGTCCAGCACTGGGTACCAGGACTAGCAGAGGATATGTCCAGCATTGGGTAACAGGAACAGCAGAGGGGAAGTCCAGCATGGGGTAACAGGGCCACCAGAGGGAAGTCCAGAAGTGGGTAACAGGACCACCAGAGGGAAGTCCAGAAGTGGGTAACAGGACCAGTAGAGGGGAGGACCAGCACTGGATGTTAGGACCAGCGGAAGGGAGTCCAGTACCAGGTGACCGGGCCAGTGGAGGGGAGGACCGGCACCAGGTGACAGGACCACAGGAGGGGAGGACCGGCACCAGGTGACAGGACCACAGGAGGGGAGGACCAGCACCGGGTGACAGGACCACAGGAGAGGAACACAGATTCGCAGGTTACTGGTAATGTAATCCAAGGGCACTGTACCACTGAGTTATACCCCCAGGCCTTCTTTAAATCTGTATTTAGAAACTGTATTTAGTTACTAAGTTGCTGAGGCTGGCCTTGAACTTGGGATCCTCCTGTCTCAGCCTCCTGGTGACCAGGATCACAGGCCTGCACCACCATGCCTGGCAAAACCAGGTTTTTCAAAGAGGGCGACAAGTTGATGGCAGAAGTTCTATCACAAACGAGAACAGAGAACCCTTGGAGTGGTGCCTTTCATGAGTCACTGTGCAGGGCCTTTGTTCATCTCTCACTGTGTTGCTTTTTTCTCTTAGTGAGTGAATCACTACCTGCTTTGGTCATTGGCCCTTTATGATGTTGTAGGGCAGGTCACTCAGAAAACACACAAGTCCCAGTTTTGTCCAATTGAAAAGTCTTTATTCTGCCCAGCCAGGACTTCTTCCTACAGCCTCGAGCCTCAACATTTTAGGAAACATAAAGGCAAAAACTGCATTCAGATTGACATAGCAACTAGCAAGCCAGCAAACAGGAGTATAGAAGCTGAATAAAGACATTAGCGAGACAATGCAGCGTCCTTCATCATGCTTTCGTTCTCATTCAGTATCTCTCATGGGATTTTCCATCATCATAATCAAAAGATAAATGGATCAAAGTGCCCCTAGTAAAGTACAAGTTAAAGAGTGGTTAGTAACATCTAATCAATTATTCCCCAATTATTGCCCAAGAAAAATGGGAGCCAAAGAGAACAATTTCACATTGTATAAGAATTGCTATCTTGTGCTGCCAGGCATGTTATGCTGGTAACTATTAATGGGTACAGAGGAGGACTTCCCGTGGGAGAAGCACTTCTTACAATGTGGAGGCTGTTTGATGACTGCCCAGGAGCCTGGCCATGAGCCTCAGACAGTGGTCTCGGCTACTCTCCTGCCCACAGGCAGCACACTCCTTGTGCTGTTTCCTTGCTGGGCACCTTTCTGACTTAATGGAGCTCCACTAGCCTGTGTTGTCGACAGAGCTTTCAGGGTGTTATCCAAAACATTGCCCAGGCCAGCACCAAGGAGCTCTGTGACCACTTCTGGGAGTGCTAGGGTTCCATGTGGGTACCATGGGGGGCGGGTGCTGAGCGTGCACCCCACTGTTCTCTGTGTGGACGTACAGGTTCCCAGCACTGCTGTTCACAGCACCGCCCTTCCCTGTCTGATGCCTCACACCTTTAGCCAAGATCAGCTAAAACACAGTATCTGTGCTCTGCAATTTATAAGGAAAGTAAACTCAACTTTCATAGCTCGGGGGCTGGGAGGTCCAAGGCCACAGTGCTGCATAGACATCCCCTGCAGAGAAGGTCATCTTGTGACAGAAGCCTAGAAGAACAGGCAGAGCTCAACAGACCCTGCTCCATGGAGACCCCCCATCAGCAGACCCCTTCTCTGTGACAGACCACCCCCTCTGTCAACAGACCCTGCTCCCCATGACAGACCACTGCTGGGAGCCATCCGTGAGTTGTGCATGTGTTGTAGGGACAGACGAGGCAAGGCACCAAATATAGCAAGAAACAGTTTTATTTGGCTGCAGCCAGGTTCAGAGGGCACAGTTTTACTGTAATCAATCAATCCCCTGAACCAGGAGTTCAGATAGTTTCAGTTTTATACCCAGCATGTAAGGGGAGGGGCTCAGAAGTTCACATAAAAGCAGCTTTTTCTTTCACTGTTCTGGGCAAGTTAACCCTTCAAGGACAACATCTGAGAAGGAGAGAGCTGCTTCTCCCTTTTCTTTCCTCCCTCTGCCAGCTGTTACCATGGAGCCCAGTTGTAACTTAAAAATGTAGACATCTCTGTGAAGCCCAGCTCAAGGCCAGAGGCCTTGTTTGCACATTTCTTCAAAGTGCTATACTGGATATGTTTGTGGAAAACTAGTAAGGGGTGTCCAGCACCTGGAGTGCAGGTCTCTTCTCGGCCAGTGGCCAAGTAAAACAGGGCGATGTGGGGAGCCATTCTTGCACATGATTGGGCACCTCCCTGATTGGGTGTGAGGCATTCTGGCCAAACTGTGTCGGAGCTAATCCCCACCCTCTCCAGGTGGGGGTGTGACTGATTATTGACCCTGAGACCAATCACTGACCCTGACCTTGGAATGCTGCCCCCCTTGACCTTCATTGGATGGAATTTTCCCCTGAATTTCTTGTTCCCCAATAAAAGGCCACTCCCTGGCGTGCTCTCTTTCTCTCTCTCCTGCTAGTCCTGAGTAAGCCTTGATGGCCCACCGGGTGGTTCGAGGTGAGAGCTAGAGGGAGGGCCATCTTGGACCTGGTCAGAGAAAAAGGTAATTGAGTCGTGTGTGTAATAATTTAAAAGGAGCCATTGAGGTAATACCTGGAGTGATAGATTCAAATTTTAAAGGACAATTAAATGTCACTGTAAGGTCCAATTATGCCCTAAGGCTTACTCCAAAGGATGCATTTGCCCAATTGATTTTATTGCCCTGTGATTCGGATAAACACCCGCAAGTAAATTTAGTTTCTAAACCGCCAGACTGAGTGTACTGGTCTCAGTTAGTGTGACAAGAACACCCTTTATTAGAACTTAAAATTAATCATAAAAAGTTCCAGGGCATTCTCGACACAGGGGCCGACATTTCTGTCTTTTCTAGTAGATTCTGGCCTAGGAATTGGCCCTTACATGTAGTACCAGCTAAACTAGGGGGAATTGGACAGATTTCACAGCCTGCTCAAAGTGCAAATTATCTCCATTGGGAGGATTCTGATGGGAACAGTGGAGTTTTAAAACCTTATGTGTTAGAGTCCTTACCAGCAAACCTATGGGGAAGGGATATTTTAGCAAAAATGGGATTGTTATTAGTTACTCCAAATTCTATAAGGTCAGTTGAGGAAGTTAATCAGAGGTATTTTCCTGGACATGATAAGGAGACCCTTCAGGGAGAGTATCTGTTTACAAACCAGTCTCCACGACAACGATTAGTAAATGCTTCAAGCCAAAATTTTTACTAGGGGCCCTGAGTATTTCCCTGATCCCTAAGACAGCTGAAAAAATCACCTGGCTCACAGAGGAGCCTGTATGGATTTCTCAGTGGCCCATCTCAGGGGAAAAACTTAAAATAATTCATAGGTTAGTTGAGGAACAACTTCAGGCTGGTCATATAGAACCAACACTCAGTCCTTGGAACACACCTATTTTTGTTATTAAGAAAAAGTTAGGAAATTGGAGATTGCTGCAGGATTTAAGGGCAATAAATCATGCAATTCGGCCTATGGGATCATTACAGCCAGGACTTCCCTCCCCCACAGCCATCCCTTTAGACTATAGCTTGATGGTAATAGATTTAAAAGATTGTTTTTTCTCTATAAGGTTACATCCTGGAGATTGTGAGAGATTTGCCTTCACTGTCCCAGCAATTAATTTTAAGGAACCTGTTAAAAGATATTGCTGGAAAGTACTCCCCCAGGGAATGCGTAATAGTCCTACCTTATGCCAGAAATATGTAGATCAGGCGATAGCTCCCATAAGAAATAGCTTTCCTGATGCGTATATTATTCATTTTATGGATGATATATTATTGGCTCATGCTAATCCAGCGGTACTTTCAGAAATTTTTACTCAGAGGCTTCACTTACAGCAATAAGGCTTCACTTATGCATTGATCCTCGAGAAATTCAAAAACTTCAAAAAATTCATATACTTCTGCCCTTGCAATATTTAGGTCAGATAATTCAAGGACGTACAATCCGTCCTCAAAATCTTCAGATAAGAGTTAAGGAGTTACATACCCTTAATGATTTTCAAAAGCTATTAGGAGATATTAATTGGCTGAGGCCATCCTTAAAACTAACTACTTCTGAGTTCAGTCCTTTATTTCAGATATTACATGGAAATCCTTCTCCAACCTCTCCACGTCAGCTGACCTTAGAGGCTAGAACAGCCTTAAAAAGGGTTGAAAATGCAATTAAAAATGCACAACTTACTAGAGTTGATCCTAAGGAAATAGTGTATTTATTAATATTTCCAACTGAGCATACCCCAACAGGAGCCATATGGCAAAGATTAGGAGTTATTGAGTGAATTTATTTAGCCCACTCCCCTCAAAAAACATTGATTCCTTTTCTTGACTCTATTGCTCAATTAGTAATTAAAGGTAGAACTAGGATTTTACAATTAATTGGATCTGAGCCTGATATCATAATTATTCCATTTTCTGTTCAACAGACTAATTGGTGTGGGAAGCCATTCTCACACATGATTGGGCACCTCCCGGATTGGGTGTGAGGCGCTCTGGCCAAACTGTGTCGGAGCTTTCCCCACCCTCTCCTGGTGTGAGAGCCTGTCCATGTGGGGTGTGACTGACCACTGACCCTGAGGCCAGTCACTGACCCTGACCTTGGAATGCTGCCCCCTTCGACCTTCATTGGATGGAATTTTCCCCTGAATTTCTTGTTCCCCAATAAAAGGCCACTCCCTGGCGTGCTCTCTCTCTCTCTCCTGCTAGCCCTGAGTAAGCCTTGTTGCCCTACCGGGTGGTTTGAGGTGTGAGCCAGAGAGGTGAGAGCCGTCTCGGACCTGGTCATAGAAAAAGGTAATTGAGTCTGTGTGTTTATTTTGATCTCACTAGTTAACTTTTATGCCACGAACCTCTTTAATGAAACCAGTGCACTGGTCCCATGGTGGAATTTTGGCTTTTTCAAAGTTCTAGCTTATGGCAGATAGCTTTTGCTGATTTTCCTGGCCAGATAGATAGCCATTACCCTTGTGATAAGATTATCCAATTTGCATCATTAACGTCACTTATTTTTCCAAAGATTGTGCGTGCACGCCCTATAGATAAAGCTTTATCGGTGTTCACTGATGGTTCAAGCTCAGGTAAAGCAGGTTTTTATAGTCGTGTTCACATAGAGGTAATGCAAACTTCATATACTTCTGCCCAAAGAGCAGAGCTTAAAGCTCTGATTTGTGCCTTAAATTACTTTGCAAATGAGCCTATTAATATTTATTCTGACAGCTTATATGCAGTCGGTGTTACCAAAAATATTGAAACTTCAGTTATTGGGTATACTTCATCACAAGAGTTATTTGAATTATTTCATAATTTACAAAAGGCAGTGCTAATGCGAAAATACACATGTTTCATAGGCTCAAACTAATCTTCCAGGACCTTTAGTTTTCAGGTAATGACAAAATTGAAAAATTAGTAGCTTTTTGTCAACAGATGTTTTCACATGACTGTGTACAAGCTTCCCATTCCTTGCATCATCAAAATGCTTCTAGCTTACGTAAAAAAATTTAATATTACCAGAGAACAAGCTCGTCAAATTGTAAGCCAATGCCCAATTCACACTCCATCTCCACCATCAGGGGTAAATCCCCGTGGATTAAAACCAAATCAAATATGGCAAATGGATGTAACTCATATTCCTCAATTTGGTAAGCAATGTTATGTTCATGTCATAGTGGACACTTATTCCAGATTTATTTTTGCCACAGCACGTACTAAGGAAAATACTCAACATGTAATTTCTCATTGCCTAGCAGCCTTTTCTGTGTTAGGGTGCCCTATGCAGATTAAAACAGATAATGCACCAGCTTATGTAAGCTCTTCTTTTCAACAATTTTGCCAAGAGTTTCAAATTAATCATAAAACAGGAATTCCTTATAATAACCCCCAAGGTCAAGCCATTGTGGAAAGAGCTCATTTATCTATTAAGCTTCAATTACAAAAATTAAAAGGGTGAGTAGGTTTATGACTCCCAAAAATAGCCTCAATCATGCTTTGTTCATTTTAAATTTTTTAAACTGTGATGAAGAAGGTCCCACTGTGGCTGAGAGGCAAATGTCTCCCTCAGTAACAGGCCTTTTAGGCAGAGTTTTGTGGAAAGATTTACAGACTGGTCAATGGAAAGGCCCAGACCCAGTGATTATGTGGGGCAGAGGTCATGCTTGTATTTTTCCAGAAGGTGCTTTTCGTCCTATCTGGGTGCCTGAACGCGCAATCGGACATGGAAGAGATAGAACAGAGATTCAAGAGACTAAAGATCGACCCGGAGAAGTCCCCATCCAAAAGGAAGAGATATCGGAAAAAGACAAAGAGAAACCAGATTGACCCAGCTGAAAAGCTGATTTCATGGGAAGAGGAGAAGAAGCTAACAACACAGGCTTCCCGAATAATTTGACTCCTAGGAAAGAACAGGACCCCAGTCTTGATGGTAGCGACAGTAATTGCCCTGCTGGGCTGTCAGGTAAAGGGGGATCAGATAGACACTTACTGGACATATTTCCCAGATCCACCCCTGGTACGCCCAGCTGTGTGGACTGGAGAATCTATCCCAGTGTTTACTAATGACTCATTCATGATGGGAGGATTTACAGATACTCATATTACTCCCAATCATGTGACTAGATTTAATTATTCTGGCTACAGTGCCCAATTACCTTTGTGTTGGTCCCACAATAAACATGCTGGCTATCTGAAAGTATCATTTGAGGAAAAGACAGCAATTGGTAGACCTAGACTGACTAATTATTCTATTTATGGGGACTTAAGACCTTATACTAGATCAGTAATTAAGATGGGACTTTCCCATAAGAAGCCAGTCATTTCTGCAAAACCTCCACGGATATCCCACTGTCCAAACAGTTCTACAATTGAGATTGGCACCTTTCCTAGATGGATGGATTGTGTAAATACTTTTCCTGTACAACACAAGGTGTCTAAAGATAGTGGGTATATTTTAGATTGGTCTCCAAAAATTGATAAGAGACAATTATGAAAAAATTCTGCTAACGACACCTGCAGGATTTGTTAGTAATATTTTGACTTACAGTGAGGGTGGTATTCAAAAAGATGTTTGGCCCTTAATTGCTGCCTCAGAATTCTTACATTTTACAGACAAGCCTTTACCAAAATTTATTGGCAAGAACTGTAAGGAGGGATCTTGCTATGGCTTACGAGCCTGTGTCCAATCTCCTTATGTTTTAATTATTGGAAATGTAAAAGTTAAATGGATAGATGACAGATATGTTGTCACATGTAACAAATGTAACCTAACCAATTGTATTACTAGGTATAATGGAGGAAAAGGAGTGCTGGTACTTCATCAGCCCTCTTTTGTTTTATTGCCTGCTAATATTTCAGAGCCATGGTATGCTGATACTGGTTTACAAGTCTTGCAGCAAATTCATGCCCAGCTAGCAAGACCTAAACGTGCTATTGGAGTTATAATTGTTGGTGTTTTGGTGTTAGTTTCTTTTATTGCATCCACTGTTTCTGCATCTCTGACATTGTCTCAAAATATTCAGCATGCAAAATTTCTTAATAATTTAGCTCAAAATACTTCCAAGGCTCTGGCATAATCAAGTAAATATTGATGAAAGGATTGAGACTAAATTAAACACCTTAGAGGCGACTTTTATAGACATAGATAATGAACTTTCAGCTTTAAAATTTAAAGAAAGGCTTAAATTCCATGCAAATTATAAATATATGTATGTGTTACAGCTGCCAAGTACAATGCTTCTCTCTGGGATTGGGAGAAGGTTAAAAACCATTTGTTAGGTATTTGGCAAAATAATAATAATAGCTTGGAACTTCATCACCATATCCAAGACATTCAAAATAATAGAGCTGATTTTTCAGATCCTTCTTCTTTGGCTAACCAAATATTGAAGGAGTTAAATGGATTTAACCCTGGAAATATTCTTAAACACTCGGCCTGGTACATTATTCGATTGTTCTCCTTGCTGTTAATTCTCTTTTGTGTTGTAATTATAGGATGGCGAGTCTTCGGAACAAGAATGCAGAAACTCGAAAGAGTGAACCACTGCCTGATTTTTAAGAGAAAAAAGGGGGAATATGTGGGGAGCCATTCTCGCACGTGATTGGGCACCTCCCTGATTGGGTGTGAGGCGTTCTGGCCAAACTGTGTCGGAGCTAATCCCCACCCTCTCCTGGTGCGAGAGCCTGTCCGTGTGGGGGTGTGACTGACCATTGACCCTGAGACCAATCACTGACCCTGACCTTGGAATGCTGCCCCCCTCGACCTTCATTGGATGGAATTTTCCCCTGAATTTCTTGTTCCCCAATAAAAGGCCACTCCCTGGCGTGCTCGCTCGCTCTCTCTCTCTCTCTCTCTCTCTCTCTCTCTCTCTCTCCTGCTAGTCCTGCCTTGCTGGCCCACTGGTTGGTTCAAGGTGAGAGCTAGAGGAAGGGCCGTCTCGGACCTGGTCAAAGAAAAAGGTAATTGAGTCGTGTGTTTATTTCTATCTCACTAGTCAACTTCTATGCTACGACCCTCTTGTATGAAACCAGAGTGCTGGTCGCGCGGTGGAGGGCGACACTAAAATAGGAAGTTTATCTACATTGAACTCTTTTGCAGAGACTCTTGTTGACAGTTCTAAAATCAGCCATGGTGAAGATTTGTGGAGAAGCCCAATTAAGACCTTCCTGTGGAGAAAGGGGGTGCCACTACACATGGACTAAGCCATGTTGGAGCCATTGGGCAGGAAAGCCTGGTATCTGGAACTCCCAGTGGGAATCCACTGCTCTGAGAATGCCTGGTTCATGTGATGTCCTACCTAGCTCACTGCTCAAGTTCTAGCATAGCTAGATATGAGAGTGGCCCTGGAATCACATAGCCTCCTGGAGATGGGTGTGGCTTGCCAAAATGCCAATCAACCTGTTTCCTGCAAGATCCCCACCACGCTGAGAGGCAGGCACCAAACAAGACTACCAAGACTCCTCCTGCTGAAACCTCATCCCTACCTTTGAGGGACTCCCCTTAAACAAAAAAATTCAGGGCCTTTTTTAATTGTTTAGCTCCAGCTCCTATCAGGACTGGGAGATCCATGAGGTGCTCCTCTTTTTATATCTAATTTCTGGCTCTGTCTTTATTTCTTACTGATTATTTTGGACTTATTATTTTCCCAGGCAGCTCAGACCTCCTGAGAATGAGCCTACCCTGTTGGGGTCTGGACACCTCATGATAGACTGCCCCCTTCGTCCACAGACCCCTGCTCCAGGGCAGACTCTCCATGACAGACCCCTCCCCTCCATGGCAGACCCCTTCTCCACGGGCATCAGTCTGACCTGCTTCCCGTCAGCTCCTAACGCACCTGCCTCTACTTGACTCTCACCATGGCCGTCACACTCACCAGCAGTTGTGAAGGATAAACATTCAATCCACCATGACAGTCTACTGTTGGGTTCGTTGCTTGTGGGAGGACATCCATGAAATTCGTGAGGACCTTCTCTGGCATGGAAGCCAGGGAGGGATAGGCCTGGCATTGGGAACGTCCTGTGGCTCTCCCATGACAGTAGATCGCCCACTGATGTGACTTTCCCCTCTGCTCTGCCAGGAAGGTTCCTCATAGTTGTACTGGAGATGGGCATATCCGTTAGGAACTGAGCAGCCCACCTTTATCCTATTCTGGTAAAGAACATTCTAGGGAAGGCCTTTGATGTTTCCCAGTATGAATAGAGCAGGTTGGGCTCCGTCTTTGTTCAGAAGCTCCATGACTCTCATCAGCTTGCCCCTCCTGCCCCTGCTTTTGAAACTACTTTCTGTGTTCTCTGTGTGTGTTTCCCTCGATGTTTTATTTCTTTTACCTTTAACTTCCCAGCCAGCCCATTCTCCCCAGGGAAACCCCAGTCCCACTGCCCTCTTGGGACCTGGGCAGAAACTGGTGCCGGGAACAAGAATCCTCATTTCGTGGAATTCAAAGGTAACTAGTGAGTGTTTGTCTCTCTCTCTCTCTCACAGGAAAAGCGCTTGTGAATTAGCAATTAGTATACTAAGAGAAAAAGGAGAGAGAAAAGTTTATTTATCATGGGATGTTAAGCATGGGGAACTCTTTGTCTTCAGAGAAAGAAATTCATTTTGCAATTCTGAAGATGATAATAAAACAAAAGGGAAAAGATAAAGATCACAGCTCACTCAGTTCTTAAGAAGATTAGGGAAATATGCCCATGGTTCTGTGAAGGGGAGTCACTTGATTTACATATGATTGAAAATGTAGGAAAAAATAGGGCTGCAGTAGTTTATATTCTGCCCAAGATATTGGTTGATGGCCTTCGGGAGACTTACTTACGGGCCACTTACTTATAGGCCTTAGAGATGCACTTAAAAGTCAGACCTAGTGAACAGGCTTGCTCAGCACCTAGGGCTTCTTTGTCTGCAGGTAACCTAACACACCTAAGACAGGCAGAAAAGTTAAGGGCAAAGCAAAGTCACATCTGGTTTGTAACTGTGGAAGTCAGAATACAGCCTGCTGGCACAGCCTGAGCAAAATTCATTGTTCACAGCCCCAAAAGGCAGAGAAGGAGCCCAGATCAAATTTCATTAGGAAGAGAGAGGCCCGGAGATGGAGATGGGGAAAGGGCCAGAGCTGGGAGACACAGAAGAGGATTCTCAGTCAGAGGAAGTGCTTGAATTTAAAGCAGACCTCCGTAATTTGCATTTAAATGGTCCTGCCCCAACCACTCTCCCTTGGGGAAGACCGAGGCTTACACCCTTGAACCTGTCAGCCACAGACCCTTCCCTACTCCAATGTGGTCTCAACCACTTGACAGGAGGGAAAAGATATCTCAGGATTTAAACTATTTGCAATTTTCAAGCTGATAGGTGGCCCAAACCAATGTGTACCAGTTCATACTGCCATTTCTTTTAAAACATTAAAAAATTAATATTTTTTTCATCATATGGCCTGAACTCACCTTTTTCTTCAAAGCCTGATAGAATCTATATGTAGTGACATTTTGCTGCCTTATAACTGGGTCTCGCTAGCAAAAGCCTGTCTTTCAGGAGGTGATTATTTGCTATGGCAATCTAACTGATGAATTTTTACTCTGAGCAGGCAGAAGTTAATAGAAGGCATGGAATTATTATGGTAGACATATTGACGGAGATGGGAAAATTTACTGATTTGGACAACAGTTAAATTATGATTTGCAAGCTTATAATCAGATTAATGCATGTGCCAGAAGGGCATGGAGAGACTTACTAATAAAGGAGAAAACCCCCTAGATTTCAGTCAAATCCAATTCTCAGGGACCAGAGAATTGTTTGGGCTTGTGGCACATTTATACCAAGCCGCAGATTGCATGATAAGAGATTCGGAGGACTCTGAGGTATTAGTTAAACCTCTAGCTTTTTTTTTTTTTTTTTTTTTAATATTTTTTAGTTGTAGTTGGACACAATATCTTTATTTTATTTTATGTGGTGCTGAGGATCGAACCCAGTGCCCCACACATGCCAAGCGAGCACGCTACCACTTGAGCCACATCCCCAGCTCCAAACCTCTAGCTTTTGAAAATGCTAATAAAGTTTGCCAAGAAGTGATTCAATTGCATTGTGGATTATATCCACCTTTGTGCCAATGTCAGGCAGGCACATCTGCAGGGATCAGCCATAGCCACCACATTAAAACAGGTTCTACCGACTCCATCAAAGGAGAGCTGTGATGGAAGGCAGGGTTTTAACTGTGGGAAAACAGGGCCAGAGATTGCAGGCTTTTGCCCAGTCAAAGAGATGTGCCAGGCTTGTGCCAGAGCCATGGGGGCGGGGGGGCAACCACTAGGCAAGGGAATGGCATGCCCAGCAGGTCGCCAACAGGCTACCTCCACTGATGCCAACACTCCACTGATGCTACCTCCCCTGCCCACAGTGGGGTGTAAGCTCCAGGTCGGGGTCCTTCCCTCTAGGCCAGACTCCTTATGTGCAGGCTCAACCTCCCGGTTAATCTGTTCAGGGACCAGGAGTTTGGAGCTCCATCCAGCTTCAGAATTCCTCCTGACTCCAGAGATGAGTCCACAGTTTGTTCCTACAGGAATTTATGGGCCACTGCTGCCAGATACAGTAGGTTCAATACTGGGAAGAAGCAATCTAACTCAAAAAGGAACTCAGTTATCACCAGTGTTCTTGATGTAAATTTTAGTGGGGAAATTAAGATTACAGTTCAAACAAATTCCATTATTCGGCTTTCTCTAAAAGATGCAATTGCACGATGATTTTCTTGCCTTGTTGTTCTGCAGGGAAAGATTCATCAGACAGACCTGGCAAATTCAGACTCCGGGTCCCTGGACAGAGCCTATTGGGCTCAATTTGTTAAGCAAGAGTTTCAGGTGGAAGATGACCAGAATCTTATTGGAGGGTTCTTCTGCCCAGAGGAATCCAAGTCACCCTAAATAGCCACTCTAAATCTTAATATTTCAAATAATGAACAAATGTAAAACACAAACACTCAGAAATACATACAAAAATGAATATAGGTTGGGGGCTGTGGCTCAGCAATAGAGCGCTTGCCTAACGTGTGAGGTCCTGGGTTCGATCCTCAGCACCACATAAAAATAAGTAAAATAAAGGTATTGTGTCCAACTACAACTAAAAAATAAATATTTTAAAAATGAATATATACAAAAGTGAAGCCCCTGATAGATCAAAATGGCTCCGGTGGCTTATTTAGGGGGACATCAAAGGCAGGGGTAAGGTTTCAAGGGTGGAGTCTTGCTTTGTGATGTCCTGCCGTCAGCACGTTGATTGACACATTGGCAGGTCACACCCATCTCAGGTGCTGTGTGGGATCTTTGGCAGAGCTTGAGGGGGAAGTTCACCTGCGTCAAGCTGTCAGTCCCTGTGGGGAGTGCCCCAGGGAGTTCTCAGTGCCAGACTTCTCCCCTCGGGAGGCTTCAATGTGTAACATAGTCCACACACAGCCCATAGACAGCTTGTGACCAAGAGCACCCTCTATTGGATCTTAAAATTAACTATAAAAATTTTAAGGGCAGAATAGATACAGGAGCAAATAAATCAGTCATCTCTAGCAAATTTCGGCCCCAAAATCGGCCTTTGCGTACTGCACCTGCTAGTCTAGAAGGAATGGGACAGACCTCTCGGCGCCCAGTACCTCCGAAGGGAAGGTAAGGGTGGCAATAGAGGACTCTTAAAACCTTATGTCCTTGATACTTTACCAGGGAATGTTTGGGTTGAGATGTTTTGAATAGCCTAGGAGTATTTTATATATATATTTAGTTGTAGATGAACACAATACCTTTATTTTATTTGTTCATTTTTATGTGGTGCTGGGGCTTGAACCCCGTGCCTCACACATGCTAGGCAAGCACTCTACTACTGAGTCACAACCCCCGCCCCTAAGAGTATTATTAACTCCTAAATCTATGCTGTCACCTCAAATGCTTGATCAAATATCTATTTCCACTAAAGGATTAAAAGGAAATCAACAAGAAGGGTATTTACCTATAAATCAGTCTTCTCAACAAAGACAATTTAAATTATCTAATTCACCCAAACAAAATTCTTAATGGGGTAATTGGTTTCTTCCCTGGCCCAGAAAACAATAGAGAAGATTAATTGGCTGTCTGTTGATCTTGCTGGATTGACCAATGGCCCCTTACAGGTGAAAAACTCCAAGTAGCCAATATTTTAGTCCAAGAACAACTTCAAGCCAGTCATATTTAGCCTCGTCTTAGTCCTGGGAATACTCCAGTTTTTGTGGTAAAAAAAAAAAATCTGGCCATGGGGCTGGGGTTGTGGCTCAGTGGTAGAGCACTTGCCTCGACTATATGAGGCACTGGGTTTGATCCTCAGCACCACATAAATAAATAAAGATATTGTGTCCATCTATAACTTAATTTTTAAAAATCTGGTAAATGGAGATTATCATATGATTTTAGAGCAGTTAATCATATTATGGAATCCATGGGCGCCTTACATCCTGGACTTCCCCTCCTACAGCTATCCCTCTTGATTATCAATTAATCCTAATAGATTTAAAAGATTTTTTTTCACTATACAGTTGCATCCAGATGATTGTAAGAGATTTGCTTTTAGCATCTCAGTTATAAATTTCAAAAAGCCATTAAAAGGTTTTGCTAGAAAGTGTTACCTCAAGGAATGACCAATAGTCCAACACTGTGTCAAGATCTCATTGCGCAGGCTATAGCTCCAATATGTGAACAGTTCCTTAATGCATATATCATCTATCCCAGGGATGACTTTCTTTTGGCTAGTTCATGTGTGCTGCCCGGGTTCGATCCTCAGCACCACATACAAACAAAGATGTTGTGTCCTCCGAAAACTAAAAAATAAATATTAAAAAATTCTCTCTCTCTCTCTAAAAAAAAAAAAAAAAAAGTTAGCCTTGTTTGCCTCAAGTCTGAACACTCAACCCCACTCAAGGCTGAACACCTGACCCCCATCCATCTGGTACAACAGAAACCCACATCTAGCCCCTGCCCAGTCTGCCTGAAGGCAGAAGATGACACCCTTAGCAACTATTGTATGATCCAATCACTGTACACCAACAAGGCAGCTTACAGACCCAGAGACCCCATTAGATTTTAGCTATAAAAACTCTCTCCTGCAGGGCCCCCCTCTTGCTTCTCTCCCTCTTGTTTCCTCTCTCTCTCTCTCTCTCTCTCTCCTTTCCCTGTTCAGACACACCACATTGCCACAATAAAGATCTCTTGGTCACTCTGAGTGCCAGTGTCACCTTCCTTTCAGGCTGCAACCAGATTTAAAACTGACCACTGCAGATTGGAGTTCTTTATTTCAAGTTTTACAGGGAGATCCTTCTCCATCCTCTCCTCATCAGCTTACAGCAGAAGCAAGGAGTGCCTTAACAAAAGTTGAATCTGCCATTAAGACAGCACATCTTACTAGAATCAATTCACAAGAGCCTATATATTTATTAACATTTTCCACTGTTCATACCCCTATGGGAGCATATGGCAATCACTGGGAATTGTTGAATGGCTTCACATATCTCATTCTCCTCAAAAGTCATTTACTCCATTTCCTGATTTTATATATCAGCTAGTTATTAAACAAAAAACACAAGTTTTACAGTTAGTTGGTTCAAAACCAAATATTATTGTTATCTTTTCTACTCAACAGCATAGTTGGCTTTGGCAATCTTCCAATACTTGGCAAATAGCTTTTGCTAATTTTCCTGGTCAAATAGAAAGCCATTACCCTCATGATAAACTTATTCAGTTTGCTCTTGTAACTACATTAATTTTTCTCCCTGGGTCAACCAATAGTTGGAGCACTAACATATTTACTGATGGGTCAAGTTCAGGATAAGCAGGTTTTATATCCATGCTCATATGGAGATAATACAGATATAACATACTTCTGCACAATGAACAGAACTTCTGGCTCTCATTTGTGCTTTAATTCATTTTGCTAATGAGCCAATCAATATTTTTTTCCTTTTTAATTTTTTTTCCAATCAATATTTATTCCGATAGTTTATATGCAGTTGGAATTATGAAAAATATTGAAACATTGAATATTGGAAACACACCATCACAAGAGTTATTTGTTTCATACTTTACAAAAGACAGTTCAAATGTGTCACCATCCATGTTTCATAGGCCATATATGAGCACAATCTAACCTTCCAGGTCTTTAGTATCAGGTAATGATAAAATTGATAAACTTGTTGCTGTTGGTCAACAAATATCTCTATATCATTGTTCACAAGCCTCACATTATTTACATCATCAGAACTCTTCTGGTTTACATTAAAAAAATCAATATTACTAGGGAAAAGCTCGTAAAATTGTCCATCATTGTCCACAATGTGTTATCCATATTCCATCTTCATCAACTGGGGTTGATCCCAGGGTTTATGACCGCATCAGTTATGGCAGATGGATGTGACTCACATCCCTCAGTTTGGCAAACGTTGTTATGTTCAAGATATCATTGATACTTATTCTCCACTTATTTTTTCCACTGCCCATGTTAAAAAAAATACTCAACATGTCATTTCTCATTCGCATTGCCTACCTACTTTGAAGCATTAGGATGTCCTTGACAGGTTATATCATCGCTATGCCAAGTAGTCATTATCAGATCTACACTGATAATACTCCCGCTCACACTAGTTCTTCTTTTCAGCAGTTTTGTCATCAATTTTGTATTGATCATAAAGCAGGTGTCCCTGATGATCCTCAAGGTCCAGCCATTGTAGAACAAGCTCATTTATCTATTAACCTACAATTACAAAAACAAAAAGGGAGAAATAAGACCCTACAAAATAACCTTAATCATGCTTTGTTTGTTTTAATTTTTTAAAATTGTGACTCTGAAGGTCACACTGCAGCCAGGAGACACATGTCTTCCACTGCAACAGGTCCCGTGGGCCAAGCTTGGTGGGAAGATTCACCTACAGGACAAAGGAAAGGTCCAGACTCAGTCATAATGTGGGGTGGAGGTCATGCTGGTGTTTTTCCAGAAGGTGGCTTTGTCCGATTTGGGTACCCAAATGTGCCATCAGACCTGGAGGACCTAGAACCAAGGTTCAAATGACTAAAGATCAATCCAGAGATGTCAGCCCTGACCCCCATCAGGAAGAGGAAGCTAGAAATGAGGAAAAGGATGAAGAGGGCCAAGAGAAACTGAATTTCCAAACTGCCATCATGGGAACAAGTGAGGAATCTGATGCAACAGGCTGATCAGGTGGTTCAGCCACAAGGAAGGACTAAGCTCCAGCCACAGTGTTTGTGGCCCTGCTCTGTTGAGCTGCCAGTAAGTGGGTCCATGGAGAAACCTATTGGACTGCTTTCCATATCTACCTTTAGACACCCAGCTGCGTGGGCTGGAGAATCTGTCTCAGTATTTACTAATGATACTCACATGTACCCAGATTACACCCGTCCATGTGACTGAATTTGATTATACTGGTTACAGTGTACAACTGCCTGTATGTTGGTCTCATGATAAGCATGCTGGCTGTTTAAGGGCATCATTCAAGAGAAAGACCATACATGGGGGACCTAGACCAGCCAATTGTACTGAGGCCCCAGGACTCAAGACCATATGTCTGAACAGTTATTAAAATGGGACTTTCTCATAACAAGCCAGTCATTTCCAGAACTTCCACCAATATCTTACTGTCCTAATCATTCTGCAATGATTTGATCCCAAAGGTGCCAATTCATGTGGCAGTGTAACTCCATAAGATCCAGGTTATTATTATTGCTATGCCAAATACCCATTAGATGATTTTTTAATCTTTTCCCAGTCACACTGAGAAGTATTATATTTGGCCGCAGTAACATAGACACCTTTCCTAAATGGATGGAATATGCAAATGTCTTGTCAGTATATAACATAAAGCTTTGTAGAAATAGTGGATATATTTTAGACTGGCTTCCAAGAATTCACATAAGACAATTACATAAGGGTGCCATGACCACTGGAGCTTTTGTTGGTAATATTCTAACCTTCAGCAAAGGTGGTATCCAAAAAGATCTTTGGTGCTTAATTGCAGTCTCAGACGTTCTACATTATACAGATAGCTCTATGCCTAACTTTGTAGGCAGGAATTGCAAAGAGGGTTCCTGCTATGGCCGGCAGGGCTGTGTTCAATCTCCTTGTGCTTTAATTACTGGGAATGTAAGCGTTAAGAAAAGGGATGATGAATATCTTGTGTAAAAGGGATGTAAATATCTTGTAGCCTGTAAAAATGCCATCTAATCGCATCACTAGATTTAACAGAGGGAGAGGAATGTTGGTCCTTTACCAACCCTCTTTGTCTTACTACAAGCTGACGTTCAGAACCATGGTTCCAGCGCTGGTGTTCAGGTTTACAGCAGACGCATGCTCAGTTAACCAGACCTAAGTAGTCTGGTCTTGGTCTCATAATTCTTGGAGTTGATGCTTTAATTTCATTCATCACTTCTATGATTAGAACTTCAGTAGCTATATCTCTAAACATTCAACAGGCAAATTTTCTTAATAATTTGGCTCAAAATATTTCCAAAGCCCTCAATAATCAGATAAATATTGATGAAAAGTTGAATGCTCTAGAAGATATGGTCATAAATATTGGCGATGAGCTTTCCACTCTCAAGTGTAAGGCTTAAAAGCCATGCTGAGTGTCAATACATCTGTGTTACTGCGGCCAAATATAATGCTTCCCTTTGAGATGGGGAATTGATTAAAAATCATCTAATGGGTATGTGGCATAGCAATAATGATAGCCTGGATCTTAGAGAGTTCCATTGCCACATCCAGGATCTTCAAACAGCAAAATCTATCTTACGGATCCTACCTCTCTAGCTGATGAAATATTTCAAGAATCGAAAGGCTTTAGTCCTGGAAACATACAGAAACACTCTGCATGTATATCATTGGAATGAAATGTTTGCTGCTAGTCTCTTTTGTATCATGATAATAGGTTGTCACACCCCAAAACAAGAATCCAGGAACTTGAAATAAGGGCTCATCATTGACATTTTCAAAGTAAAAAGGGGGAATATGTGGGAAGCCATCCATGAGATACGTGAGGACCTTCTCTGGCATGGAAGCCAGGGAGGGATAGGCCTGGCATTGGGAACGTCCTGTGGCTCTCCCACAATAATAGATCACCCACTGATGTGACCTTCCCCTCTGATCTGCTAGGAAGGTAGCTCCACCCGTCTGATCAGCTTGACTCTTCTGCCCCTGCTTTTGAAACTGCTTTCTGTGTTCTGTGTTTTTCACCATTTTATTTCTCTTAGCTTTTATTTCCCAGTGAGCCATTCCCCTGAGGGAAACCCGGTTCCCACCACCCTGCGGGACAGGAGTGGGAGCTGCTGGCCGTGTCCTCCTCCCCAGCTCTGTGTCCACGCTGGGCACTGGAGCTCTGGAGTACTGTTTGGAACAGAGATGTGACCCCAGCTCTGCTGCTTGCACCATCTGTGCGGCCCTGGACTGTGGGGAGTGGGGACTTCCCTTTGGACTGCTGTTTCGCCTTCTTCAGAGAAGGTGACACGTGTGGTGTTTTGGAAGTCAGAGGTGAGAAACTCTCAGGGGAAGCGGAGTTTCGCTCTCAGGCTCTCTGCCTTTTGTCTTCCTCCCTGAGTGCCTGACGCTGCCCATTTATGGGCCATGTGCAGAAGCCTGTGCACACAGAACCACCAAGAGTTCTCTTACAGGGCACTGAACCCAAGGACACTCTGCACCTGAGCCACACCCCCAGCCCTGTGTTTGCTTTTTGTTTGTTTGAGACAGAACCTTCTGGCTAAATTTCTGAGGCTGGCCTGGGACTTCAGATCCTTCTCATCAGCCTCCTGACCTGCTGGGATCACCGGCATGCCCCACATGACTGACAGTACATCTGACCTTTTAGTCTCACAGGAAGGGTGGCCACCATGCCCTCCACTCTCATGACAGAAAGGTGGAGGTCTTTCCATTTGTCACAATGTAGGCACCAAGTTCTCTTCTAAATAAAGTAGGTCAGCATCATACACACAGAACATGTCCCTGTGGGTGAACACTGGGGCACGTCCTTACCCAACCTGCCGTGAGCACTGAGCAGAGAGGAACCTCCTAAAGAGGCACCGAGTATTGGCTGTTGACCCTACTGCACCTGGACTGCCTATGGGGAGCCGCCTTCCCAGTCCTCTGGCCCCACCGGAGATGACGAGATGGCTAGGGGACCCTGCTCCTGTGGCAGAGCTGGCTCCAGCAGGTCTAAGTGCTTCCTGGCTGGACTCACCTCCTCCACCCATGCCTGGAAGCAGTGTTGTCACCACATGGGGTCCCCTGTGTCAGCAGAAGCTGCTAACCCGTGTGTTCAGGGCCAACTTTGAGTCAGGGCAGGGCTGAGGTTGGACATCTGGAAGGTGGCTGCAGTGTCCAAACTGCTGTTTGAATGGTGCTTTTCCATTATCAGACATCGTTGCTGATCTGATGATAACCTGTGATGTTAAAGTAACCTGTGATTGTGGTATTTTACATAATCTCATCCACAGATATTTGTCTCTATGTCTAGAAGACAAGGACTTTTGAAATGGAACCACAATACCATGATCACACTATTAAAAATCAGCAAGAGCATACCAGTTGCAGATACGGTGGAGAGGCCGGTCTGTCCCGCCTCTGCGTGCTGTGCAGCCCGCAGGAGCCGCGGAGCAGACACCAAGGATCCAAGAAAGAAATGGCAGCAGGTGGGCAAGGAGTGCCCTGCTGAGCCGGCCCCAAGCTCACCATCGCCTCTGGATTCTCCAGCCTGGACAGACCATGCCAAGAGCTGAGCTGTGCACCGAGGCCAGGAACAGGGGGCCAACAACTCCGAGGAGGACAGAGGCAGAGGAGTCACACACCCTGACTTGAAGGCCTACTGTAAAGAGCCTGGAGTCGGCAGAGGATGGACATGTGGGTCGTTCAAACAACAAAATCCAGAAAGAGAAACCCCAAAGACGGCGGGCTGCAGACAGGGAGAGAAGACAGCCACAGGGGCACAAGCGTGTGTGCGGGGCAGGACAGCGACACTCCAACCACACGGCCGCTCTCACAGACTCCCACCACCAGTCGGTCTGGAGCACAACGGAGCACTACAGAGGGTTTGAGGAAGACACTGAGCGTCCTTGTGGACTGGAAGGAGACTTTCAACCTAAGGTCGAGAGCCAAGAGCCACCTCATAGGGAAGCAACGTGAAGCTTCCTGGGGAAACGAGCCTCTGCCTGCGATGGCTTCCTTTCTTTTTTTTTTTTTTTTGTTGTGGGATTGAACCCAGGGGTGCTTTACCATGAGCCACATTTCAAGCCCTTTTTATGTTTTACTTTGTAGGTTGCTGAGACTGGCCTTGAACTTGCAATCTTCCTGCTTCCTTCAGCCTCTCATGTCATGGGATTCCAGGATCTGGCATCACACCAACTTATTTTTTATTTTGAGAGAGGGTCTTGCTAAGTTGCCATCCTCCTGCCTCAGTCTCCAGAGTCACTGGGATCACAGGTGTGTGCCGCTGGCTGAGTTGGTTTCTTAAATATGACATCAAAGGCACAAGCAACCAAAATAGGTAAGTCAGACCCATCCAAGTCAGACTTTTTAAAAGGTCACAACTCCAGAGAAGGGCGTAGGGGCTTGTGTTGCAGTGTTATTATAATCTTATTTCTCCTCACCTACAAGACCTTTGTCACACACACACACACACACACACACACACACAGTTAAGGACTTTTGTACAGCACAGGACACTCTCAAGAGAGGAGAAAGAGAAGCTATAGGAGAAAGTGTTTGCAAATCATTTCTCTGACAAAGGTTTAAGATCCAGAATATCTAAGAAACTCCTATGACTTAACAACATAAAACCCGAATTTAAAATGGGTGAAGAAATTTGATAGACATTTCTCTGAAGAAAACAAACAAATGGCCATAAGCACCCCAGATGCTCAGTACCTCTGGTCACCAGAGGGAGGAGCACACTCAGAGGGGAGTGTGTGCCTCCTGCGTGGTGGGCCCTGGGCGCCACCTCCCATACAGCAGCCAGCAGCCAGCAGGCACCACCTCGTTTCCTGAGGGTGGCTGCCACCAAAGGAGCAGCGTCTGCAAGGACACAGAGCTCTGGATCCCTGGGCATCGGCCCCTGGAAAACAGTCCTCAGAACAGGAGAAACGGAATCACCACATGACCCGGCAACTCTGGCCCTGGGAGTGTGTGGAACAGTGACAACAGGATCTCAGACACTTGTGCACTGTGGTCACGCAGCCACGAGACAGAAGCACCCAAATATCCACCAACCGACGAGTGAGAAACCATGTGTACTCCATCAGCATTAAGAACCAGAGTGAGAAAATTAAATTACTTCTAGTTTCTTTACAGGGATTGAAATGAAGTGCTAAATCAAACAGTGTTTCCTACTAGTTACAAGCACCAAAAAAGCCACACGAATTGTTACAAATTTCCACCTGCCAATTCTAAAACATTTGTTTCTTTAATTGAAGTGTATCAACACTTTGGCCATTTTTCTTTTGAGCTATGAAAGAACTCTCATCTTGATTCTCCCCAGGTTTCACTGCTCTTTAAAAATAGGATAAGTGCTCAGGGATGTTATGTTAAAAGTAATAACAGGGGCTGATGGCAGCGGCCGGCGCTGTGGCGGTGCGGTCCCAAAAGGGTAGTCCCGCGAAGGATGGCTTCGTCCTGTCAGCACTGGGGACCCGAGGGCATTGGGATGCTGTCTTTGAGAGAGAACTGCAAACTTTTCAAGATTTTGGAGATACAGGGGAAATCTGGTTTGGGGAAGAGTATGAATCGACTAATAAAGTGGATGCAGAAACACAAGATTCCACTGGATGCTTCAGTGCTTGATATTGGAACTGGAAATGGTGTTTTCCTGGTTGAACTTGCAAAATTTGGTTTTTCTAATATTACTGGAATTGATTATTCTCCTTCTGCAATCCAGCTTTCTGGAAATATTATAAAGAAGGGTTATCTAACATTAACTTGAAGGTAGAAGACTGTTTGAATCTTTCCACAAAGCTGTCTGGATTTCATATTTGTATTGATAAAGGAACTTTTGATGCCATCAGCCTTAATCCTGACACTACAGTTGAGAAGAGGAAGCAGTATGTGAAATCTCTCTCCAGGGTGTTAAGAGTAAAAGGTTTTTTCCTAATAACTCCATGTAATTGGACCAAGGAAGAGTTGCTACGTGAATTCAGTGAAGGATATAAAATTTTTGAAGAGTTGCTGACACCCAGGTTCAGTTTTGGAGGCAGATCTGGAAACAGTGTAGCAGCATTGGTCTTCCAGAAATCCCGAGACTTTTCCTAGGACAATTTCAGGTAGCTTTTTTTAAAGAAGCTACACAGCATAGTTTTAAAAAAAAGGAATCATGAGCATGTAGGCAACCAACAGTAATTTGAAATATTTTGTATTTGAAATGTAAATATTTTTCTTTTTGATTTTAAAAAATCCCCTGTAACTCTAAACAGTTAAAAACTTAAAAGAAGTAAATAAATTTACAAAAAAAAAAAAAGTAATAACAGTGCCTGGAAACAGCCCTCAACCAGGAGGTGGCAGTTTGACATCATACTAGGTCACGCACTGTGAGCCACAGACACTTTCCTGTCTGTTGGTGCTGGGTTGGTGATCAAGAGCAATCGTTTACGCCCTGAGCCTTGGTTCTGCCATCTATAAATGGAACTAACTTCTTGATGTCTATATAGCATTATTTTCAGCATTATATAAAATATTGTATGTGCAACTATTTGAGCCATTATATAAACACTTTATGTAAGAATAAAAAGGAGGGGATTTGGACCCAGGCTACAACATGGGTGGACCTGGAGGGCACTATGCCGAGTGAGATATGCCAGGCACAGAAGGATTCCACTGTGCAAGGGCCCTGTGGAGTCAGGGTAGAGTAATGGGTGCCAGGGCTGAGGAGGGCAACGGGGAGTCCCTGTGCAGTGGGGCAGAAATTCAGTGTTGCAGGATGAATGGTTTTGGTGATCTGTTGCACAAGAATGTCAGAGTCCTTATGTTATTAAACTGTATACCTAAACATGGTCGGGGTGGTAAAGTTCATGTTATATGTATTTCACCAGTTAAAATTACATTGAAGGGGGGCTGGGGTTGTGGCTCAGGGGTAGAGAGCTCACCTAGCATATGTGAGGCTCTGGGATCAATCCTCAGCACCACATAAAATAATAATAATAATAATAATAATAATAATAATAGTATTTTAAAACACTTTTAAAAAATTACATTGAAGGACTGGGGGTGCAGCTCAGTGGCAGAGCACTTGCCTAGCATGCTGAGGCCCTAGGTTAAATCCCAACACTGCAAAAAAAGAGTCAGTAAACTTGAAGCTAGGCACAGTGGTGCACACCTGTAATCCCAGCAGCTTGGGAGGCTGAGACAGGAGAATTGCAAATTCAAAGTCAGCCTCAGCAACTTAGTGAGGCACTAGGCAACTCAGTAAGACCCTATCTCTAAACAAAAAATAAAAAGGACTGGGATGTGGCTCAGTGGGTAAGGGCTCCTGGGTTCAATCCCCAGTACAATTAAAAAAAAAAAAAAAAAAAAGTAATGAAGCTCTGGACCGTGCTACCATAGGGATGACTTGGGGACATACATACGTGGAATAGCCAGACACCGAGAGCAAGTATCATGTGATCCCTGTGTAGAGCACACAGAGTAGGCAGACTTGGAGACAGAAAGTAGTTGGAAATCACCAGGACCTGGGTGGCTGGCGGGCTCCTGGTGGCACAGAATGCTGTTTGGTGTGATGAGAAAGCTCTGTAGATAGTGGAGCTGGTGGGCACAACATCATTAACTTACATGTGCTGCTGAGTTAAAATGGTTAAAATGGTAGATTTCACATTTATATTTCACATATAAACTATTATATACTTTACTGCAAAAAAAGAAAAGAAAAGCAGTTATAAATTGGACGTTATTAACATTTAGAGTCTTGTCGTGAGCATGACTTGGTTAAGAGAATGAGAGTGGCTGTCCACCACCTGGATCCTGCCAGGTACAGACCACGCCTGCAGTCACAGCAATCGGGAGGCTGAGGCAGGAGGAGTTCCAGGAGAGACCCTGGAACTCAGCAAGACCCTGTCTCCAACAGATGGAACAGGCTGGGGCTGCAGCTCCATGGTAGCTCCTGGGTTCCATCCCCAGTTCAAAAAAGCCAGAGGAGACACTAAACTACCCCAAATGGAATCATTAAAATAGAAAAGAAAGCAAGACACTGGTGGCAGCAGGCACGGGCAAGTGCATTCTCCAGAGAAACAGAACGAGTAGGACCCGGATGCCCTGTGTCCTGAAGAGGAGCGCCGTCCTCAGGGTGAGAGCCATGTCCACCCAGCTCTTACCACGGTGTGTTGGCCACAGCAGTTCTAGTTTACCCTCGTGCCATTGTGAAGCTCTTCCTGCGCCTAGCAGTAAGCTGGACTTTTGCCTAGGTGTGCACACAGGGAAACCAAGTGCATGAGGACCCAGGAAGCCCTACTGGGGTCTTGGAATGAATGCCTGCAGATGAGGGGAGACCCAGGTCGCTTACGGCAGAAGCACCTTGTAAATGTCACAGCAGGTACTTAGACAAGCTGGCCTGCCCCCGTGTCACCAGGAGACAGTGTCACAGAACCACGTCATACCTGTGGTCTCATTGACCAAAAATTGTCCTGCGGCATGTGAGGGTACAGAGCAGGGAGGGGAGGGAGGAGACTGACCCCAGAACTCCACTCACCTGGCTGGGAGCCCCAAGACCCGTGACATCACCTGCACATGGAGCCCTGGGAGCCAGTGGTTCAATTCAGTCCAAGTTCAGAAGCCCAGAACCAGCCACACAGACATCTCAGTCCACCCAGAACACCACCTCCCTCTGCCTTCTTGTTCTGTGCTAGCCCTTAAAGGAGGGGATGGTGCCATGCATGGGTGAGGGTCAGCTCAGCCCTGTCAGGTGCTCTTCTGCTCCAGGACCCCGGCCAGCCATGGCCCCAGGGTATGGGGACCAGCCATCATGGGCGAGTGGGAGTTCCCCGGGACAGCAGCGGGGCTGGTCACTCAGGGTGGGGGCACAGCACTGAAGTTCTTCATCGTGAATGGAGGGAAAGCAAAGCAGTGTGCCCACTCTGGACAACACCAAGCAATTTCCTAGAATGTCACATGTGAACCTGGTGCAGGGGCACACACCTAAACCCCTGTGACCAGGAGATGGAGGCAGGAGGATCATGAGTTCAAGACCAACCTGGGTAACATGGTGAACCCATCGAAAAAAAAAATCCCTCTGCAGGTACATGTTCCCACTTGGGCATCCATGAGAACTCACCTTCACACAAGAGCTGTGGGTGAGGATCTGGAGCACGCTGACACCTGACGGGCAAACGCTGGAAGCAGACATCATCAGCCCCTGACCCCGGGAGTGGGGAAGCCTGGGCACCGAGGGAAGGACCGTGCTGGGCAGTGGAGGGAGCAGCCTCAGACACACAGAGAGGACTGAGCCAGTCTCCAGAGGTCACAGAGTGTGTGAGTCCCTGCTGATGACTTGCCACCAGGTGAGAACAGATGGGACGGGCCTTGGGACCACCCTGCGTTCTGATGGTGGCAGGGATATGCAATCCATACAGACACTAAAATTCATAGAACTCAACACCAGAAAAGCCAAGTCTATTCTGTCCACTTAAAAATAAAAAAATCAAATTACTAAAATCCCTAAATATTATTGAGTGTGGAGCCAGTATTCAAAGTTTGTGTCTGCAGTTTCCTGTGTGCGAGCACACTCGTTCAGATCAAAGCCCAGATGTCTGTCTGCTCTGAGCCACTCTCTGTCCTGGGTTGACTTCTGGGAGGGTCAAGCGTCTCCCCTGTGGGCGGCCACAGAAGGCCCTGCTGACCTGTATTGTCGCTTCCTCACGACAAAAACACTCAAGGTCACTCCAGGGGAACTGGGCCACATGAAATGACCACACAAGAGACAGAGATACCTTTTTCTTTGGGGGTCCTGTGATGGCTCCTCTGACCTTAGGGGTCCACAGAAAGAGGAGAGCGTGCGCGTACTGACCCTTTTATTGAGGAGAAGCCATTCAAATGAGGCCAGGGGTCAGGTTTCAGGGGATTGAATCTAGCTTCATGATGTCTGCTGTCAGCAGGTCAACTGACATCTAGGGAGGCCACACCGAAGGGCGGAGCGAGAGAAGGGGACACACAAAGGGCATTTCCATGGAACCTTCTATCCCAAACAGGGCACAGGGATAATACCACAAAGGAACCCGGGGACTGCGGGAAGGCATTCCTATGCCTGAAGTCACATTCTGCTACTTCGAGGATGGGGCAGGGTCCAGGCCACTACAAGAGTGACCGACAGAGCCTCTTCCAATCACAGGAAGGAAGATGCAGTCATTCAGCACAGCTGCCTCCCACACTGGATGTCAGCCTCAATGCCATCACCAAGCCCTAGAGCCCTCGAGAACAAGCCTTCCAAGTCAGAAATACAGAGGGCTTCAGGGCTGCGCCTCTGGCTGCAGGAGTCGACGCTGTGTGGACCTCTGCAGTGTGACTACAGCTGCCCGGCAGGCCCACCATCCCGCGGAGCCACTGTCATGGGAAGGCAGACCCTGTGGGGCACTAGCCCCTTCACTCCCTGAAGCAGCTCTGTCCCCCCAGGGGTTCTGGGAGGCCCAGGGTGGGCAGACAGGCGTCTCCCTGTGGTGAAGGAAGATCACAGCTGGCTTGGGATGGGTTGGAGCTTGGGCTGCACGGCCTGCCGCCCTGCGCTTGCTCAGACAGGCCTCTTCTTGAGTCAGGGCCCAGATTCTCAGAGCGACTCCAACTGAGACCAAGGGAGGGTGGGACTCTCAGGCACAGCCAGGTCTCAGGTTCCCTGAGCCTGGTGCCCTCGTAATGGAAACCTTGGTGCCTAGGCACCTCTCTGTCTCAATGCCTCTTGGGGTCTTCTGTTCCCTGACCCTGAACTTGGGAAAGTTGCTGGTTGCTCCTCCCCAGATACCACCCAGGGTGTGGCCTGAGGTTCCCTGTGCTCCCTCAGTCCCCGGGAGCTGCTCTAGGTCGGTGCCCCAGGGACCACAGCTTCCGGACACACCAGGCAAGGGAGGGTCTTAGGGTTCCTGAAGGGGGCCGTGGTGGTAGGTTAGTTTGACCTCTGTGACACCTGTCACCCCAGGTCTGCAGCCTCTTCTTCCACGTCACACCACGGCAACCAGTGCTACCTGTGGCCCAGGCTGAGTCAGTGACAGGAGAGTGCCCCTCAAGGGACCAGTCTCCCCAGCGTCAGCTTCTGTCTCTAACCTTTACTCAAATCACAAAGGTCCTTCCAGCTCCAAACACGCCGACAAAGAGAAAACAGAGACTAGGAGGACGCAGCTGGACTAGAGGGGCTGCTGCGTGCCAGGTCTGGAATAGGGAGCAGTGGCCTGGAGTCGCGGCTGCAGAGGGGGAGAGTGTCCCAGAGGACACTGCCCGGACCAGGCCGAAAACACAGACAATAAACCAGGGCCATGAGCCGACGTCCCTGGGAGGACCCTGAACTGCTCTGTGGCCTTGGTGAACTCAGCTGTGGGATTCACACGCTGGACAGGGCCAGGATGGACTGCGTAAGCAGGTGAGGTCCAGAGGACCAACTGAGGAGGGGGCCAGGGAAGGGGGATGTGGTCCCAGGGGCCTGAATGGGTGTCCCCGTCGTTCGCCCACCAGACACCGAGGGGCCCTCAGATAGGACCTGGTGAGCTGGGGGCAAACTGGTTAGCTGCTCTCCACCCATCCAGTAATACCGCTTTGTGACCCTGATGCCAGGGACAGAGTTCTGCTGGCAGTCTGCTCTGCCTAGGTGTGGGGGATGGAAAAAGACATGGAGGAGAGACTCTGGTTCCCCTGCTCACCTCCCCCAGGTACAGTGATGTGGTCAGTGTGAAGCAAAGAAGCACAGCGCCTCTGGAGTGTCAGGGCCCACGGGGGAACCATGGGGTCAGAAATTGGCACCGGTTGTTCTCCTTGGCCTCCCACAGTCAGGTGGGGCAGCAAGGTCAGTGCTCCTCTCTGGAGAAACTGGGCCTGAGGGATCCCAGCTGTGGACCCCAGAGAGGCTGAGGCCTGAGGCCCAGAGAGGAGACGGCTGGCCTTTCACAAAGCCAGTCGTTAGTAGGAAGTGGACATCAGGCTGGGTGATGGGAGGAGAGCTCCAGGCTCGGGTCCAGCCACGGCAGGCTGGCGGGAGGCCCAGGACCACCCGTGTTCTGGGGTGGGCTCCTGCAGGGAGACTCCCTGGTGAGGGGGACCCTCTCTGCCGGCTGCAGCTGCTGAGCCATCCCAGGGACATCCTGAAGACCCTATGCCACTTACTATTGATCACTGTTTCCAAAGGCCCTTCTCCTGCCACCCCCTTCCCCTGGGGGCAGGGGCCCTGACCCACTGGACTTCAGAGCCCAGGTCGATGGGCACTCACTGTGTGATGGAGGAGCCTCAGAGACAGCTCAGCCATATGCACAGATATGTGCACCCTGCCTGGTAGCAAATCCGGGGTCTGGGGATTCCCCTCCCAGACCTGTTCCCAGGGAGAAGAGAAAGCCCATGGCCTGAGGGTGGCATTCAAAGCCTCCCCATTCTCCTGTGTTCTGGCTGTGGCAGCCTTGCCCACTGCCCCACTGACCTGCGGTCCCCCAGACCGCATTCTGACCCTGCCAAGATGAGTCATTTGGGCCCCACGTGGGAGGAGAGCTCCTGGGCCACACAGAGACTTCCCATCTACCCTCACCCCACACGAGGGACCCTTGACAGTGGCCTTGCCCCTTCCTGGCTCTGTCCCAGGACGCCATTGGACCAACAGGGTTCTCTACCCCAAGTAGGAACCCTCTCTGGAGAAGTCAAACTGCCCAGAGAAAGACCAGCTTTCAGGCTCCCAGATGTTGTGGGGCAGGTCACTCAGAAAACACCCCAAGTCCCAGTTTTGTCCAAACTGAAGAGTCTTTATTTAGCTGGCCGGTCAGTGACTACTCCCCGCAGGACCCGTAACTGTCTCTGCAAGGAACAGCCCCAAGCCTGAGCATTTTAGGATATTTAAAGGCAAAAACTACATCTGGGTTGACATAGCTGTAAGAAGCAGGTCCAGAAGCTGGACTGGGCAGTTAGCGAGACAATGCCGTGGGCACATTGGTATTTCCCACAG
The DNA here is from genome assembly GCF_047511675.1 of Marmota flaviventris. Lineage (NCBI taxonomy): Eukaryota > Metazoa > Chordata > Mammalia > Rodentia > Sciuridae > Marmota > Marmota flaviventris. Next base: position 421,544 of record NC_092508.1, on the reverse strand, counting down.
GACTTTCCAGGTTGGCAGAGCAGCAAGCCAGCCCAAGGGAAGTGGGTCAAAATGACCCTAGTTCAGCACAAGTTAGAGAGTGGTTACTAATATCTAGACAATCCATCTCTGACAAGGTACATGGCCCAAGAAAAATGGAAAGCAAAGAGAACAATTTCACATTGTATAGGAATCGCTGTCTTGTGCTGCCAGGTATGTTACACTGGGTGACTACTAACGGGTACAGAGGCGGACTTCCCGCGGGAGAAGCACTTCTTACATGATAGGGAGTCCCAGGGTAAAGGTAAAAAGGGTGGGAGGAGGGACGGATGCAGGAGGTGGTGGCAGCTGAGGGGCAGTCAACAGACCCTGCCTCCAACTAGGAAAGGGGGCATGGAGACTCGGCTGGGCACCGAGATGGCAATGCACTGTCTGCTGAAATTGGCACCTGGGGGCCCGGGGACAGCGGTCTTCACTAATGCCTGAGGGTCTGCTGCACTCTGTAAGTCATGGACATGCACAAGTTGGACTGAAATGCACAATAAATGGATAAGAAGGTGGACTTTACTGTCCTGGTGTCAACACACAATCAAGTAATTGGAACTGGGAGAACAGAAATGGAGCAGGTCAGTGATGTGGTGTGAGCAGAATCCAGTGGCCCACTCTCAGGACACCGCGTTTTGTGGTGTGGGAGGAATCCAGTGGCCCACTCTCAGGACACAGCATTTTGTGGTGAGTGGAATCCAGTGGCCCACTCTCAGGACACAGCATTTTGTGGTGAGCGGAATCCAGTGGCCCACTCTCAGGACACAGCATTTTGTGGTGAGCGGAATCCAGTGGCCCACTCTCAGGACACAGCATTTTGTGGTGTGAGTGGAATCCAGTGGCCCACTCTCAGGACACAGCGTTTTGTGGTGTGAGCGGAATCCAGTGGCCCACTCTCAGGACACAGCATTTTGTGGTGAGCGGAATCCAGTGGCCCACTCTCAGGACACAGTTTTTAGGCTCAACTGGAATGTGAGATCCAGTTGTAGTCACTTAACTACAGCCCTTCCTTTTGCCCTCCCCAATTTAAAAATGACCCAAACCACAGACCACAGCTCTGAACTCACCCTACCAGAGCAAGGGGCAGTGCTGCATCAGGGACTGCCCAGGTGTGCTGCCTTGCTGCCCTTCTTTGATTTCTTGAGGCTCCCAGGAGGGGCCCAACATGGGGCTCCATACTTTTCTGAGGGGGTCCTGGGGTCTCCCTCCTTAGAGGAGACACATCCGCTGTCTGTTGCAGTGGCCTTGGAGTGGGGGAGGAAACCCGAGATCTCTGCGGCTGACAGTGGACCACAACATGGGGAAAAGCACCGTGGTGACCAGGTCACTCCCTGCACGGACCAAGGTAGGCAAATCTGCTTCCTTGGAGATCAGGATGTCCCAGAGGTCGTGAGTGGGACTGAGGAACATGAGCCACACCCAGGAGAGCAGGATGGCGGGTGGGCAGGAGTACAGGGGGTCCAGGGTGGCCAACAAAGGGGGGTTGAATACATGGTGGAAACTCAAATACAGGAACCTCTAAAAAGTGGGGAATAAAAATTTTAGGCCTTGGGGCCGCGGTTGTGGCTCAGTGGTAGAGCGCTTGCCTAGCATGCATAAGGCACTGGGTTCGATCCTCAGCACCACGTAAAAATAAAAATGAAGATATTGTGTCCACCTAAAACTAAAAAATAAACATTAAAAAAAAAATTCTAGGCCTGGGGCTGGGGTTGTGGCTCAGTGGTAGAGGGCTTTCCTAGCATGTGTGAGGCCCTGGATTCGATCCTCAGCACCACATTAAAATAAATAGATAAATAAATAAATAAATTAATTGTGTCCACCTAAAACTAAAAAATAAATATTAAAAAACAAAAATTCTAGGCCTGGGGCAGGGAAGGACGATGGAAAGATCCCTTTGAAGAGTCCTAAGCAGGGATGATCAACAGCGGTGACGGTGGGAGTGAATCTGCCCCAGGGAGGACAGTGGCCACCTGAACCTTGGGTGCAGACCCTACTCCTGATGTCCCCAACTCACAGGTCCTTTCCACATCGGGTCATACTGGTTAGATCTGGACAGGCTCTATTTTAATTTCTAAAGGGTTGACTATGATGGTTCCTTGGCCTCCTACCTGTAGGAACTTAATACCTGGTGAAGAGCTCCCAAATCTTTGCTTCCTGTGTCTTCTGCATATGTGCACACCTGTGTGCTGTAGCTGTGTCTGCACGTGTGTTTGTGTCTACATCGCCTCACGGTGTCAAAGCTGCCTTAGAGATGAATGAGAACTCACAGACTCAATGAATGGACCAAATGCCTTTCAGTTCACGTGATGGAAATAAAACTTAAACAAAAGAACCCATCTAAGTTGGTAAGAGTAAAGAGCCCTTGAAATTACTACCCCACGTGTTTTTCCAGGGGCCACCAATCGGTGTTGGTTTCTATAAAAGGTTTAAATAAGTGATTTAATAAGTGTTAACTGGACTTGTTTGATACCTTGGTTTTCATGAGTAACCTAAGATGGAAATGGGTAAATTAGTTCTAAATAAATGAGATTAACCTTCATAAATGTGTTTGTTAGAAGAGACATCTGTCTAATAATTTTCAAAGTTAAAAATACTAAAACATCAATAAATATAAATTCAAATACTCTTGGCTTCTTGAATTCCATAATTAACATATATTTGAGTCTATTAAATGTGTTTTTATAAATTGGTAAATGAAAAAGAGAAAAAGATTTAAATCCTTTCAACCCAGTACTGGCAGTCCCAGAGTCTCAGCCCGGCTCCCAGCAGCTTCAGACCATCACACTGCAACTCAGGAACACCAGCCCTGGGAAGCTGCCTGTGCTGTAGATAAATGGGTGAAGAGTGTCAGCACAGAAAGACCGGCCGCATGCAAACTTCACGGATCAGCCAAAAGCCTTTATTCAGGAATGGAGTCATGGGCCACTGAACAGAGGAGGGGACTGGGCTTATATAAGCTATATTGAGAGGTGACTTGATTAGTGAGCATGTCAGCTTGAGCACTCAGGAATTTGGGGTCTGTTTTACAAATTAATGAATGCTTCAGTTTGGGCACTCAGGAATTTGGGGTCTGTCTTACTGGGAAAAATGGGAGGGGGTCTGAGATCAGTGGTCAGTATCTGGGGATCAACGTCACTGGACCAGATGAAGGATCTGGGATGAGTGGTCAGTATCTGGTAAAGGATTTGTGTAGGGGAGGATCAGTGCTTTGGCCTCTTCCCAGATACTATCATTCCAGACTTGATGGGCGTCTCCTCCCTGGGGCCCGTCTTATCACGGGAAAGAATATACTGGGAACAGGTCGATGCTGTCAGTGTGTGGCTTTCTTTCTCACTCCCCTTTTCTCAGATATCACTATATGGAGGTTTGTCATTTTCCATGTCTAATATTCCAGACTGTGAAAGAAAGGAAGAAATTGGACGTCGTGTTCTCTAGTTGCTTCCTGCTGGGAGGGGGGTTCTTTCAGAGTCCTGGAAGTGAATATGGGGGTCCTGTAGAGGGGGAAGTGTGGGGGAATTCCTAAATCACTGTGAGTGATGTCAATTGTCGGGAGCTGTTTTGGATACAAATGCCCTTAAGGCCTCAAGCACCAGGTTCTAACCAGTCATCGCCTTCATTCTGGCAGGGCAGTGCAGGTAGCCCTCACTTGGCCTCACCCTGCTTGGATGACGAGGCGTGGCTCCAGGTGTAGGGTCACCCGTGGAGGTTGAGCCCCACTCCCCTGTTCCCTTGTAATCCTACCCCTGGCCTCATTTGAATGGCTTCTCCCCAGTAAAAGGCTCAGCACACACTCCTGGCTCTCCTTCTGGCCTGCCTTGCCCCCCTGTGGGAGCTGCAGCTGAGGAGCCATCACGGAGCCCAAAGAAAAGGTGCTTTCTGTGTCTGTGGAGTGACCCTGACTGGTTTAGTGGAGAGACGTCGTTCTTTTCAGGTTGCTCCAGAAGATCAGGCAGTGGGGGTGGGGGGGCAGTTGTGGCTGAGCTGGTCGCTTTATTAAGAAACTGTGAAGCTAAAATAGGGAAAACATTACACCAACACATGAAGGTTAACTGGTTTGTTAGGTTAGGGAAACAAATTGTAATATATAAAATGCAGGCTAATTAGCTTGCTAGTGTTAGGAGAATGATTTTACCATGAAAGATGAAGATTAACTAACTTGTTAGTGTTAAGAAAATGATTTTGGCATATGATATAGCTGAGAACTCTATTATTCTTTTTTAAAATATATTTTTAATTGTAGATGAACACAATATCTGTGTTTATTTTTTTTTTATGTGATGCTGAGGATCAATCTCAGTGCCTCACATGTGCAAGGCAAGCACTATATCACTGAGCTACAGCCACAGCAATGAGAACTCTATTATTTTTTAAAATATTTTTTAGTTGTTGATGTACCTTTATTATTTATTTATTTACATGTGGTGCTGAGGATCAAACCCAGTGCGTCACACATGCTAGGCAAGTGCTCTGCCTCTGAGCCACAACCCCAGCCCCTATTCTTCTTATTATTCTTAATTAAGGCCCAGTCAGATTTAGGGTGTTCTTCTCATATTTTCTGGGGTCTGGTTCCCTTGGAGCATAGCAAGCATGAGTAAACTTGGAAACATAATCTCCTGATGGTTTAATCATTCCATCCTGCTTGACAAATTACACAAAACAAGAACAAGAATACAGTTAACTGTATAGTTAAGGCTAGTAATCCAGATATACGTGCAGAAAAGTACTTAAAAGGGTGAAGGGAAGAAATTCCTGCAGTTAAATTGTGCCAAATTTCTTAATTATCAAAAGTAGGTGTGTTGGCATTAATCTTGACTAGGACCTGAGAATGTCATTTTAACATACCCTAAGAAGCGTTATGAAAAGGTTCAAATTCCATTAGGTGGTTGCATACTCTGCCCTTGAAACTCAGTATCATTGTATTGAACTCTAGTAACATAAAAGTGAGTGATATTATAATGGCACAGGAGTCTCTCAGTCCACTGTAAATCTTGTTCTCCTAGCCATATAACAGAATCTTTTAGTTGCTGGACCTTGCTCAGAATTTCCTGATCAATATGTGCAAGAGTTTGCAAGGTTACAGTGTAATTCTTATGAAATTGGAAGGTAACTTGTTGCTTGGACCTCTTGGTGTCAGGCTCCTACTGTCATGGAGGCAGATGTAATAATGCCAGCCAGACCAACTATACCAGCCGTGAACCACCTGATAAGCTGTCTAGTCGGTGCTTTAAATGTCTTAGAACTCTTGCGTGGATGCTGCTGAAGGTGTTTCCTGCCAAGGTTTTTTCCATTTTACAGGGAGCCAGGTAGCTACTGATCTTTTGAGAATCATAACAGTTAGTTCTGGGCTCTGCTGCAGGGTTTGGTTGACACACTGCCTCAACATACACCTTTCACCAGTAACATGACCCATATTTTGTAAGGCATTATGCTGTATTTGAATGGCCCCAGATAATAAAACAAAACAATTTAATACACATGCTGTGAGGTGAAATTCTTGGCGCGGGGAAAAGTTAAGATGAATAACAGTTTTTGATTTCCCGTATTGGAAGCACAATTCCAGAACTGAAGTCTCCTGAATCAAACCTACTTCCGTGTGAAGTCCAGAAGGGCATTCTCAGGATGGGAGGTGTCCATTCCCCTTTGTCCCAGTGCATGATGATGAACATGAGTTAAGTTCCCCTCATGAGAGAATGTCCATCCTGTGCCGTGGGGAGCCACTGAATGATTCGCGCCGTCCATCCTGCAGTGGACAGGCTTTAACTAGTCACTACATCTTGTCGTAACGTGGACATTGCTGGGTCCAGGAAGTTGAGGGGGTGACTTCAAATGTAGGCGTGTCGCCCCATGGCCACTTGGTTTGAATTACACTCTCCTGTCCCTTGTAATCCTGCCTCTTCTGACCTTTTTTTGGATGGAACTTTCTAAGAATAAGGGTCCCCCCAATAAAAGCCCATTTCTGAATATGTTCTCTCTCTCTCTCTTGTCACCCTCTCGTGACTTTCTCTTGCTCTCCCATTTGGGGACCAAGGCTAAGAGCAGAGAAGCCGTCCTGAAGCTTATTTAAAGATAAAGTGTGTGTGTGTGTGTGTGTGTGTGTGTGTGTGTGTTTTCTTTGGTGTCCCTGGACATTTACATGAGCGATCTTAAGTTCAGCTGCCCATGCGGGTTGGGGGCAGCAGGTGGCCCCAGGAATCAGGGACCACTCAGGGTGAATTTCCAGGTTGACTGAGAGAGCACGCTATAGAAATTTAGTGAACCATGTTTTTTTTTTTTTTAGTGGGGTTTTAGAGCCAGGGATGTTAAAGAATTATCATGGGCAGTTCCATGTCTTCAGATAAAGAAATGTATTTAATAATTCTGGAGACGATAATCAACCGGAGAGGAAAACAAATCAGGAGGGCCCCATTGGCTCAGCTCCTGAAGATGGTTAGCAAGGTGTGCCCGTGGTTTGGTCAGCAAGATTCCCCAGATTTACGCACTTGGGAGAGGCTAGGTAGAAATTTATATAAAAGCTGCCTCTCTGCCGAGCTGTCTAAAAGTACAATAGAGACTGTTCAGAAGATCTGGACCTCTTTAGACATGTGTCTTTTTGATGATCTAGAACAGGACCAATGGTCCTCGAGGACCTGCTGAAGGGCTTCACAGAGCCGTTAGGAGTTTGGAGCAAGAGAAACGACCGAGGCTGCTCCCAAGCAGTTTTCTCTTTCTGTGTGGGGCCTTAGGGTGGAGTCAATTTTTTTTATATTTATTTTTAAGTTTTAGGTGGACACAATATCTTTATTTTATTTTTACGTGGTGCTGAGAATTGAACCCAGTGCCTCATGCTTGCTAGGCGAGCACTCTACCACCGAGCCACATCCCCAGCCCCTGGAGTCGATTTTTGCTCAGTCTGCAGCTGACAAACTGCAGACAGGCAGCCTCCGGGCAAGACCTAAAACCAAAAGTTCAGTCTTGGCTGAACAGACCCAGCAGCTTAGAGAAGCACTAAGGGATGTGTTCCAGAGTGGAAACGAGCTCCAATCAGATTTCTGTGAGGCAGATTCAAAATGGAGAGAAACAAGATGGACAGGAAGATACAGACGGAAGAGAGTCACCGTCTGAGGGGACTCAGTCAGAAGGCGAGGAGGACCTGGAGGAGGGTTTTGCAAAATCACATCTAGTTGGCTTGGCACCCACCATCCGAATCCGGCCTCTCTCCCCCGGAGAACGTGGTTCAATAATCACTCTAAACTGGCAGTCGCCATGCTTACACCCTACAACATGGCCTTAGAAGAGTGCAGGAAGTGGGGGAAGACATTACAAGTTTTCAGCTTTTTCCAGTCTTTGAGCAGATTAAGGACAAAACCAGCATGTCTGGTTCCCTTTAAGACTCTAAAGGAGCTCAAATGCACTTGTAGTACCTGTGGTCCAAACTCACCCTTTGTGCAAAGCTGCTTGATTCGTTATGCCACAAATGACTGGATTTCAATGGCAGAGGCTGCCTTTCCAGGGGTGATTATCTCCTTGGGTGATCTCACTGGATTGATTATTGTACTGAACAGGATGAAAGGAACAGGAGGCCATGCTTTGATGCCCTTTTGGAGATGTTAACGGGAACTGGGGAATTTGCAGACCTAGAGAGATAACTGAATTGTGATCTACCATTTATAATCAGATCACTGCATGTGCCAAAAGGGCGTGGTTCAAATATCTTCCCAACATCAATAGAAATCAGATTTTAGTCTGATTAGAAGAACAATCCTCCGATTTTGTAGCACACCTGTACCAGGCAGCGAACAGATTTATCAAAGACTTGAACACCTCAGAATTCAAAGTGAAACAGCTAGCATTTGAAAACACCAATAAAGTTTGTCAGGACATCCTCCAACCCCATCAGTTTCTAAATTCATTCACCTTTGTGCGGATGTTGATCCTACACAATTAAAAGGTCTTATGCTCACCAAGGCTTTAAAACAGGTATGTCAGCCCCAATCCTGGAGACACCATTCTTGAGGGCGGTGTTTTAATTGTGGCAGGACTGGGCATTTGGTGCGGGATTTCGAATCTCCAAGCAATATGGCAGAAACCTCCCGGGTTCCGGCAGGTGGTGCTACCAGACAGAAAGCCGCAGGGTGAAGGGGGATGGGAAGAGAGATGGCTGTGGCCCACCTCCATTTCTGACCTCACTTCCACCTCCTTCAGGGCCAAAAAAATGGGGATGGGGCCTACCCCAGGCCTGACAAACAAGGGGGCTCTGCAGAATGTGGGGAGGAAGAGGAGGAGCTCAGGCCCTGACCTCCTCAGAGCCGGCATGGAGGATCGTCACTGTCACCAGCCAGGTCCACCCAGCCATGGTAACAGATTTAACACCTCAAATGGGACCACAGCGAGCTCCTGTTCGAATCCATGGGCCATTACCCCCATGTACCATAGGCCTAATTTTGGGATGAAATAATTTAAAAGAGGAAATTCAAGTAATGCCAGGGGTTATTGATTTGGATTTTAGAGATGAGATTAAAATCACTCATCTCTAAAAATCAGAGCATGCCATTTGGCTCTCTACAAAAGACTTGCTGCACAGTTAGTACTTCTGCCCTGCCTTCCTCAGACAGCCCACTCAAGACCCCAGTTTCCTGGTCCCCAGAGTGTACTGGGCTCAATTATTCCAGCAGGAGCACCCCCTACTGGAACTTAAAATCAATCATAAAAAATTTCAAGGTATCATAGACACTGGGACAGATAAATCTGTTTTATCTTGAAGATTTGGCCTTTACATATGGTGCCTGCCAATTTTAGAAGGCATAGGGAAGATCTCTCAACCTGCCCAGAGTGCCCAGTATCTTCACTGGGAAGACCAAAAGGGTAACGCTGGAATCTTCAAGCCTTATGTTTTGGATGCATTACCGGTAAATTTATGGGGTAGAGATATTTTAAGCAGCTCAGGATTATTATTAGTAACTCCAAATACTATCATGTCATTTGAGGGACTTAACCAAGGATCTGCTCTTAGGGAAATTGGGGGAAACTTACAGGGCAAGTACCTACCTATGACCCAACCTCTTCCACAAAGATTAATTAATGCACGCACCAAAATTTTTGGTAGGGGCCCTGACCTTTTCACTGACCAAAAAAACAACAGGAAAAAAAGAATTGGCTCACAGAAGAGCCAATCTGGGTTAGTCAGTGGCCCCTAACAGGGGAAAAACTTAAAATAGCCCACATGTTAGTTGAGGAACAGCTTCAAGCTGATCATTCAGAGCCTATGCTCAGCCCTTGGAACACACCCATCTTTGTCATTAAGGACAAATCTGGTAGTTGGAGATTATTCCAAGACCTTAGAGCTATTAATCATGTCATAGAGCCCATGGGAGCATCACAATCTGGGCTTCCTTCTCCTCCAGCTATTCCTTTAGATTATTATTTGATAGAAGTAGATCTAAAAGACTGTGTTTTTTCTCTATACTTTCCATCCATATGACTGTAAAAAGTTTGCCTTTAGTGTCCCAGCAATTAATTTTAAAGAACCAGTTAAAAGAAATTGCTGGAAAGTGCTGCCTCTGGGAATGCATAACAGTCCACCCTGGGTCAGAATTCTGTGGCACAGGCTATCGCGCTTCTGAGGGAAAAATTCCCTGATGCGTGTATTATTCATTTTACAGATGACATACTTTTAGCTCGTGCTAATTTAGATGTACTTTTAAAATTTTTGCCCATTTAGAGACTTCACTCACAGCAATGGGTTTGTACATTGCAACTCAGAAGTGAAAAAGACATCTCCTTTTCAATATCTAGGTCATGTGATTGAAGGACATAAAATCCATCCTCCAAACTTACAAATAAGAGTCAAGGAGCTACACCCCCTAATGATTTTCAAAAATTATGAGGAGATATTAATTGGCTGAGGCCATCTTTAAAACTAACTACTTCAGATTTAAGTCCTTTCTTCCAGATGTTACAGGGAGATCCTTCTCCAACTTCTTCTCGTCAGCTCACAACAGAGGCAAAGTTGGCTTTAAAGAAAGTTGAAATTGCTATTAAAAATACTCAACTTACTAGAATTAATCCCCAGAGCCTGTATATTTATTGTTATTTCCAACTGCTCATGCTCCTACAGGGATGATATGACAAACAGTGGGAGTTATTGAGTGAATCCATTTAGCCACTCTCCTCAAAAGTCATTAACTCCTTTTTATGATTTTGTTGCTCAATTAGTGATAAAGGGCAGAACAAGAGTTTTACAGCTAGTTAGATCAGAACCTAATATTATAATCATTCCACTTTCTGCTCAACAGAATGATTGGGTTTTTCAAACTTCTAATTTTTGGCAAGTAGCTTTTGCTAATTTTCCTGGTCAGATAGAGAGTAATTATCTTTGTGATAAAATTATTCAATTCACATTGGTAACTCCATTTACATTTCCAAGGATTGTATGTGCACAACCAATAGATGGTGCACTAACAGTGTTCACTGATGGCTCAAGCTCAGGTAAAGCAGGTTTTTATAGTCACGCTTATACAGAGGTGATACAAACCTCATATGCTTCTGCCCAATGAGCAGAATTGCAGGCTCCCATTTGTGCTTTAAGTCATTTTGCAAATGAACCCATCAATATTTATTCTGACAACTTATATGCTGTTGGAGTTACAAAAAATATTGAAACTTCAATTATTGGGTACACATCATCACAAGAGTTATTCAATTTGTTTCACACCCTGCAAAGGATGGTGAAATTCAAAAGCACCCATGTTTTATAGGCCACAAATGGTCCCACACTCATCTTCCAGGGCCTCTGACATCTGGTAGTGATAAGATTGATAAATTGGTTGCTGTTTGTCAGCAAATATCTTTGTATGATGGTGCACAAGCTTTGTATTCTTTGCATCATCAAACTGCTTCTAGCTTACATAAAAATTTCAATATTACTAGAGAGCAAGCTTGTCAAATTTTACACACTGCCCCCAGTGTGTTATACATACTCCATCTTTACCATCTGGGGTGAATCCCCATGGATTAAAACCAAATAAATAATGACAAATTGATGTAACTCACATTCCTTAATTTGGTAAACAATGATATGTACACGTAATTATAGATACTTATTCTAGATTTATCTTTGCCACAGCCCAAGCAAAAGAAAATACTCAACGTGTTATTTCCCATTGTTTAGCTGCCTTTGCAGTATTAGGATGTCCTTTACACATTAAAACTGATAATGTACCAGCTTACCTAAGCTCTTCTTTTCAAAAATTTTGCCAAGAGTTTTGTACTGACCACAAAACAGGTATTCTTTCCAACCCTCAAGGTCAAGCCATTGTAGAACAAGCTCATTTATCTATTAAGCTACAATTACAAAAACTAAAAGTATGAAATAGGACTAGGACTCCCCCAAACAACCTCAATCATGCTCTGTTTATTTTAAATTTTCTAAATTGTGACTCTGAAGGTCACACTGCAGCTGTGTGACACGTCTTCCACAGCCACAGGCCCTTTAGGCTGAGTTGGTGGAAGGACTTACATACTGGTCAATGGAAAGGACCAGATCCAGTGGATTATGTGGGGTAGAGGTCATGCCTGTATTTTCCCTGAAGGTGCTTTTTGTCCTGTTTAGGTACCTGAATGTGCCATCAGGCATGGAGAACATAGAACCAAGATTCAAATGACTGAAGATCAACCCAGAGATGCCAGATCTGACTTCCCTCAAATAGAAGAACTCTCAAAGGAAGAGAAGAAGAAAGATGGCCCAGTCAACCTGAATGAGGAAGCTACCCTCATGGAAGGACCTGAGGAAACTGATGCTGCAGGCTGCAAGAAAAAGTTAAATCTCCAATGATGATGCTTGCTACAATATTAGCTCTATTGAGCTATCAGGTAAAAGGGAATCAGAGAAAAACTTATTGGACATATTTTCCAGACCCACCTTTAGTACACCCAGCAGTGTGGACTGGAGAATCCATCCCAGTATTTGCTAATGACTCATATATGATGAGAGGATTCACAGACACTCATATTACTCCCAATCTTGTGACTGGATTTAATTATTCTGTGCCCAACTACCTTGTGTTGGTCCCATGATAAACATACTGGCTGTCTCAAAGTGTCATTTGAGGAAAAGACAGCAGTTGGGAGACCTAGACCAATGAATTGTACTGTTACTGGAGACTCAAAACCTTTTATCAGATCAGTTATTAAAATGGGACTTTCTCAAAACAAACCAGTCATCTCACCAGAACGTCCACAAACACCTCATGGTCCTAACCATTCTGTAATAGAAGTTGGCACCTTTCCTCAGTGGATGGATTGTATAAATACTTTCCCAATACAACATAAGGTGTCTAGAAATAGTGGGTATATTTTGGACTGGTCTCCTGGAATTGACAAAAGGCAATTGTGCAAGGGTACTGACATGACTCCTAGAGGATTTGTTAGCAACATCTTGACCTTCAGCGAAGGTGGCATTCAAAAAAAGATGTTTGGTACTTAATTGCTGCCTCAGAATTCTTACATTTTACTGGCAAACCTTTACCAGATTTTGTACAAAAACTGTAAGAAAGGTTCTTATTATGGCTTACAGGCCTGTGTTCAATCTCCTTACATTTTAATTATTGGAAATGTAAAAGTTGAAAGGAAAGATGATAGATATCTTGTAACACGTAATAAATGTAATTGACTAACTGTATCACTAGATATAATAGAGAAAAAGGGACGATTATACTTCATCAGCTCTCTTTTGTCTTATTTCCAGCTAATATTTCAGAGCCATGGTACACTGATGCTGGTTTTCAAGTCTTACAACAAATACATGCCCAGCTAGCAAGACCTAAACATACACTCGTAATAGTGGGAGTTGTTGCCTTAGTTTCTTTTATTGCTTCAACAGTTACAGCTTCAGTGGCCATATCTCAAAATATTCAACATGCAAATTTTCTTAATAATTTGGCTCAGAATACTTCCAAGGCTCTTCATAATCAAATAAATATTGATGAAAGGACTGAGACTAAGCTAAATGTCTTAGAGGCTACTACTGTCATAAATATTGGTAATGAACTTTCGGCTTTGAAATTCAAGAAAACATTTAAATGTCACGCTGACTATAAGTATGTGTGTGTTACTGCTGTGAAATACAATACTTCCCAATGGGATTGAGAGAAGGTTAAAAACCATTTGTTAGGTATTTGGCAAAATAATAATAACATCTTGGATCTTTTGGAGCTCTAATCATCATATTCAAGATATACAAAAAAGTAATATTGATTTTTTTGGATCCTACTTCTTTAGCTGATCAAATACTTAAAGAGTTGAGGGACTGGTGTTGTGGCTCAGTGGCAGAGTGCTTGCCTATCATATGTGAGGCACTGAGTTTGGGTCTCAGTACCATGTATTAATAAATAAAATAAAGGTCCATTGACCACTAAAAAATATTTTTTAAAAAAGAATTGAATGGCTTTAACCCTGGAAACATTCTTAAACATTCTGCATGTTCTCTTTGCTACTAATTCTCTCTTGTATTGTAATTGTAGGATGGCGAACCTTCAAAATAAGGATTTGGGGACTTGAAATAGTACCATCACCTGCTTTTTCAAAGAAATAATGGGGAACTGTACCTCTAGATTGAGTGTCCATCAATCCCCCATGAGATCCCCAATGCAACAGAAAGATTCATGGATAAGGTGTGACGTATTCAGGCCATAGTAACAATTTATGTGGTTATGGGGAAAGCATGGGGATCTGTTTAATTAATAGTCAACATTAACTTTCTGCCAGGCAGGAAAGCCTCTGCCTGTGAGAAATGTGAGCCTGCCCTCTTGATCCTGTTCTTCAGGGTCATGATGAACCCAGGTTTGAGGCTTGGTGTGGTAACAATATGAATTATTGAGAGAAACGCAAAGTGGAGCTTAGGAGGACAATCCTGAGTAATTAAACAACAGTTGTTGGGTGGACCCTGTAGTCAACAAAGAACCAGGCAAAAAGGGGTGGCATTAAGATAGCTTGCAGGGGGAATATCAAAGCATGTTACTGGGTGAGCAGGCTGTGGAATATGGGCCCAATAATCCTCTGCCATTAGCCATGCTCACAGTTGTGCATATTACGAAAATCAGCATGACAAACCCATTAACAAGAATAGTAAATTGATCTATTTTCCATATTTCAGGTGGTCCTGGAGCTATTTAACCTTGTCTCTTCCCTCCCCTTGGGTTTACATAGAAACAGCTCTCTTTCCCGACTAGTTTTGCAGGATGACAGATACCAGGGAGTCCAATTAATTTGTAAACTCAGTACCAAACCAGTGATATGTTGGATATCTGCAATGACCTATGCTGACTCTTTTTACAGTGAATAGAGGTTCCAATCCTGCTGCTCCTGTGTTCGTCTAGCCTTATGAGTAGGAGAAATCTGGGAACTCCCACATCTGATGTGTGCTGTTATTGGAATGGATGGACTTTGGTTGTGGGGTTAAATGTCAGTCAGAGGAATAAGGGAGACTAAGGAACAGAGGCCAGTTTAATTTTGGTAGGCAGAGATAAGTATGAGCTTCACAAAGAAAAAACCTAAAGTTTGGGGACATCAAGGCCGTGGAACTGACACGAGATACACCTTAAGTTCTATTTAGAAGAACTGTTTTGTTTTTTTTTTTTTCCTAAAGTGCCTAGGTATGGCTGTACTTTGGTTATAGCTGTTTTGCTAGGTGTTTAAGACCAAGCCTGTCAAATGGACCTGGTTCCTATCCGCTGTGAAGAGTCAGCTGAGTTCCCACAGGGGTCACTCTTGGGAAACTTAGAGCAGATTCTTAGCCCTCTTAGCCATTTGCTTGCCAGGATGGGTTAGGGCCTCCTTGATGAGGTGCTTCTCTGGGAAGCATCAGGGATGTCTCCCTTCTCCAATGACTCCTCTTTGCAGCAGGTGCACTGATTGGCTTTCCTTCTTAAGTGGCCTCATTAATCTCCCCGATTGGGAGGTCATGTGGCCCAGGGTTGCAAAGCTCCTTAGAGAAGTTTCCTGTTCCCTGGGTTCAGGCCGACTCAGAGGGCAGGAGCCAAATATTGGTTTTCCTGGCCCTTTTGTTTGAGCCTTGATCTTTAAGCCTTGGTCCTAAACATCCAGCAAGCCAGTCTCACTAGTCTTAAAGTAGGAGAATTGAGCTTTAACCTTAATGTGCATTACCTTACAGTCATTTACCCTTTTATTTAATTGAGGTCTGTATTAGTACTGGAAGTTAGCCTTATATCCTGTCTTTGTAGGTGATGGTTCATTATCTCAAATTAACCCAGGCTGTGTGTTCTGGAAGTAATACCTCTGCAAAATATTAACAGGCAATAATTATAGAGTTTACAAGGAAAGTACAAAATGAAATCAACAAGAGTAAAAACATGTTTAGTTTGTGCAATAGCTATCTTGAATTTTGGCGGAGTTATACACCAGATCCCCTGTTTGAGACCACAGTAATCTTTATAATAAAAATCAATCCTTTGAACATAACTTTAAATGAGCTGAAGGCTGACCTGTTTTGGAGCCATTCTGACATGCAGTAAGGTGGGTGGCAGAGCTTTATCTCAGGTAAGGCGGGACTCCTCACAAATCTTAGGTAAAGTGTTCTAGTTCTTTTTTAATTTTTTTAAATTTTAGGTGAACACAATATCTTTTTTATTTTTATGTGGTGCCTCACACATGCTAGGCAAGCACCCTACCACTGAGTCACAACCTCAGCCCCCCAAGAGAGCTTTTAACTTTTCTTTTGTATGGAAAAGTGACAAAATGCTTTTATGTTTTACTATATTAACCTTTAAACAGATTAGGGTCTCATTATCTTTTAGAAATACATTTACACTTTTACTCCAGTGTAAAAAGTAACATAAGATTTTTTAATTGCTTTTATTTTTTAAATACATGACAGCAGAATGCATCACAATTCTTATTACACATATAGAACACAATTTTTCATATATCTGTGTATAAAGTATGTTCACACCAATTCATGTCTTCATACATGTACTTTGGATAATGATGTCCATCACATTCCTCCATCATTGCTACCCCCCTGCCCCCTCCCTTCCCCTCCTACCCCTCTGCCCTATCTAGAGTTCATCTATTCCTCCCATGCTCCCCCTCCCTACCCCACTATGAGTCAGTCACCTTCTATCAGAGAAAACATTCACCATTAAAGTAACATAGGATTTTGGTTCAGTTACAGAACATTACATGATATAAATAAATCACCAATCAAATTTGCTATTCTTATAAGCCTAAAATTACCATTGCAGACAATTTTAGTTTGGAAAACATTAGTTTGGTAAATGTCCTTTTAACCCTCCTGCTCTAAAGACTTGGATGCCTGAAAGATATGAACATATTTAGAATGCTATACTGATGTTTTTATATTAACCAAGGTTAGCTTTTTTTTTAAAAAAAATTATTAGTTATTTTAAAAAAAATTTAGTTGTATTTGGATCTTTGTTTTATTTGTTTATTTATATATGGTACTGAGAATTTAACCCAGTGCCTCACACATGCTAGGCAAGCGCTCTACCACTGAGCTACAACTCCAGCCCTTTTATTAGTTATTGATGGATCTTTATTTATTTGTTTGTTTATATGTGGTGCTGGGAATTGAACCCAGTACCTCACACATGCTAGACAAGTGCTCTACTACTGATCCATGACCCCAAGTTTAGCTTTTAAAGAAAAATTTAGACTCTGTAATGTAGTGTAATACTTTAAAATAACCATTGTTGCTATGTAAGCTTAATTCCTTTAAGACAAGGTGCTCTAAAGAATAAAACTTTAACAGACACAGTGTTAAGAATAAATTAATGTTTTGGGCTGGGGATGTGGCTCAAGCAGTAGCGCGCTTGCCTGGCATGCGTGCAGCCCGGGTTCGATCCTCAGCACCACATACAAACAAAGACATTGTGTCTGCCGAAAACTAATAAATAAATAAATAAATAAATATTAAAATTCTCTCTCTCTCTCTCTCTCTCAAAAAAAATTAATTAATGTTTTAAGAAATCCTTGTCAGGTTAACCTATATATTAAACCTTGGTTTTATTTCAATAATTGATATTTGACCTTTGGAAAAAAACTTAAATAGCTTTAACTGATTGTTCCACATACATATAACCAACTTAGTTACAGATACACTTGTTGAATTTTGTCCTTAACTTGCATGGATCCTCATGTTTCTTATTTCATCACACAAGATTTTCTTACCCAGAAACATTTTCTTTTTCCCTTCTACTAAATGTATTTTCATACCTAGAACCTTCTAATTTCTTTTCCCTATCTGTTGACCCTTCTTTTTGTTCACACTCTGAAACAACCCTTATAAAATTTCTGAATTTAGACAAATTATTCCATTTTAATAAGAAAAAGTACTTTATGTTATTCATAGTACTTTAATTGAAACTTGAAATTTTTGGACCCTTTATACATAGAATCATGAAAACACAATGTTCAAGTATATCATCCCATGGAATTCAAGAAGAGTACTTGATGTTATATTTAACAGTTAGCATTTTAATTTGTAAATTAATCAGATGCCTCTAACAAATATATTTATGAAGATTAATCCCATGTATGTCAAATCTGATTTATTTATTGACTATAAGAATCAAGGTATCAGACAAGTGTATCGAACAGCATTCACTTTAAAGACACCCTTTACCCTTATTTGTTTACCCAGTTCAAATTGGACCTTTTAAATCACATGCATCAGAGGTCTTTGGATCCATATTTTTGAATTTTAGTTTAGGAGCACTCTATATGTTGGTCTTGGTACACAGACACATGTAGACAGAACAATGCCAAGAACAAACAAGCAAAGACCTTACAGGTATTGAGACCTATTAGATTAAGAGCCAACCCTCACAAATTGGCCTCAGAACAAAGCAGAATGAAAACAAAACAAACAAAATGTAAGGGTCCAGCGAAGCATCGGAGAAAGAGACCACCAAGTGACCACTCATGCAATTGGCAGAAGGGGATTTATTGAACCAGCATGCTGGGGCTCCGTGCCCACTCAAGAAGGGAAAGCAGCCCAGAGCCCCGAGCAGGGGCTGAGCACTGCTTAAGTACACTTTTTTTGGGAGGGCGGGGATTTTACATACATCACAGTCTCCTTTAACAAATCATTATACACCGCGGGAAAATCAAACAACAATTCCTAAACATGATTAGTTCATTCATTGGCGGGAACAGGTCAGGCTGGAGTGATAGGTCATTCCTAAGGAGGGTACACATTCAAACTGATTGGTTTAGGCCCTGCGATGCCTAGATGCCTACGTGCGACCACACAGAGCCCTTCAGTTATTAAACAACCAAGCAGTCAGGGGAAATGTTTACTGGGCGGTTCCAAGCATTGTCTTAACAGCTACAGAAATTTCAGGTTTTGCAGGTAGCATAGAAACCTAACAATACCTAATCCTTTACATTTTAACTCAGACCTTGCAGCTTAGAAACTTTACAATACCCGGTCTTTTACCCTTTAACTTTTACGCTTTAACTTCAATTTCTTTTACCCTTACAAAAACAAAACAAATAAAGCCTTTGTAGTTGGATAAAATAGGTCTGACCAGAAACGTTAACTGAGGCACACAGAATCAAGATCATGAACTCAAACAATACGGAACGGCTGGGTTGTGCTCAGTGGTACTGCACTTGCCTAACTGAGTGAGCCACTGGGTCTGATTCTCAGGACCCATATAAATAAATGAAATAAAGGTCCATTGACAACTAAAAATATTTTTTAAAAATATAGAATTAAAAACAAGAGTCCTAAAAATATGACATGACCACTAAATATTTCAGTAAAGTGCCATATAGATTACCTTTTGCCTCAAATTAGCATGAGTTCATGGAGAGAGAGAGAGAGAACCCTGAAATCATCGTTCTCCCTGGGCCACAGCCCAGTCCCAGTCTCCTGCTGTCTCCCATTCACATTCCAATGTAAGTGACAGGTTCTGGCCAGGGAAACCCTTGCTCAGGGCTTTTTAATGCTTTCCCCCTGGATGGTAGTCAGGCCAGGTTTGTATGCAGAAAATCCTGGAACCTTATTTCCCATTGCTGTTTACGTATTCTTCCTCTCAGTGACAAACAAGTTAAATTGTTGCTACAAAGGAAAGTCGAGGGTAGGGGCTTGGAAAAAAGCTCCTTTTACATGACTTTGGGCTGGGACCTCACTCAGAATGGAGGATGATGATCAGCACTTTGATAATCGATTCAAGTTAAGGGAGGAGATCTACCAGATAGTTATACCCTGACAATCTCCTCAGTAGGGGCTATCTGCCTGCTGCTTGGCTGTTCAGATCCCTGTAACCTGAGGCTCTTGGATGGGCATATTAGGGGATTTGGGAAGCTGGCTGCACTGAGGGGGGGCATCCCCCTCCGGGTACCCAGCTTCCAGGCCTGGAGGCTTAAGAACCCTAAGGGGTGTCTCCCTTTTGCTGTGCTGTGTCAGAGTGTGAGCCTGTGGGGAGCTGGGGGAGGCCCAGTTGATCTCCACTGCCCCTGACTCTCTTCTCCACTTCCCAGGGTGCACAATGCATCTTCAGGTGGCAGCTTCCCAGAGGGGGTTTCCCTGGGAACAGTCCACCTTCCAGTGTCCCTGTTGCCCATAGATGGGACAGGGCTGGGTGGAGGCCTTGGTCATGTTTGGTTTTGTCTTCCCCATTGTTAAAGTCTTGAAAGCAGTATCTAGAAATTGCTTCTGGGAGGCTCTGGCCCTCTTTGTGAAGTCTTTTATGGGTATCAGGTGCAGCCTGGCTGATAAATTGGACAGGGAGAAACAGGGTATCAGCAGGAGTATGAAGACGGAGGGTGGTGCATTTGGTAATTTGTGGAGAGCGATGACAGAGAATGGGAGAGCAGGGTCTGACATCGGGGTCCCTGATGGCCTCATGGCTGTGGCATGCCTGGTGCCTGGGAAAGTTTCTGGGCAAAGGTGGGGGATCCCTAGTTGCTATGGTAACACCCTCCATGAGGAGGCTCTGTGCTGGAGTCTTATCAGCCTCGACCTTCACCTCAGGCACACAGCTCCTGGGGATAGAGGAACCTTCTTGCTAGACAACCACAATGTTTCACCAGCTTGCTGCTCCTGAACCTGCCTGCCTAACAGTAACTTTGAACAACAGACTTTCTGGAGAGCTGCACCATTCTCCTAACATTGCACATCGCAACTGTAGAATGCAGCTGCAGAAAAGCTGCATAATGTTGCAGCCCTGTAACTTTCTGGGTACAAAGAATAACACTTGCATAGTCTTTAATCTGATTAATGAGACACATATAATAAAGATTGCTGGTGTGATTCTTTAGACCTGCTTCTCCATCAGAGATCAGTGCTCCACCTGATCCCAGCTAAATAGATAAGTCATGCCTCTGGTAGATCCACTTTCCTGGTGAAAAATGGGCCACTGGACACAGGAGGGGACTGGGCTTATATAGGTTATACTCAGAGGTGACTTGATTAGTGAGTATGTCAGCTTAAGCACTCAGAACTTTGGGGTCTGCTTTACAAATTAATGAATGTGTCAGTTTAGGCACTCAGAAATTTGGGGTCTGTCTTACTGGGTGAAATGGGAGAGGGTCTGGGGTCAGCAGTCAGTATCTGGGATTCTCTTCAAAATCTGCATTTTTGAGTCTCTATTTTCTAATCCTCCCATACCCCCTTGCTGGAACCCACAAGATTGGCAGCGCTGGTAAGGGCAGTAATTGAGTGAAGGAAAAAGAATGCTTGGAGGTAGAAAGCTCAGACAACCTTGCCATTCTGTAAATCCCAGACAGTTTTGCCAATCTGTAACAGGTAATTTGTAAATTTTGGAGAATTTTTTGATCAAAGGTTTCAAATTTGAGCCATCAGTGCAGATTATCTAATTTGTATTGTGGCCAAATTTGAGTGCTGAGCCTAATGAGGCATTTGATTTCGATATCAGTATGGGAGTAAAGGGTCTTACAATTGGTAGACAGCCCAAGTGGGTGTCTCTGGGAACTGACTGACATATTTGTCACCTCAGGCCTGACTGAGGTGACAGCTGAGGGCAAGCCTCCTCTGCACTCTTATGTCACTGGTGTGCCAGTCTCTGGGGATCGGGGAAACATCTTTACCTTAATCTCAGTGGTGAGGGACCCCTGGGGTCCCAGTTAGCCAAAAGGTGGTGGTGTCTACTTGGTAGAAACTGGATGAATGGGGTCTCACCTCTCCCGAGAGATGAGGAGGCTGTGGTGGATGCAGAAGCAAAATGGCAAGGAGGACCCTGGATCTGAGGTTTGCAGGGTGCACAAGGAAGATTGGGGAGAAGCAGGTCAGAGAGATGTTACTTCCAGCACCATTAAAGGATTTGATACAAACCTTGCAAGGCTGCAAAAACCTAGCCCAGGGCTGGGTTCGTTACAGGTTGCATACCAGCAGCTGTTCAGCCAAACAGAGGGTGTGGAGGGTTGGTTTCTGTAGGGTGGAGAGGGAGAGGAGGGATACAGTCAGTCTGGGGATTCAGCTGTAGCTGATGAGCTGTGGCTGAGCATCCCCAGAGATCCTTGGGGGTGCTGGGTGCTTAACAGCCACTTCCAGGTCCCATTGGTCATTTAACTTAACAGCAGGGGAAGGGGAAGTGTCATTTCGCCTTACTTTTATTCCTAGTCAGGGAACAAAATGTTAGCACAAAAAAAACGGCCAGATGCAAACTTCATGGATCAGCCAAAAGCCTTTATTTAGGAATGGAGTCATCCTCTGATGGACCCGCTTTCCTGGTGGAAAGTGGGGCATTGGACAAGGAGGAGACTGGGCTTACATAGTATTGGCATCAGATTCGCATTTTAGGTCAGGAGCCATTTTATCTAGAGGCTCCAAAGTTTTGATTCTGAAGTGAGAACATGTGCCTGCTAACCAATCAGCCCCACCCAGCTTAGGATGAATCCTAAGCAGCACATGAGATTCCTCTTGTGGGCTATAAAACTGTTCTGGAGGCCGACAGGCTGCGCTCTCTGTCAGAGTCCAGTTCCAACAGGGGGTCTCAGGAGACCAACGGGATGGTGAGGAGTCGGGAAAGGGGGTGGAGAAACAACACAGACACAAGAGTGAAGGTGCCGAATCCCCATCTTTACTTGTGAGGTTTCGTATATACTTTTCATTTTGGCAGGCTCACAGTACTTTGTGGTTACAAAACAGGAATCATTATTCAAAGAAACAAAATTTTACGCAGCTACAATTAGAATAGAAGAACGTATCCTGGCTTACCCATAAGCAAGCATTCTTACTTTCAGTTTGTGTTTTGCTTTGAGCTGTTTCTGCTTAGTTAGCTTTTAATAATAGTTAGAAATGTCCCAGACTATTGGCCTACACCTTGACTATTCTTTCTTGACTTACTGACTAGAATCAGCGCCACGCTTATGGCAAGGGGTTAACTTGAAAAGAGAGGCTACCAATTTTAATCAAACAAGAGTAAGAGCACAAACCATTGTGCACAGGAACAAGAACAAGTTGCCCAGTACCAACCACTAATCTGTCTTCTTAACATTAATTCTTCTTCTCTAGATTTTAATTTAATTTCTCAAAAACTTCCTTGACTGTTTTTTCTACAGGGGATTTCCTCATTAAACATTAACAATTTACGTTCCACAGCTGAATCATTGCATTTAGAGCAAACAGATCCATTCTTTAGAAGTAGTTGCATTAATTGGGAAAGTCATGTTTTTTCCTTCAAACTTAATGGTCATATGAGAAGTCGCAACTTATTAAAGGAATACAGAAACAAACCAGCCCATTCCCAGAAACATGCTGCGCTCCTCCAGAGGATGGACGCCTGGCGCCATCCACCTCAGTAGGGCCTTGCCGTTGCCCGAGTCAGGGGAGGGGCGCAGCAGCTCTCCTCGGAGGGAAGAGACAGCGTTGGTGGTTTGCCCCATGCTCCTGACAAAGAATCTCTTGCATGAGATTCTGGTGTGTGGTGTGGTCTGTGAGTGTCCTTTCATTCAGGAATTTGGGGTCTGTCTCACTGGGTAAAATGGGAGGGTGTCTGGGGTCAGTGGTCAGTATCTGGGAATGGATTTGTGTAGAGAAGGATCAATGCTTTGGCCTCTTCCCAGAGGCTGTCATTCCAGACTTGATGGATCTCTCCTCCCTGGGGCCTGCCTTGACACTGGGAAAGGATCGATGTTATCAACGTATGGCTTTCTCACTCCTTTTGCACAGGCCTCATTATTTAGTTGTTCACTTCCATTCCACCATGCGACCAGCGCTCTGGTTTCATTAAAGAGGTTCTTGGCATAAAAGTTAACTAGTGAGATTGAAATAAAACACACAGACTCGGTTACCTTTTTCTATGACCAGGTCCGAGACGGCTCCCCCTCTGGCTCCACCCTCGAACCACCCGGTAGGGCAGCAGGGATTACTCAGGGCTAGCAGGAGAGAGAGAGAGGGAGCACGCCAGGGAGTGGCCTTTTATTGGGGAACAAGAAATTCAGGGGAGAATTCCATCCAATGAAGGTTGAGGGGGGCCGCACTCCAAGGTCAGGGTCAGTGATTGGCCCCAGGGTCAGTGGTCAAGTCACACCCCCACACGGACAGGCTCTCGCACCAGGAGAGGGTGGGGAAAGCTCCAACACAGTTTAGCCAGAGCGCCTCAGACCCAAACCGGGAGTTGCCCAGTCACGTGTGAGAATGGCTTCCCACACTTCCATATCTAATAAAGAGGATCTGACCTCTGCCCTGCCTCTTCAGTCCCCTTCTCCATTAGGAATGAAACCACAGTTTGAGAACAGGGCTTGTAACAGTGGTGAAAATGGGGCATTTCTTTCCCTTCCTCTCTCTCCCTCCCTAATCTCAGGGGGAACAAGATTGCCTTTCTTCCCCATTTTAGGCAGACTTATCTTTCCTTGAACACACACTCTCCATAGGAAGGAAGCCATCCAGACTTTGGGGATGGCACCAGAAGATCTCAGATATCACTGTCTCCCAGATCAACAAGTCAGTTACGACTCCCACAAAGAACCTTGAAACACAGCCATCGAGTCCCCTCTGTGAAGCCTGTTCCTGCTCACACTCTGGCGCAGGAGTCCCCTGTGTTTCTTCTTTGCTAGCAAAGCAGTAAAACTTTTTTTTTTTTTTTTCTCAAAACTGTCCTAATTACTGGATTGGCATTGGGGACGCAGACCAAGCTTTTGGTAGCAGGCCCAGTTCACCACTTCTGCTGATAGATGGATCTATATGGGCTCTAGGACTCACTGATTTCTTTCTGGGTTCTTGTCTCATGGGTCCAAAAGTAAAATCTATGACAAAAATGAAAGGAGAAAGATCTGTTTGGATGAGAGAAGACGGAGCTCCTCTGATGTGGGGGGACCTCACAGGTTTTTCCCACTTGGTGTGCTGGTCTGGGAACTATGGCTTCCGGACAGAGACACTGATCAGAGTCCATGCTGAGCAGATATGAGAGTGCCGGGCTGAGGGTTGAAATCTAAGAGGCCCAGGCCCTGGGAGGGTACCAAGACCACTGCTTGGCCATGACTTTCTAATTGACCGTGCCCTTTCAGTCCTTGAGGCTGAATTTTTCTGTAACCTCCATCGGGGTCCACTCCCACTTGCATTTCCCCACTGCTCTGGGACAGAGGAGTGGACTGGAATGTCTGACCTCACAAGATGGCCTTTACATTTGGGAAAAACCTTGACTGGGGCCCATCACCCTGACCACCTGAAGGTTAACTATCCTATCTTATTCAGGGCCTGAAAGCTGTTAGTCACAGAGGACACAGCAAAGGGTTCCAGCACTATTAGGTTGTAACCTGGGGACAAAAAGGGTCTCCCCTTTTAAGATCTGGCTGATTGGCGCATTTGGTCAGGGGATACTTCTGGAAAGGTCGGGAAAGTGTTTTGCCTGTTGCCCCCAGAAGTAAACTACCGGGGCCGTATGCAGGTATCTATGTCAGGGCCATGCTCGTTTCTGTAGAAAGCGGCCCCTAACAATCAATCTCTGTAAGGTCGATGTGACCTTCACTGGACAGAGGGGAAAACTAACCCCTCACCACTAGTTGACAATGCCTTTATGGTATACAATGCCTGGGAGGGACGGAAATAAAAGTCCACCTGTGTTTTGTTGGCACCTATGCAAAGGGATCCTCAAGGAAACCTAAAGAAAATGATAGAAAGGGCTCCTCCATTGGATACCAATATGCCTAGGGTAAGAAAAGGGGCCAGAGGAACCTCTGGTTACAAATGACAGCGGGGAACCCACTAAAATATCCCTGTGCTCCAACCGCCTCAATGAAGCCCGATGGGGGGGGACACAGTGTTTTGTTGTTGTTTTTTGAATAAGCCGGACTGTCCAGCCCTTTCCTGAGGTAGGACCTGTTGTGCAGGAGTAAATGTACAGGCACATTCTCACCTGGGGAGCAGCAACTTCCTTTCCAAGTGCCTCCCAGTGAAAGGAAACAAAGCCCGCTCTCCTGGGAGAGTTAAAAGTGAGTGAGGCCCTTTGGGCCAGAGGGACATTGAGAAAGATGATCAATGCTACGTGACCAAGACTTTGTTTAAGGAGGAGTTAACCTGCCCCAGGAAAACACCCACACACTCCTTAAAAGAGAGGCATTAATGGGGATCCATTCTCTTCTGGACAAATTTATAAAACATGAATTGAGCCAGCTTTGCCAGGCACCCTAAACATGTACACATCTAAAACCTAGGAGAGCACTTTCCCAAGGGAGTTCTGCAAACTAAAGTGGGCTGTAAAGGGAATCTCCTTCAGATTTACACAGAAATAGCAAATTTAACTGGGGATTTATTTATGTCTTTAATGTTCTGTAACTGGACAAATGTAACCTGTTATCAATAAGATATATGTAGAATTTTGTGCTATTTTTCATACTGGGATAGGAATTAAAATGTATTTTTGACAGTTAATAAGGAGAACATGATTTGTTTAAAGGTTGACATTATAAAACATGGAAGCATTTTGCTACTTTTTCCACAAAAAAAAATTTAGGAGCTCTCTTAGTTTTTTGATTCATGTTTCAGATGTAATGTTGTGTTATTTGTTAAAAACCCCCACTTCACCTAAGATGGGCTCTGCCTCTCATGCTACTCCATGTTAAGATGACTCCAAAGTAGGCTGGACTTATGCCCATTTAAAGTTATGTTCAAAGAATAGATTTTTGTTGTAAAAATTTCCATTATCTCAAAATGGACAAGAGATATAATACATAACTAAGCACAGGTTTAGGATTATAAAAATTATGGTTCATAGCTATTATATAAAGTGGATGTTTTTAGTCTTGTTAATATCATTTTGATGGATTCCACCTCTTGGGTCCCCTTCTTCCTCTGGGAGAAGTCTTTTCTGCTGTCCTTTAATAAACTTCTAATTTCTACTCTGAAAAAAAAAAAAAAATCATTTTGAATTTTCCTTGTAAAACTGTATCTGTTGCCTGCTAATGTTTTGCAGAACCACTGTTTCTAATAAAATAACCTGAGTTAATTTGGACAATACACCATCACCTATAGTATGGTAGGATATAAAGCTGACTCCCAGTATTAGTACTGACCAATTAAATGAAAAGGGTAATTATGAAATAAAGTTTAAAACCCAGAACTCCTACTTCAAGACTGTGTGAAACTGGCCTGCTAGATGTCTAAAACTAAAACTTGGAGACCAAAGTCAAGGAAGTAAAAGGGCCAAGGAAAAAGAAGCTGATATTTTGGCCCTTGCTCTCTAAGGTCAGCCAGGATCCAGGGAACAACAGGACACCTCTATGGGGCTTGTGACTCTGGTGAGTTACCCAATCTCCCTAGCAGGGGGATAGTGAAGACCCTAGAGAACAGGAAGCCAACCAGTGCACATGCTGCAAATAGGAGGACCACTGGAGAGGGAAATGGCTCTCATGCTTCCAAGGGAAGCCACGTGTGGTCAGCAAGACACTGACCCAACTTGGCAGAAGGCACAACTGATAGAGGAAAAGCTAAAGGAGCCAAGAAGCTTCTCACAAGTTCCCAAGAGTGATCCCTGACAAATCTCAGCTGACTCCAACAGTGGAGAGGAAAGAGATCGGCTTTGACCACCTTGGTCTTAAACACCTGGAGGAGAGTATGAGTAAAACACAGCCGTGCATGGACATGTAAAAGATAAGACAATGGCTCTTTTACTTGAGATGTGCATTTGTGTCAGTGCTCCTAAAGTTAAGTCATACTGGGAGGTTGTAAAGGAAATGTTTTTGCATGGGAGTGCCTGATAAATATCACAAAAACCTCTGTAAGACTCACAGTCTGTTCTGAGTCAACTTGAGACCTTTCTGTGTATATTTTTTTATGGTATGATTATTATGAGCTGCTGCTCAGACTCTTTTTTTTTTAATTGTTTATTTTTTAGTTTTAGGTGAACACAATATCTTTATTTTACATTTATGTGGTGCTGAGGATTGAACCCAGTGCCTCTTGCATGCTAGGCAAACGCTCTACCACTGAGCCACAACTCCAGGCCCTCAGACTCTTTTTTTGAGAGAGAGAGAGAGAGAGAGAGGAGAGAGAGAGAATTTTTTTAATATTTATTTTTTAGTTTTTCGGCAGACACAACATCTTTGTTTGTATGTGGTGCTGAGGATCAAACCCGGGCCGCACGCATGCCAGGCGAGCGCGTTACTGCTTGAGCCACATCCCCAGCCCCAGAATCTTAATTTTAATCAAGACCTGGAAAGAAGACAAGCTACAATGGAGCTGGGAAGGGCCTTACCAAGTGCTCCTGATCATTAGGACAGCTATCTGAACTACTAACCAGAGGCAAACTCATTACCATGGGTCATTTCCACCCCCCAAAAGTTAACATGTCTAGGATGGATGGCAATGCCAGAGGGCACATGATTCTCATGAAAATGAGACCAAAAGGTATAAAAGAAAAATGTGGGAAATACAAATTTCAATGTTCCTTTCTCAGAATATAGCATTTATCCTTAATTGGGATGTAAGACCCAATCATAGCCATTCTATTTTATTAATTTTTTTTTGGAACAGAAGACTTTTTAGAGTTTATTCTTTGAGTTATTTTTCATATGCATTCCCACAAGTTTTAAGTATGAAAAGTTATTGGTATGAAATACTTCTGCAACAACACAGTTTACTCTTTTCCTTTGTATTACCACAGTTTAATCTTACCATTCATTGTTTCTCAGGACTGGGTCCTCTATCGACTCCTATGATTGCATCAAGCAAGCTCAAGTTGGCTAAAGCAGAGGATGCAAGAAATGAAGGCACATCAGTGTCCCACATGGGCATGGGAAATTAAGAATTTTTATTGATTTTTTAAAATAAATGACAGAGGAATGCACTGCAATTCATAGTACACATATAGAGCACAATTTTTCATATCTCTAGTTGTATATCAAGTATGTTCACACCAGTTCATGTCTTCATACTTGTACTTTGGTTAATGATGCTCATTGCATTCCATCATCATTGCTTACCCCCTGCCCTCTCCCTTCCCCTCCAACCCCTCTGCCCTATCTAGAGTTTGTCTATTCATCCCA
This sequence comes from Marmota flaviventris, assembly GCF_047511675.1. Taxonomy (NCBI): domain Eukaryota; kingdom Metazoa; phylum Chordata; class Mammalia; order Rodentia; family Sciuridae; genus Marmota; species Marmota flaviventris. The sequence continues at coordinate 393,056 of NC_092508.1, read as the reverse complement.
TGCTCCCCCTCCCTACCCCACTATGAGTCAGTCACCTCATATCAGAGAAAACATTTGGCATTTGCTTTTTCAGGATTGGCTAACTTCACTTAGTATTATCTTCTCCAACGCCATCCATTTACTTGCAAATACCATGATTTCATTCTCTTTTATTGCTGAGTAATATTCCATTGTGTATATATGCCACTTTTTTTTATCCATTCATCAACTGAAGGGCATCTAGGTTGGTTCCACAGTTTAGCTATTGTGAATTGTGCTGCTATAAACATTGATGTGGCTGTGTCCCTGTAGTATGCTGTTTTTAAGTCCTTTGGGTATAGAATGAGGAGAGGGATAGCTGGGTCAAATGGTGGTTCCATTCCCAGTTTTCCAAGGAATCTCCATACTGCTTTCCATGTTGGCTGCACCAATTTGCAGTCCCACCAGCAATGTATGAGTGTGCCTTTTTCCCCACATCCTCGCCAACACTTATTGTTGTTTGTATTCTTAATAGCTGCCATTATGATTGGAGTGAGATGGTATCTTAGAGTAGTTTTGATTTGCATTTGTTTAATTGCTAGAGATCATGAACATTTTTTCAAATATTTGTTGATTGTATTTTCTGAGAAGTGTCTGTTCACGTTCTTGGCCCATTTATTGATTGGGTTATTTGTTTTGTTAGTGTTAAGGTTTTTGAGTTCTTTAGATACCCTAGAGATTAGTGCTCTATCTGATGTGTGAGGGGTAAAAATTTTCTCCCAATATGTAGGCTCTCTATTCACCTCACAGATTATGTCTTTTGCGGAGAAGAAATTTTTTACTTTGAATCCATCCCATTTATTGATTCTTGCCTTTAATTCTTGTGCTATAGGAGTCTTTTTTTTAAATTAGTTATAGATGGACACAATACCTTTATTTTATCTGTTTATTTTTATGTGGTATGGGGGATCAAACCCAGTGCCTCATGCATGATAAGCAAGCGCTCTGCCACTGAGCCACAACCCCTTCCCTTTGGGAGTCTTATAACAAAGTCAGGTCCTAATCCCACATGATGGAGATCAGGGCCTAGTTTTTCTTCTATTAGATGCAGAGTCTCTGGTTTAATTCCTAGGTCCTTGATCCACTTTGAGTTGAGTTTTGTGCATGGTGAGAGATAGGGGTCTAATTTCATTTTGTTGTATATGGATTTCCAGTTTTCCCAGCACCATTTGTTGAAGAGGCTATCTTTTTTCCAATGTATGTTTTTGGCACCTTTGTTTAATCTAAGATAATTGTAATTTTGTGGGTTAATCTCTGTGTCCTCTATTCTGTACCATTGGTCTACCAGTCTGTTTTGGTGCCAATACCATGCTGTTTTCGTTACTATTGCTCTGTAGTATAGTTTAAGGTCTGCTATCGTGATGCCTCCTGCTTCACTCTTCCTGCTAAGGATTACTTTAGCTGTTCTGGGTCTCTTATTTTTCCAGATGAATTTCATAATTGCTTTGTCTATTTCTATGGGGAATGCCATTGGGATTTTGATCAGAACTGCATTAAATCTGTATAGTGCTTTTGGAAGTGTGGTCATTTTGACAATATTAACTCTGGCTATCCATGAGCAAGGTAAATCTTTCCATCTTCTGATGTCTTCTTTGATTTCTTTCTTTAGGGTTCTGTAGTTTTCATTGTATAGATCTTTTACCTCATTCATTAAGTTGATTCCCAAGTATCTTTTTTTTTTTTTTTGAGGCTATTGTAAATGGGGTAGTTTTCCTCATTTCCCTCTCAGAGGATTTGTCACTGATGTACAGAAATGTCTTTACCAATCATAGCCATTTTAACTATAGCCCTTCCCTTTGCCCACCAATTTTACAATTAGCCAATTGTGTAGGATGTCACACCTGGCTCCTCCTGTCAGAGCAGGGGGCAGTGCTGTGTTAGGGATCAAGGTAGGGGACTGCCGCCCAGCTGTGCAGGCTCCCCAGGTGCCTTTCTGCAGAAGTAACCTTTACCTCACTGAGCGGCTTCTGAGCACATGTTTGATTTCTGTGGCACCCTGGATTTCTAACAGCAGGGCCAAGTGCCCTGGCCACTACTGTTGCAGAGAAGGGTGGATTCTTCAGAAAGTCCAGGAGAGACCACCAACCCCATTTAGAGAAGAAGAAAAGTGAAGAAAACCATTTTTTTATTCTTGTGTGTGTGTGTGTATGTGTGTGTATGTTGCTGAGGTTTGAACCCACGGCTTTAGGCAGGCAAGGCAAGCACTCTTCCAACTGAGCTATGTCCCCAGTCCCAAAAACCTTTCTTTGTAACATTTGCAAAACTGTATCTTTCAAACCACTTCAGGGGCTGGGGCTGTGGCTCAGTGGTGCAGCGCTTGCCCAGCACGTGTGAGGCCCTCATGGGTTCCATCCTCAGCACCACGTAAAAACAAATAAGTTAAACAAAGTCATCGTGTCCACCTACAACTAACAGACAAATAGACAAACTGCATCAGAGCCGGACCCTAACATATGTCCTTTTCAAATATATGAAAATAACATGAAATGCGACCAGCACCAGAGGGCAGGAGAAGGTCCGGAGCAGAGGCGAGAGCTAGCTGGTGGACATAGCAACGCCCCGTGCAAATGCAGGGTGGGTCCAGGTACCCACAGCCAACATGTGGCACTGGTACCAGGAATGCAAGGTTTGAGATAACAGCCTGGGGAGGTGTCCACACCACTGAGAGCAGGACAGGACCAGACTCCAGAGTTAGGACAGTCCATGAGAAAAGAAAGCACCCCCGAGAGCCAGGGTGACCTCCACCCCTGGAGTCCAGGTTTGAATGAGCCACAGAGGACAGACTGGAAGATGCTCCACATTCTGACCAGGACTGTGCCACTCATAGCAGCCTGAGGTCCTTGTCTACCCGTGGACAGGAGTATTCTGAACCCTCCCTGGCACCAGGCTGCCCAGGGCACCGTCAGTGGGGGAGGCACTGGGATGGCCAGACCCTTGCAGACAGAACGGCTGCTCCCATGGGTACTGACTTGAGCCTGCAGCTGGCTTCTCCTTCCCAGGTGCCCATGGGAAGTGGGGGTCTCGCTGGGGAAATGACACACAGCCATGCCAAGGGAAGAAGGGACAGCCGATGCCGGTGGCACTCCATCCTCCCAGTTGGCTTCGATTTTCTGATCTTCGTGGAGAGTGGTAAAGGTGAGAGAAGCAGGAGCCAGCAGTCAGAACAGAGGCCAGTGTCCTGTGCACACAGTGGCTTGGACAGGGGGCTATGGTGGGCACTGGGGCAGGAGGCCAAGGAGGACATGGAATCTTGGTGAAAGCGCAGGCCCACCTGCCCAAGCTCCTGGGTCACTCCGCACATGCCCAGCAACTGGTCAGTGAAACCCTACCCACCAGACAAGCAGGCCATGCAACGGTCAGGAAGGCCACCCAGAGGGAACACCAGGCCCTTCTATTCCCACGGTGGCCCATTGTACTCAAAGGCTCCAGCCCCTTCTGGAACACCCAGCCCTTTCGTGCCCAGGCAGACCACCCACACTGCCCAATGCACCCATTTTGTACCCATGCATACGCTGCCAGCTCAGTACCCTTATGGGGCTGGGCTCAGGAAGTGGCCTACACTGACTTGGGGGTGGCTGGCAGCACAGACAGGCGGCTCAGGGGCCTAGGTGGTAATGCCTCGGAGGAGGACTGACCCTGTGAGCACAGAGCCTCCAGTGTGGCTGTGGGGGACCCGGGAGCAGTGGGGCCAGGCAGGGGCCCTGCCCACTCCAGGGGGGTCTCCCCTCCCATCTGCCTCAGGCCTTTCCTGTGACACTGCTGGGCACAGCTGCCTGTTACAGCGGGCTCCTGGCCATCAGCTGCAGAGGAGGCTCCCTGCTCCTGCATGCTCTGAGCATGCCCATCCTGGCGAGGACAAGACCTGCAGCGACTTCGTGGGCCCGCCAATCCCGCTGGACGGGCCTCAAGGCAGGCCTGGCCCTGCTCGGTGTCCGCCAAGCCCAGAGCGTGTGCAGGCTGCTCCCCAGAGGGAGGGGCCTGCTGGCTGCTGGCTCAGCTGCTTGGTTCCTGGTGAAGGAGCTCTCTGATGGCCATCAGGGGAGGGGAAAGCCCAGCCCTGGTGAGGCAGCTCCCCAGAGTCCAAGGACTCTGTGTCCCCTGTTCCCTGGGGCTGATGCCAGCTCCGCACCATTGCCAGCCCCCGCAGCTCCCCTCTCTGTTGGCCAGAGCAGTAGGCTTTGCCCCGGGATGGGGCTCCCTGCGGGGGCGGAAATCACAAGCCCAGGGAGAAGTCTCCCCAAACCTCCCCAGGACCCCAGCAGACCCCACTGCCCACCCCAGAGTAGGAACCAAGCCTCAGACTGGCCCCAAGCCCATCAGGCAAAGAAAATGGCTGACAGTGCACTTGAGCTGGCTGGGATCTACTGCTGCCAGGTCAGGTGGCCACCGAGAGGAAGCACCCTTCTGCTGGGGCACCCACTGTCCGCCATGGGGAAGGCTACACAAAGCCACAGTCGCCTGACCCTCCCTCTGCCCCCGACTGTGCCAGGGCCTGAGCAGGAAGGCCAGTGCCCATGTGTACAGCAAACAGAAGTTATAGGGGCCAGCAGGGTGGAGACAGGGGGAAGCAGGCTGGATCTGGGTCATGAATGCGGGAGGCACTGGGCTATGGACCCCTCTGCTCCCCACACAAGATCCATGACTCAGGGTTAGGGTTGGGGTTAGGGATTTTGTGGAAATTCTGCCACTTCCCACAGGAGTCCGCGTGGAATCGACAGCCCCTGTCCCTGTCCAGGGCCAGATGTGACCCAGGCCTGGCAACTGAACACTTCCTGCCCCCAGCCACAGCTGGGTCAGAGAAGGACGTGACACAGAAACTGCCCCCCCCCCCGCCCCAGGATATCCTCACCCCTCCCAGAAACTACCTGGAAAGACTGGCGTTTTTTCACTGTTAGACTGAAATTATGGTGTGTAGGCAGGGATCTGTGGAAGTTATCCTGCAGTGGCTCCTGGACAGTCTACATGAAGGAAATTCATCAAAACAGAACACAGATCCACAGATGGACAGACTCCTGGATTTAGCCATGCCTGAAACCAGCAGACCTCGCTGGAAGTCTTAGTCACACAAATCAACAAACCTCCCAGTGCCCTAGCCAGTTTGGGCTCGTGCTGGCACTCAGAAGGCTCATCACCAACCAGGGACTGAGTTCCAACCTGGGTCAACACCAGGCAGACAGAGCCATCAGATGCAAGACAAGAATGGAGAGCATGAATTCCACAGCCACATGAATTCCAAGCCCAGGTTGAGTGGAGGAAAGAGAAGTCAAAATAATCTTGGGGAGTTGGCAGCTGGGGTGCAACTGGGTGGATCAGACCAGCCACCTCTAGGTTCAAAGGACCCTGCTGACAGCAGCACAAACTGGCCTTTTAAAGGTCTGGACAGGGTTTGTGGTCACATTGGCTCAACCCCACCTGGGTCATTTTCAATTCCTGCTCCTGTCAGTATTCTGTATGGGACACGTTGGGGCTTGGTGCTAACTTGGTTTCTCCAGCTCCTGGAGGAGAGGGGCTGTGTCACCTGATTTGCCGTGCCCCATGATTCAGTGTCTATGCCAGAGCCCAGGAAACAGGAAGCAGAGCACATGAGTCCATTTTGCATGGGAGAAAACTGAGGCTGTGAATGGGGCTGGAGCTGCCTTCAGGAGGCGGGGAGCGGGTGTGAGCGACCACACTCAGGTCAGGACTGCCCTTCCCAGGGGTCACCACCAAGGCACCCAGTCTGGCTGTGGCAGGCCTGCAGCAATTCCAAGGATCAGTCTCTTTCCTGCTCTGAGCTTCTGTATTTCTATGTATAAACTACAGGAAATCACAATCCTGAGTGCTCTTCAGAAATTCAAGACATTCTGTGTTCAGCTCTGCATTAAAGAGCTCATTAAGCTGGGGTAGGGGCACAAACCTGTGATCCCACTGATTTGGTGATCTGAGATGGTGGTAGCAATTTTGAGGCCACCTGGACAACTTAGTGAGACCCTATCTAAAAAGAAATAATATAAAATAAAAATAAAAAAGGTCTCAATACATTTTCAATCCCCAGAACTGGGGAAAAAACTTTTTTCATTCAAATTTACTCTTTCGTTTTTTAGCACAATGGCTTTGGTGCAAAGACAGATAACAGGCACTTACTACAGGATGATTTTTTACATAAATCAGTGATTCATCAGAGACCACATGAGTTAGGTGTTTTTTTTCTCTGTTCCACAGATGCCACAGCAGATGGTCCACAGGCCTCTTAGCATCCCACAGTGTGCTCAGCAGTTTTGGACTGTAAGATTGTCCTCACAAAATGATTTTGGGAAATATATCCTCATTTTCTGTATTTTGGACAGGTTTGTGTAAAACTGAAGATATTTCTTCAACTATTTAGAGTAATTCCTCAATGAAACAATCTAAAACTAAAATTGTCATTTTGAGAAGATTTCAAATCATGCACTGAATTTATTTAATGATATAGGACTCTCCAGGTGTTCAGCCTCTTCTAATGTCAGTTTTGTATGTTGTGTTCATCTAGAATGTTCAACATCAAGTTGTTCACGCCCTCTTCTTCTGACCCTTTGAATGCCTGCAGCACTCCTGAGAGTGGAATTGTTTTCTTTTACTCAATCTTTCCTATCAATTATATTGATCTCATCAAAGAACCAACTTTCATCTTCGTTGAATTTCATAGATTTTTTTGGGAAAAGTCTTTGTTATTGTTTTCTGCTTTTTCTTTACTTTCAGCTCTTAATTCTTCTTTGAGTTTGTCATTCTTTTTGCAGCTTTTCGAGTTGGAGCTTGAAGCACTAATTTTCAACTTTTTCTCTACAGCTAAAGTACCACTTTAGCACTTAAAGGATGTGTGATATTTTGCTTCTGTTTACTTGAACATATTTTACAACTTCCATCTCGATTATTTTACCCCTGATTATTTACAAGTATGGCATTTCACTTCCAAGCAATTAGTGACTTTCTAGTAGTTTTCCTGTAATTTAGCTTTAATTCAGAGAGGACACACTATAGGATTTCAATTCTTTGAAATTCGCTGTCACTTGTCTATGACCCAAGATATGGTCTATTTTGGTAAATGCCCTATATGCACATGGAAAGGATATGTATTTTACAGTTGCTGACTCAAGTGTTTCATATACATGAATTAGATCAAATTGGTTAACTCTATTGCTCAAACTGTGTGAGATTGGTCCAAAGATAAAGAAATAGGTGAGTGGGATAGAACAGACCCCTACATATGATGCTTTCAATAAGTGATGCTGGGTTACTTGGAAATCCAAAAGGGCGAAATAGATCTCTGACCTCCTGCCACGCCATTTACAAGAACTTGTGATCCATCATACATCTAACTGTGTACCCTAAGTCATTTAAGCTTCTAATAGGAAACAGAGAACACTCTAATAAAAGCGGCTAACCGCAAAAGAAGACATTGATTGAAGAGACTGGACTTCATTAACAAGAACTCCTGTTCGTTAAAAGCAAACCCAGTGCGAGGTGTCTTTGGTACAGTAAAAATCTAAGTGTCCGACGCAGTCCTCGGACACGAGTCCGGGCGCACCCACCCAGCCAGCCAAGTGCCCGGCCTCCCGGGAACTCGCCGGGCCTCCTTAAGCCGGGAGGCTGGGGCGCTCGGGCCGCAGCTCCGGGCTCCGCCCCCGGGGGTTGCCTTCTCCTTAGAAGGCCAAGCCCCAGCCTCGCCTCTCGCAGGCGGGCGTCGCGCGGTGCGTTCCGCGCGGCCCGGCTGGGACCAGAAGCCCCAGCGCGCGGGAAGCGGCGGGACCCTGCGCGTAGGTCCGGGCGCACGCTGGACTGGCGCGAACGGAAGGCCGGAGGCCGGCGGAGGAGGCGCGGAGCACAGCCTGAAGCCTGCGCGCCCGCGACATGCGGCGGGAGAGGTGAGCGGGCTTCCCGGTGCCTGGCCGCGGGGCCGCGGGGTGCGGAGGCGGCGGCCCCGGAGCCTGCAGGCCAGCGGGTCCCGGCTGGACGGCGCGCGTTCCGAGCCGGCTGGGCAGCCTGCGCCGCGTCCCCGCCCGCCCGCCCGCCCGCCCGTCTTGGAGCTGGAGCACTGCGGCCCCAGGGAGTTCGCTGTCATTCCGTTTGGAATCCCAAAGCGTATAACATCGTGTTTGTAAAGATCGGGGCACAAAAACGCAAGGGTGCCGGCAGCCGGCCGCGGCCCCTCCTGAGGACCGCGCCCAGCCCGGCCTCCCGGTGCGCCCTGGCTCGCCGCGCCGACGCGGCCCGGGCGCACGCGGTGGGGACCGCGGTGTCCCGCGCCCGGCCTCCCCGCGGCCAGCCAGTGAGCCCGGCTGAGCGCTGTCTGCCCACAGGTGCGGCGCCCCCCGCCCGCGTGCCGGTCATGGAGGTGCTGCGGCGCTCCTCGGTCTTCGCCGCCGAGATCATGGACGCCTTTGACCGCTCGCCCACCGACAAGGAGCTGGTGGCCCAGGCCAAGGCGCTAGGCCGGGAGTACGTGCACGCGCGGCTTCTGCGCGCCGGCCTCGCCTGGAGCGCGCCGGAGCGTGCGGCGCCGGCCCCCGGCGGCCGCCTGGCCGAGGTGTGCGCCGTGCTGCTGCGCCTGGGTGAGTGCGGGCCCTGCGGGCGGTCCCCGGCTCTCACTCCAGACCCGGCCGGCTGGGCGGGCCCGCCGAGTCTGGGGTCCGCTGAGCCGGCGCTGGCACGCCTGTCGGGCGACTGCGCCAGTTGGTTACACCCCTGGGCCTCCGTTTCTCCGGGACAGAGAGGGGGCTTGCCCGCGTGCCCCCCGTGTGCCTGGAACGGCCGAGGCGCAGGACAGGCCCGCCTTCTCGGGATGACCAGCTTGCACCCGCCGGCACAGCCCCCACCTCTAGCCCTTCGCTTGCTTGACTCAGATTTCAGTCATTCTCGCCATAAACCATAGAAAGCTCCAGAAAGAATGATGTTTTAGTGTCTGAGCTTCAGAGTGACCCTTGTACTCAGCAGGGCTCAAAAATCCTTTGTGGGACCACGTGTCCGATGTTTGTTTTGGAAAATCGGTCTTTTGGTCGCTCTTTTCCCTTGATCTGGAGGTTGGAGGAGGCCGGCCCCTGGGAAAGTTCCGGAGCACTTGTTTCTGGGGCACAGGCTGCCCAGTAACTCCCATCTTTCCCAGGGTCTGCACCCAGAAGGGAGACACAGGCAGACTCTTGCCCTGGGCTGTCCACCTTGCCCCAGCCAGACGCTGGGCCAGGGGAGGAGCCTGAGTGGGTGTGAACAGAGCCCCGTCATTGGGGACAGGGGGTACCCAGCTCCCTGGGCTAACACTGGTGTGTATGGGTCAAGGAGCAGGACTGTGTAGACCTGGCCTGCCCAGAAGTGTGCAGGGTAGAGGGTCAGATGATGTGGGGACCAGCACTGAGCTTCCAGGAGGGTGGATCTCATCTGGGAAGGGAAAGAGGGCCATATCTCAGGTGTGCAGAGGCAGCAGCGTGCAGGAGTTTGGGGACAATCTGGCTGTGGGGTCCTGTGACACCCACTTCTGCTGCCTCTTCCAGCTGGGCTGAGGGCCACTCCAGGACATCCCTTGTCCTCCCCAGAGCCTGCCAGACTTCTGGGATGGCTGGGAAGACATCCTGCCTGGCCCTGACCTGCTGTCTCCCTCTGTTCCCTCATTCCTGCTTCCCCCCCACAGGCCTTTGGCCAGGGCCCTTTCCACTGCCCAGCTCTGCCATGTCCCCAGCCAAAGGGGACCCTGGAGGGAGGCAGTTTGAACTCCAAGGTGTTCTTATTAATGTCTGTTATCTCAGCTATTCAGGGTGAATGCCTCCACAGCCTGGCACTGTCTGCTGACCCCCAGCATGTCCCCAGCCTGGCTTGTGTCCCACATCAATCCCTAGGACTAGTCCCCAGGGGCCCCCAAGGTCTGTGTTTGGGAACAGCCAGGCCAGCTTTGGGAATTTCCATGCCATGTCCCCATCCTCTGGCTGGCCTCTGGGTTCTGCTCTGGTTCCAGATCTTAATTAATTGGATGGAGCACAGCTGGCCCCAGGGATGTCCCGGAGGCTCTCACTGGCTGACTGGATAGTCAGCAGCACCCTGTTTGCTTTGGCTGGAGAAGTGGCCCGGCTGGGACACCCGACCCAGGGCTGTGTGGGGTTCCCAGCACCGTCTTCCCAGGGCTTCCACCCCACCTCAAGGGCCTGCCGCCAGCGAGGCAGGCTGGGCCTGTGGGGGGCGTTTCCCCCAACAGGGCTGGGCTGACTCTGTGCCACATGACACACCCGCTTGCTACTGGGAGCCCAAGTTGGAGAGTGGGTGGTGCTGGTAGCCCCCCAGCCATGGCTTGGTCTCTCCAGGTCCTTCACCAGAGCCACCACCAGGGGTTCTGGGGCCTGAACTAGGACCCCATGTGAGGCCCCCACCTGTTGGGGTCTCTCTGCCCAGCCCCTCCCCAGGTTGGGCTCTGGCCACCTGCCTGAGCAGCCCGGCTGCTTGCCTGCCAGTGAGTCACTAGGCAGACACCACCCACGCTGGGCAGGATTCCCACCCCACTGGCGCAGCCAGCTTGGCCTCAGGGCCTGGCCTGTCAGAGGCACCCACAGCACCTCCGTGGCCTGTTTCCCTGGGGTTGGAGAGTCAGGCAAAGTCAGGGGTGCCTGACCTCTTGTGTGCCCATGCAGGGGATGAGCTGGAGCAGATCCGGCCTGGTGTGTACCGCAATGTGGCCGGCCAGCTGCACCTGTCCATGCAGTCGGAGCCCGTGGTGACAGATGCATTCCTGGCTGTGGCAGGCCACATCTTCTCTGCAGGTAGGCATGTCCACCCCTCCAGTGGCTGTGGGACCCCAGGAGGCAGCCTTGTGGTGCTCACAGTCCCGTCTTGCTGCTGGGGTTGTCTGAATCTGGGAACAGACCAGCTCAGATGGTGCTGCTTTTGTGGTCTCTAGTGGTTCTGAGAGCTGCTGGCCCTTGGGCAGCTGGCATGGGCCTCTCAGGCAACTGTGGTCCAGCACTGGTGGGCATGGCCTGCTCCGCAGGACTGCTGGGCCCCCTGTCCTGGGGCTGCAGAGCCGGCTGTTGGCTGGGTGGGCCGGGTGCCCACCGCCGGGCTTGGACTTTTCATAGTGAGGTGCTGGGCCCAAGGGGAGTGTCCAAGAGGGAGCATCCTGGCCTCCAGCATGAAGTGTTGGGGTGGGCTGGGCCCAAGGAGGAAGCCTGGGGCACAGGCGTCCTGGGCTGGTGGCACCCGCACCCCACTCCACCCTGGGGCTGCCCTCCAGATCGTGCCCTGTGGGTGGCCTCCTGGGTCTGTCTCCGGCCTGGAGCAGACTGCTTTACAAGCCACGGCCTGATTTTTCAAGTGTGGCTCTGGCCTGCTGGTGTCTGCCATGGAGCTGGGGCCCTGAGTGGTGGTGGGTGTGAGCCCAGGAGGGGCCCGGGGATGCGGAGCCCATCTTGGCCCTCAGCCTGAACCAGAAAGCAGCAGCGTACAGGCTGGGTCTGGGAGGTCCTGCGCAAGGCTGGGGTGGAGGGGAGGAAGGCAGGAAAGCTGGCAGGGGAGGGTCCCGTAGCACTAATTTCCTCCCCGGGGTCTGCTGCCTCATAGGGTCCAGGGGGAGCCTAGGCCACCTGCCCCCCTCAACCCATTGCTTCAGGCCCCTTGTGACAGTGTCCTTAGCCCCATGTGGACTGTGTGACCTGCAGCTATTTCTTGATCTCTCTGAGCCTGGGAGAATTAGGGCTTTGTCTGCCTCTCCAGTGGCCAGATGGCTCTTAGGACACTCCTCAGACCAGCTTGCGGCTGCCTGTCACACTGAACCCCAGCCCTCCTAGTCCCAGGGGCTCTGGGCCCTCGCAGCCCTCTCTGCCTGTGGCGTGCCCACTCTGCCTGGCACACTGGCGGCTTTCCTGCTGGGAATGCAGCCCGTCAGGTTCATCCCTGCCGGGACGCTGCCACCCTGGCCTCCTCTGCTGCGGCCACCCTGGGGTGGCTCTGTGGAGCTTCTCCTGGTCTCCAGCCCCAGGTGGCAGGAGAGCCCAGTTCTGGTGCAGCAGCGACCACTGGGGCCATGCCTGTGCTCTCCCGGGGCTCTGCCTTCACGCTGCTCCTTTCTTTCTTTAATATTTATTTTTTAGTTGTAGTTGGACACAATACCTTTATTGTACTTGTTTGTTTTTGTGTGGTGCTGAGGATCAAATCCAGGGTCTCGCCCATGCCAGGCAAGCACTCTACTGCTGAGCACAGCCCCTGCCCCGTGCTCATTTCCCTTTCTGGTCAACAGTCAGCAGTGGTGGAATATCTTACCACAGAAGACAGGAAAACAAGGGAACCCTTAGAAATCACTACCAACAAGGCACCCACCTGAAAGATCAGCGGAGGAACTGGGTGTGGTGGGCACACCTCGAACCCAGGTCAGCCACTGGGAGGCAGAAGCAGGCAGACTGTGAGTTCCAAGCCAGCCTGGGCAGCTCATTGAGGCCCTGCTCAGAACAGAGTGAAGAAGACTGGGGATGGGGCCCAGTCCCTCGTGCCGTGTGTCTCTGTGCATGCATGTGAAGAAAAGGACGATGTCTAAGTGGCCACCACAGGGCTGGGGTGTACCTTGGGCAGAGATAGCCCAGTGCTCCAGGTCCTGGGCTCCACTCCATCCAGACGTGCACACACAAAGACCAGCAGGCACATGAGCCTCTATCCAGCACCACCAGCCATTAGGCATCCTCGTTCCACCAGGATGGCTTGACCTGCAGCTGCAGGTAACGGCATCTGTGTGAAGCGTCGGAACCTGGAGAGGTGGTGTGGGCACGTTGGAAACAGCCTGACAGGTCCTCAAAGCATTATGTGGAGTTTCTGTGTAACCTGGCAACTCTAGGCAGATGCCCAAGACCTGGAAACACGCAGAGAGGTGGGAACAGCCCACAGGTCCCTCTGTTGACAAACAGATATGGACACCATTCAGTCATGGACAGGAGGGACAAGTGCCCTGCACCAGGACGGCAGGACCCCGAGCACCCTGCTGGCATCCTGCTGAGCACAGAGGTGGAAGTCGGTTAGGAGTAGCCATGGGTCAGGGGACATGGGAATGGTCTGAAATTAGATAGCTGTGAACTGTGGGAATGTCTAGAATGCGATTCTCCATGTCTGAACGATTATGGTAATGGAATGATGTCTTAATAAAAGAGAACAGGAAAACCCAGGGCCAGCAGAGCTACCAGACCAGCCCTGGACACCCCTCCTGCTGGCCCCTGTGGGCTCCAGCTGTGGGATTGTGGCCACCCATGAAGCATGCTGTTCTCTGCACATCAGGCCCCACAGAACACTCTGCCTTTTCTCTTTACTAGTGCCTGCTGCAGGCATGGGGCAGGCACCACGGGCACAGGGCAGTGGGTCTAGAGACCTGCCTGGGCATGGTCAGGAGGTCCTGTTGCCCTGCTGACCTCGAGCAGAGTCCTGGGGTGGGAGCTCAGCCATGGAGGACCAGGGCTGACCGTGTGCACTGTCCTGGTAGCAGCTGGCCCATGGGGCCGTCTCAGCCAGGCTTGAGACTTGGGTTTGTCTGATAGGATGAAAGGGTTTCACACAGGGTGGTCCATGGTCTGTGCTCAGTGCTCAGAGCTCTTTCTTCCTGTTGAGGTGGGATGAGTGTGGCAGTGTCCCCGGCTGAAGTTGTAATTTGGTACTCCAGTGTGGTGACCCACCACCGTCCCTGCGCCCAAGCCACGGGTCCGCGTGGTCGCTGCCCGCCTGTTCTGGACGTTGCGCACGGTGGTCGTGCACGGTGGTCTCGCCCAGTGTGCATGCTGCGCGTCTGGCTTCTTCCACTTGTTTTGAGACCCTCACTGTGTTCACTTTGCTCTTCTCTGTGCTGGGGTGGAACCCAGGGCCTCTCACTTTATATATTCAGGAAGGCATCTAACAGGGGGCTTGAGAGTCCTTTCCCCCAGGGTCATTGGTCTGTCTTCCTCGAGGTGGCCACAGCTCAGTTCTGCTGCTCCGTGGGCTAGTGGTGCAGGGAAAGCTCTTTCCATGGGCCTTGGCTTCTTCATAAAATGGACAACGGTGCTGTCCAGCTGCAGAGGGATGAATGGGCCCTGGGAGTCCTGGCTGTTTTCTTCGTCCAGCCCCAAGGCTGCTGGACCCTGTGCTGAGCTGCCTCCCTGAGGCCTCCTCTGTCCATGAGGCTGGACAGTTTTCCTCCTGGGCCAGTGCAGGTGTGCAGGGGGCTGGGAACCTTGTCTGCCCTCAGGGTGGGCGGGACTGGCCCATGGGAGACGGTGGCCAGGCTCGCACCAGGCTATCAGCTGGCCTCGTTCCACCGGGGTGCGGGCCTGTGGGAGCCACCTGACGACTTCTGGGTACCTCCCATTGACCAGCCACTCACCAGTGACTCTCTCTGCAGGCATCACGTGGGGCAAAGTGGTATCCCTGTACGCAGTGGCTGCAGGACTGGCTGTGGACTGTGTGCGGCAGGCCCAGCCCGCCATGGTCCACGCCCTGGTGGACTGCCTGGGGGAGTTTGTGCGCAAGACCCTGGCAGCCTGGCTGAGGCGGCGTGGTGGATGGGTGAGCCCCTGGGTGCGGGGCTGTGGGAGCTGGTGGGGCTATGGCGAGCTGGGTCCCTGACGCAGGGTGAGGGAGCGGAAAGCGCTCTGGCGCAGGCTCTGGGCTTTCTGCTGCTGCCTGGACCCTGCCACCCGCCCCAGTCCAATCTTGCCCCGCCCCAGCTGCAGACCTGCTGTCCCTAGATGACCTGGGAGAGGTAGGACTCTGGCCCCCTCAGAGGGGAGATCCTGGTCCTGCCCAGAGCACCCTCACCTCCTCGGAGCCTAGCCTCCCCCCACGAGAGGAGGGTCACAAGGCCTAGAGGGGTGGGTGTCAGACCTCCCCGGTCTCCACGCTCGACTGGCCACCTGGGCCTGGGCATACCATGGGTACTGCTGGACCTCGGCATGGAGGTGGGCTGCACCTGTAAAGGGGGTGGCAGGGCTCAGTCCCCCCACTGAGCCTCTGAGTCAAGGTCTCATGAGGTTGAGTTAAGGGTCAGCTGGGAGTGTGGTCCCAACTGGAGGCTGGGCTGCGGGGAGGGTGTACTCCCAGAATGACCCCTGGCTCTGGCATTCCCAGCAGAGACACCAAAGCTGCTGACCCCTCCTGTTGTCTTGTCTGCAAGCCCTGGCAGGCGCCCTGTGCCCAGCAGAGAGGACACTGAGCAGCACTGTGGCCAGAGTCAGCTGAGGAGCCTTCCTTTCCTTAGCAATAGAAAGGAAAGGGAGGGTGAGGACTAGTCATGCACCATCCTCCAGAAGGACTCGCGTCCCAGGGCGTCTCCACTTGTGCAAAACTCAGCCTCTGCTCCCACTCCAAGGGCGGGTCTGAAGCTGTCCAGTGGCCCTGGGCGCCAGGCTGTTGGAGACTCCTTTGGGGCAGCTGGCAAGCAGCAGGGTGTTTGGGAGCCCTGGTGCAGGTGGCTGCTCTCCTTCCCCACCCTGAGCTCCTCCCTCCTGCAGTCCAGCCCCCTCACCGCCTTCCTGCCCCAGGCAGCCTGCGGGTCACAGTGTGCTGGGCTGGCGAGGCCGGGCTCTGCTCTGACGGTACCCTCTTCCCTCACAGACTGATGTCCTCAGGTGCGTGGTCAGCACGGACCCTGGCCTGCGGGCACACTGGCTGGTGGCTGCGCTCTGCAGTTTCGGCCGCTTCCTGAAGGCTGCCTTTTTCATGCTGTTGCCGGAGAGATGAGCTGCCCATCTGGACAGGAGCTGTGGCGTGGCCCCTGGATCCAGCCCTGGAGGCCAGCAACACCTGGGAGCCTTCTCTCCTCTCTGAGCCCCACCCCTCTGCAGACCCAGGCCCCTGGAGGGGTGAGTGGAGAGGGCTGCCTTCAGTGCAGCTGTGGCCCTTCTGGGGGACCCTGCAGCACCTGCTCCCTGATGCCCCTGCCTCAGGAAGGCCATCCCGGATACCAGCTGGCTGTGGTCCTCGTGGGCTGCGGGCCCTGCCCAGTCCATCTGAGGCGTCTCTGCCTGCTGAGGTGGGAGGACTGGGCGCTCTGACCAGCTGTCAACAGCATCAGGCTCCCGTGCTGCTGGCCTCACCCATTTCTAGAGGGGGAAGTGCCCTGATCGTGGCCGAGTACTCACGTAGGTTCCAGGCCAGTGTCCTGACCAGTGGACCTGTGATCCTGTGGGCAAGTGGGAGCCCCGGAGCTTCACCTCGGTGGAGGACCATTGTGTGCCCTGCTTTCCTTGTGTCCCCCTCATCCGGCTCCCAGAGAACTTGGACACCAGGAAGCCCAGCCCCGTGGAGTACACTGGAGTCCAGGCTGGCCCAGGCGTGCTCCTGTAGCCCCAGCAGCCCAGCCCTGCTGAGTGGGGCCTGGGTGGCTGCGCTAGTGCCCTTCCTCTCTGGCTCCTGTCCCCAGCCTGCAGCTCCACTGGCCTGGCAGAGAGGCCCTGCAGGAAGCAGCCCCAGGGTCGTGCATGGGGGACGGGCAGAGACTGGACAATAAAGTCCCAACTGTGGTTTCATTTTAGACAGCCGCCCTCCTGCCTGGGGCACAGTGGGAGGTGTGTGGTTCTCTAGTCTGCTCAGATGGAGAGGTGGGTGCCTGTTCCTACAGCAGAAGGCGCTGGGAGTCCAGGGTGTGATGGGCAGTAGAAATGCACAGGACATTGCCATGGGTCACTGGTGCCACTAGTCAGGCCCCAGTAGGGTCCACGGCCCTGGACTTTGCACACCTGGAATTCTGTCTGGGGCCTTCGAGGGCAGGGCTGGCAGCTATTTCCCATGAGAGGTTTCACTGGACAGTCAAGTGTGGGTGCCTCTGAGACCTCCTGGGGGTGCTGTCCTCTGCTCCTGTGCTACCGGAGGGCCCCGTCCCCTGCTCCTGTGCTACCGGAGGCTCCCATGTGCACACACACACTAGGAACTGAGGCCAGGCTGCTCTGCAGCTGTCCTCTGGGCCTCTTCCACTCTAGCTCCCTCTGTCTAGCTGCTTCCAGGCCGGCTTCACTGCAGGGGTGGGGTCCCAGGCAGGCCTACACTCCCTGATTTTCTGATGCGCGGACCTTCTCCAGGTTGGGCCACAGGATACTGTGCTGGCAGGTGGACACATGACCTCAGTTTCCCTTCTGTACAGCACAGGATTGAGACAGCCGACTCTCAAGGTCCTCTAGCCCTGCTGGCTTCCTGATGAAGCGAACCCCTCAGGTCTCTGCAGCCCATCCTCACCTTGTCCCCTCCTTCAGGGCCCCTGCTGCTGTCCTGGCCCCTTTCCCATCCTGGGAAGTCCCACCTGCTGCTATCACATCCCCCAGCCCCTGGCAACATGCACAGGGTTCCAGAGGCCTCTTGGCAGCTGTGTGAAGTCAGCTCAGGGTGCGCACTGCCTCTGCACGGCCACCAGCTGGGTGGTCTTGGCACTGCCTGTCTTGTGGACAGCAGCCTGGGTGCAGGGTGGAGGAGCTGTGCGGCTCTGCAGGCTCCCATCTGCATTTCCTGGAGCAAAGCCTGTGGTCTGAGTCCAGCACAAGAATGTCTCCGTGCTAAGGACCCAGAGAAGTGGCAGTTTGAAGAGGCAGAGAACAGTGGCCTGGCTGCGGGTCCAGCCAGAGGACATGGAGGAAGAGATGACCCATCCTGGCAGTGACAGACTCAGCATCAGTGGAACAAGCAACGTGAGCCCAATGTGAGGAAGACCAGGAATACCTTCAGGGCCTCAAAGTGGACATCAACAGGTAGAAAGAGAAACACAATCCTGGGGGCCAAAAACCAGCCATGATTCAAACACAACCCTTCTAAAAGCAGCAGACAAATCTAAGTCCCACAAATCTAAACAAGCTGACTGTAAAGATCATGAGAGGAGTAAAAATAGCCTGGACCACCCTGGAACAGAGACGTGGGGAGCCCCCTTGGCAGCCACTCCAAGACCATACCAGGCGGCTCCAGGACAAGGGGCAGGGCAGGAGCTGACCTCCATGCCCAGGAACTGAGTTCAAGGCAGGTGGCCTCTCCCCACCACAGGAGGAGGCAGCTTCTGACACTGACCCCTGCCACCAAGCAAGGCCAGGGGACTGCGGATCCTTAATAACTGGGGAGTGACCGGAATTGCCTACATGAGATTTTAAATCTAGGAGCAATAAATACAACACAAACTGGAAAAAATGTCAGCCGCAGAAGGCCCACGGCCCTCCGGGCCCAGGGCAGGCATGTGAGGATGCTGGCGTGGGCTCCCTTCTGGGGTGAGGATCTTTGGAAGGAGAGTGGAGGCATAGTATTACGACAGCATTGAATGCCACTTTTAAGATGTGAGAATGTGGGGCTGTGGCTGTGGCTGCGGCTCAGTGGTGGAGCACTCACCTAGCACACATGAGGCACTGGGTCTGATCCTCAGCAACACATAAAAATAAAGATACTGTGTCCACCTAAAACTAAAAAAAAAAAAAGATGCCAGAATGTTGGTTTTATGTAATGTGTATGTTATCTCAATCTAAAAAGGGTGACTTAAGAGAAAGACATTAGCGTCATTATTCCAATTCAAGAGTTCATGAGCTCTGAAAGTCAAGAAAAAAAGAAAATATAAGAGAAATGCAGACCAAAACTACCCCCAGGACTTCATTTCCCACCCATTAGCTTGGCCCACATCCAAGTGGACAGCAGTCCCTGTGGTCCAGGGGTGGGCAGCTGTGGTGCCAAGGCCAGCTCTGTGGAGGAAGGGCCACCTCTGAGCTGGCCAGGCAAGCCTGTACTGAAGTCTGCCTTGATCAGACTGCAAGAAGCCAGGGAAACGCTCTGGCCTGGGGACTGCAGGATGGGCAGGTCCTGCTGCCCCCAGTGCAGCTGGCAGCCTAGGGAGCATGGGCAGTTCCCGCATGTGGATATGCATACAGCTGCCCGGACAGCACTGACCCCAGGCAGGAGACCTTTTCTAAACTGAACAGCTGTGTTGGTGACTTAGGCACAAAGAGAAATTAATTATTCCAATTGTATCATATTTTAATTTTATGCCTTCATGGGAAAAGTATAGAGTAGCTCCCCAAAATATCAAACTTCAACAGCAGTCCTTATTGTAACTATTATTATTTTGAACGAATTATATTATCCTGTAGGATAAAGCAAATAGTGCTGTGATAAACCACTGTTTTCAGCTTAAGAGAAATGAGGTAAAGTCCAAGTGTATAAGTAAAAAGTCACTATAATCTTAAAATGTGAATTGGAAACATTAATATGAACCCATAATTTTTTTCCTTTTTCTTTTTTTCTTTCTCCACACTGGAGATTGAACCCAGGGGGGCTCTTCACCACTGAGCTATACCCCCAGCCCTTTTTATTTTGAGATGGGGTCTAAGCGACCCAGGCTGGCCTTAAGCTTGCCTCAGCCTCCTGAGCTGCTCGCATTGCAGGCATGGGCCTCGGGCTGGTCCTCTGCCAGCAGAGCTGGGGAGGAGGTCCTGAGCTCTGCAGGCTTGGGGAAGGCAAACCAGGAAGCTGTCCTCCAGGCTGGGGGGAGGTCTGGAGGAAGAGCAGCCGCCATGAGGCTCTGTACCCCACCAGCGGGGCCAGGCTCTGTGGGGAGGGCCTCTGGGTCTGGGACCTGCAGATGGGGGGCTCCTGGGCCAGACGGCGTGTGATGTGGGCCCTGCACTGATCAAAGAGAAGTGAACACCTGGGAAGGTCAGGCAGAGCATCAGCAGGAGTGGAGCCTGCTGGATAGCCCTGGAGGGCCAGCCACCTGCTGGAACAGCACACCTGTTAATAGGGGGAGGGGGAGCATCCACACGGGGCACCCAGGGTGAATGGGAAGGACTTTGGGACTCCCAGGACAGCCGAGAGGGCTTAATGGCAGGAGGGAAGAGGGGCCACGCAAGGTGGAAGGGTGACAGCCCCAAAGGGCACCCTGTCCAGGTGGAGGGGCAATAGCTTCAGGTTCCTCAACGTGGGCCATAGTGCCAGCCCAAGTCCTCGCCACTGGCCATACCTGCCTCGGAGCTGGACACAGGCCTGGGCTCTCCCTGAACTGAGATGGGGGCCACCCAACCTGGTAATGCCTCTGGTCCCCATTCCCTGACGCAGGGCTGCAGCTGCCTGAGCAGATGTCATCCCCTGCAGCCAGAGCCCCCTATGTCTGCTGCCCATCACTCCCAGGGGAGGCCGTTGGTATCGAGGGGTTTGGAAAAGGGCTCTTCCCTGGTGTTTAGGTGCATGCCAAGTAGTGCAGACCTGGGCAGCCGCCATCATGTCTGGAATCCACTCACACCCAGCAGCAAGTGGGGGAGGTACAGATTCCCCGGGGCTGGAGCTGGCTGGAGGGAGGGGTCACGGCAACAGAAGCAAGCCTTATGGAGTATGAGTGAAACAGACACGATGCTGGCAGTCCCCGCAGGCCTGGCTCCCAGGGCACCTGACTTGGGGGAAGAGGCCTAGACTCTTGATCCTGAAGGTGATGGAAGTGACCTCGACTCTTTCTCTTTTTGGAGGCAGCGGGATGGGCTCAGGTGGTCCTCCTGCTGCAGCCTCAGAGGCTGGGACCCCAGTGTGGCCACTGCACCCAGGGCTGGGATCCTCCCCTTCACCTTTTGTCTACAATGCTGAGGGCTGCTCTGCTGAAGACTGTGGGTACTTTAGATGGTGTTTAAAAAAAAAAACTGCAGGAAGACAGAGAGAAATGTGTCTATTCTGTAGATTTTCTTTTGCAGGGCAGGGGATGGAACCCAGGTCGAGCTCCACCGTGGAGCTCCATCCCAGCCCAAGAGAAAGTATTTAGGGAAAAGACTTTGTGAAGAAGCGGCCAGCAGCAGATAGAAACGTGTGCAGTCTACACAGGAGGTGACATTCAGTCCTCAGCCATAAAAATAAAGGCCTTTTATTTGGTTTCTCGACACCACTCCAGGAACATCTGGACAGCGCAGCCCCGACAGCCTGCAGCCATGCAGGGCCCGGGCTCTGGAGTGCTGGCTACAGGGTCACCTTCTTGTAGGTGACATGAAGATGCTGGGTCAGTGGCTGCGTGGTGGTCGCCATGGACACTGTCTGTTCAAGTTTGCCTTCAGAATTCAGCCTGAATTTTCGGGTAATCTGAGTAGAGAACAAAACAAGATGCCTTAGTTTTATTTACAAAAGATCCACTCACCCAGGCCTCAAACCAGCGGGTGATGCTGGGCCCTGAGCCCCCGCAGGGCACCAAGGTCCTGGTTTCCCACCCTAGGCCTGCGCCCACAGGTGAAAGTGGAGCTGGTCACCTCAGGTTGAGATGTCCTGTTCTCGGTCTCCACTCAGCACCTCACGTGCTCCCCTGCTGTGACCTCCACCTTCACCTGCAGCCTGGATTCAAGGCCAACGTGTCCTTGGGAAACCCCAGCCAGCACCTGTGCAGCCACTAGTCCATGAGAATCCCGATGAGGCTGTTTCCACGAGAAAGGAGCACGCAGTAATCAGGTGTCGGGTCAGAAGGTCCCGCCTGCCCCAGTGCTTGCTGACCCACCAACACTCTTGTAGGGTTGGGGTTAGCTGGAGAAATCTACCTGCACCTGCAGCCCCAGACCAGCCTAGAACTCAGCCCCGTCTCAAAGTAAAAAGGGCTGGGGTATGGCCTGGTGGCAGAGCACCTGCCTAGCATGCCCCAGTGCCAATCAATCAATCAATCAATCAACAAGGGCACCAGAGAAATACTAGGCATCCAGGACCAAGGCCCAGAGAGAAGAAATCTATAAAAAAAAGTCAGTGAAGTAAATGATTTTAACAAGATTATGTGATAAAAGAATATTTTAAGAGTTCATTGTTATTTCTACATACTAGCAAAAAAAATTGGAAAATTAAAAAAAGTCATTTATAACAGCACCCAAAACCACAAAATCCTTAGTGATAAATTCTACAAAAGATGTATAATACCAATACATTGCACAGGGTCATGAAATCTGGGACAGGAGAGACCTAGACCTGTCAGAGTGCAGTGCCACGGACGTCCCTGGCCTCATGATGGGTCTACAGACCATCTCCTCTCGCTGCAGGCCTCTGTGTCCACGGGTGACAGCCCCACAGGGCTGGAGGCTGCAGCTGCCCCTTCTGCTCTGCTGTTGGGGGCACACACCACATACCACAGCACGACCAGACTGACCACAGACTGCACCGAGGGCTCAGGTGCCCCCTTGCACATTCAGCTGGAAATTCCAGTGACCCAAACAAATGCTCCTTTAGAAACTAACAAGCTGGTTCTAACTGGGTCCTAGAAGAGTCAGATGAATTTTGGAAAAATGGAAATGCTGGACCATGAGTATTAGTTAATTTAACAGAAAGCACAGGGTCCACCCAGCGTGGTGTTAGGAGGAAGAAAAGTGGAGTCCAGTGTCCGCCCTGCACACGGACAGACTCACAAACATCGAGTGGAAGGCAGTCTTTGAGAAACGAGAAATGGTGCTGGAGCCGGGGGGCTGATGGGGGGAACCTGGCCACCCCACATGGTAGACCTCAAGCCAAAGGAAAGGCCAAGAAGCCTCCTGAGGAGCGTGAGCTATAAATCTCTCCAGCTTTTCTTAAGTAAAAAAAATCCGACAGGACACGGAAAACACTAACTACAGAACAAAGAACTGATAACAGCACTAAGATGTTCTGTTCTTTCAAAAGCACTATTTAAGAAGGGGGGGGAAAGGCGCAGGAGTGGAGCACAGACCCAGAAGACCCCGAGAGCAGCAAGGTGCCGCTGGCCTGGCGCAGCAGAGGGCAGCAAGCACCGTGCCACCTTGATTCAAAATGCGGTATGATATGCGCAGGTGGACAGACAGAATGAGACCCTCATAGGAAACCAGAGAGGGCTGGGGCGAGGCTGGGTAGAAGAGTACCCAGGTTCCAACCCCAGCACCAAGACAATGGCCAGTCGGGTGCAGTGGCCACACCTGTGATCCCAGCAGCTCAGGAGGCTGGGGCGGGAGGATTGTAAATTTGAGGCCAGCCTCAGCAACTTAGCGAGGCCCTAAGCAACTTAGCAAGATCCTGTCTCTAAATAAAAAATAAAAAGGGCTGGTGTGTGTGTCAGCGGTTAAATATCCCTGAGTTCAATCCCCAGCACACACACACACACACACACAAAATAAAATAAAAAGACCCAAAAGGTAGGCACCAGCACTAGCCCCACAGAACCTGTCCACACCCCCCATCCCTTTGTCCCCAGCCTCCAGATGCACCCAGAGACAAGGACCCACACAAGCACCGCAGAGGAGCAGTGCAGCCCGCAGGCCACGCTCCCCAGGGACCCCACACCTGTCTCCACTGGTCCCGCTGGGGAAAGAGCAGACACACACAGGTGGGCACTGTCTGGCCACTTGCCAGCCTTCCAGCATGGGACATGTCCTACTGGGGACCCTATGGGCGTCTGAGGAACAGACAGACTTCCTGTGAGGGCCTCGTTTTTCTGTCTGTCCACCAGCATGTAACATCCTGCACACAAGTGTGGATCGTATGTGACTGAGTGCACGAGCACAGAGCATCCAACAGCCAAAAGATGTATTCCACCAAGAAAATGGGGTACATGACGGGGTCCAGTGATGGACAGAGGTGGCAGGGCCGTGTGGGAGAATCCTTGCAGGTGTGGGCAGCTGACCCCCCTGGGAGGGCAGGCATCTCCCACGGCACACAGGCCCGTCAACGCAGCGGGGTCAGGGACACCGAGGGAGGGTCTAGGTCCCACTGTGCGGCTTCCAGGAAGCAGAGCCTGTGTTAGTAGAGAGACTGCTTCAGTAAGACACCACACAGAATCTAGGAGGGACAGGACTGGCAACTTGAATCAGACAAAATTAAACATCTGTTCTCAAAAGCAAGTTTAAAAACAAAAGCGATTCCGTCTGAAGAGCTACTGGTGACTGACAGAGGCAGGGTCCCCCCAAGGAGAGCTCCTGCTGGACACTGGGAAGAGTGGCTCTGGGTCCTGGGTCCTCTCTGAACCTCAGGGGGCAACGGGCAGCCCTGCTCTGGCCAGGCTGTTGCCAGGCCTGACGGGCTGCAGCACAAGGAGTCAGACAGCAGGACGGCACAAACGCGGGGGTGGCCAGACCTGGGGAGCAGTGCCCGCAGGTGGCCTCCAGAGGCTGGGCTCCTTGGTATCTGCAGAGGGCACCAGGAGGCACCTGGGAACACGCAGCCCAGGAAGAGGGAAGCCCGACTCCTACCACCAACAGCACGACCCCAGCCTGCCCATCAGAGACAGACGGACAAACAGAAAGCTGCCTGCCCTGGACACACCTTGAGGACGTCAGGCCTAGTGAGAGAAGCCAGACCCAAGAACATGGCCCCATCTTTGGAAGCGCTCGGAACTGGCCAGTCTGGAGACACAGATGAGCGTCTGTCAAGGGCCAGGGAGGGTGGGGACCTGAGGGAACCAGTTGGTGGCACAGGGTTTCTTTTGGGATGTGAACATGCTGTAAAATCAACTGGTGATGGTTTCACAACTCTGGGAACACTAAAAGTCACAGAATTGTGCTCTTTAAGGGACTGACTGCTGCAGTATGTGGATTATATCTTTAACATTCAGAGAGCAGGGCATCAGTGCCTCAGAGCACCAGCGGGCCTTTGGCTAGGCCCAGAGCACAGGGCCATCAGGAGGAGATGCCCAGCCCTGAACCCGGCAGCTGGGCTGGCTTCCAGCAGCAGGACAGAGTCTCCTTCTTAGGAGTCCATGCAGAAACCTCTTTCCTCCTGGGGTCTGCACTGACACACACACACACACACACACACACACACACACACACACCGGGAGGGTGCTGCGGGACCAGCCCCAACCACCCCAGGTGTGCAGCCTGCAGTGTTCTCCCTGGCCTCACTCTTATGGGGACTGGGGTGTGTTCTGTCGGAGAGTTGGTGCCTGTTTCCTCCAGACCTACCTGCCCCTGTCCCTTTCCTGCCTTCCTTGTGTCCCTTCTGTTGGGGGTGAGGGTGCCTTGGCTTCCAGTGCTACTCTGCTCAGTCCTACTCACGAATCTGGCTGGGGGTGGTCTTGGGACCCCCGCCACACATCATGCATCTGAAGAAACCTCAAAGAGGAAGTGCAGAATCAAAACAAAACAAAACTTTATAAAGCAACTTGGGAGGAACAGAAGAATAGAGAAAGAAGAAAACTAAGACCACAACCAGCACCTCAGTGAGAAGCAAGTGTAGAGGCAGCGCCCGCAGCCCCAGCTAGTAGGGAGGCGGAGGCAGGAGGAGCATCCCAGGCCAGAGTGCAAGACCAGCTGGGGCAGCACAGTGAGACCCCATCTCAAAAACAAATGTTCTCAGAGGGAGCCCAGGAGAAGCTGCCGAGCCCACGGATGAAGTCAGAGAAGTCGGTTTAAAAAGGACACAAGGGGAACAGAAGGCAGTCCGTGGAAAGGAAGTCTACCAGCAAAACTCCAGATGCAGCACGACAGCTGGGAGACAAGGACAGCTCCCTGAGAGCACAGCAAAAGGACCAGGACAGAGAAAGCAGAGAGGTAGCAGAGACCCCTCGAGAGGCGCCCGCACTGCGACACCAGGCATCGCACTCTGACACGCAGAATCGGGCTATGATAACTGGCAGACAGTGGGGCTGACTTGGGAAAAGCACATAACAGAGCAGACTCAAGCGCCCTCTTTAGTCTGTGTGTGAGGAAGGAGTCCCTTCTGGCCGCAGCATAGGTGGCCCAGGAAACTAGGGGTGCTGGGGCATGAGGTTGAGGGAGCACAACCTTCTTGTCCAAGCCGTGTCTGTGAGGTTCACCAGCAGGACATTCACCAGGAGCAAAGAACACACCGTCAACACAGACGGCCCCCTGAGCTTCAGGAAATACAGTGGGACGGTGGGGCCTGCTGAGCGTGATTCCTACCACAGGACAAGGCGTAGAACAGGACAGTGTGCGAGTCCTGCAGCTAGGAGGGAGGCTTCAGGATACGGCAGGGCTCTGGACCCAGCAGGGGACACATGTGCCAGTGGGCTCAGCAAGGTCACTTACCCGCTGCGCATTTGGCTGTGAAGGAATTCCAGGCTGGTGTGGTGGCACATGCCTGTCATCCCAGGGACTGGGACCTGCTGTAACAGCCTGCCAGCCCCCACCAGCCCTCAGGCTTATTTGCATTTCGATGTGATCTTGATGCTTAAGAACAATAAGAAACTTGTGGACAGAGGCGTGTGGGAACCTCCTGCAGACACAGAGGGGCACAGGAGTCCTGAGCCCCTGCACCAGGTATCCCTGGGAGAGGCTGCATGCCTCTCTGCTCAGTCCCTTTGGCGTCAGGAAGGGACCCTGCTCACCCCCTGGGGCGCCAGAACTGCAGTGCGTCACCAGAGCACACACGTCTGGGAGGTCAGGGGTCTGACTGTGCAGGAGCAGTGGGAGCACAGGAGAACCTGGCAAGAACACAGGCCCTGACAAGGAAGGGAACTCAGAGAGGGCTGCAGGGGAGCTCCCGCCACCATCCAGCCAGAGAGAGCAGAGCCCAGGCAGAGCCGCCCAGGCAGAGCCGCCCAGGCCAAGCCCCAGGCAAAGCGGAGGCCACACACTAGCAGAGTTGCTGCGGCTCCACCAGGGGGCGAGCCCTCTCCCTCAAATGCTGGGTTCAAAAGTGAACAGTGCTGTCACACTCAAAGGGACTGGGGACAGCAGCACACAGGAAGAGTGCCCACCAGGAGGGGCAGGCCAACCTCCACCAAAACGCAGAGCACATGTGTCCTCTGACCCAGCAACACAAGGGTGATCACGAGGGGCCAGCAGCCTGGACCACCAACCACCTACACACCAGACAGGGAGGAGTGAGAAGGCACAGAAGGTCGCCTGGGGAGGCCACCCAGCCCCCCACACACCACAGACCGCGGGAAAGGCGGGCTCACCTGCTCCACGTGGGGCTCCTTGGCGAAGGAGATCCTGGCGATGGAGTGGGATGCGATGCACAGCTCCTGCCCATTCACCTCACCCTCCTCCACCTCCACGACGCCTGCAGGGGGTGGAGCTCAGCTGCAGCCTCCCCCTACCAGGAAGCTGGTCTCTGAACCCCCCCCACCAAGAGGCTGGCCTCTGAACCCCCCCACCAGGAGGTTGGCCTCTGAGCCTCTCCCCCACTAGGAGGTTGGCCTCTGAGTCTTCCTCCCCTCACCAGGAGGCTGGCCTCTGAGCCTTCCAGTGCAAGGCCCCCCTGGCCTGCACATGGCCTTCCGGGTTTTGAATGTGTTACGGCACAGGACCAGTGCTGGGGGGCTGGCTTCTACAGAGGTGCCCTGGACCCAGCCTTCCTACCAGAACCCCCGGCTGGAGCACTGTGTGGTGGACACACCCTCTGACTTCCTCAGTTGCCATTCCCACCAATGCCTGGGCAGCTCCGCTCCAGACTGGGTGCTTCCTGAACACCCAAATTGAGCAGCTTTTGGGCAAGTAGGTAAGGTCAACAGCTATGCAAGCTAAATGAGGGTAATTTCTTTTTCATTTTTGGTACTGGAGATTGAATACCACAGCTCAAAACCTAAGTTGCTGAGGCTGGTCTTGAACTTCCGATCCTCCTGCCTCAGGCTCCCGAGTCATAGGGATTTCAGGCATGGGCCAGGACACGTGGCAGTCTTCTAAGTCATGGTGTGGCTGGGCAACTACTTCAGAAGGAACTCATGCTGGGGCAAGCCTGCCTTCAGGAAAGGACCCTGCCACACACCTGCCTGCCCTCGCGGAGCCCTGCTCCTCAGCTGGCACCTGCAGGCTGCAGCTCACAAGTACACCATGCCTCCACTGTCCCCAAGCAAGGATGCTTGGGAGGGCATCTGCGAGCCCTGCTTGCCACACCACTGGCCAGCGAGCTCTGTGGCCCTTGCCCCTGCTCTGCTGGGTGTGGGCAGTACCTGTGTTCTGGGCGCTGACGAAGGCCACCTTGTTGGTGTCGGGCTTGAGGCGGATAAAGCCACACTCTCTGTGCATGGGTTTGCGCGTGTCAGGGTGGAAGGAGTTGAACCTGGAGGGAAATTGAGATGTCAGGCAGGCACTGGGCTTGCCAGCGCCCACACCCAGAAGTGAAGCCACCCCAGAGGGGCCATGGGCCACAGCAGCCAGTCTCACCTGAGACAGAAGTGGCGCTTGGAATCTGCCACCTCTACCACTCTAGGACTTGGCTCTTTCCTGTCCACCCCTGGTGCTCTGTTCCCCAAGCCTATTGGTCACCCACCTCCTGCATAGTGCTGCCCAAGCACCTATGGATGCTGGGGGCAGCTCCAGGACCTCCCTCTGTTGAGCTATACCTAACCCAAGTCCAGTGGTTTGTATGGGAGAGACATAGCAGGCACTGGGCTGGGGCACGATCCCTAGCCAGCATGTGCCCCTGTAGCAGGCACAGGAGCACAAGGAAGAGGGGTCCATGGCTCCCACGGGGCATGTGCCCACAGCCTGAAAACTACCTCCCTCTACATCTCCAGGCAATCTGTGTACGACTCTCACAGGTGAACTTCTAACAGGTCGGGGTCAGCAGCTGCACCTTGCCTGGGGCATCTGCTCATAAGAGAGGCATCGTTGAGTCTAGGGGACGTGCATGTCTAGCACTGTGTTCACACGAGATCCCATCCCATTGTTCTTTCATGCTAGTTACAAGATGGACTCGCCAGCCCTCTGGCTGCAGGCCATAGTTTAAAGAGACTAATGACATGTGGGAGACCAACCTTGCACGTGACTGAGTCACACTCCCCGGCAGGGTACTGAGGCGCTCAGTCGCAGAAATGTGGCAGAGCTTTCCCCACCCTTCTTGGGTTTGAGGGATGGTGTCTCATGCCTGGGTGTCTTGCTACAGCCCCATAGGTGGAGCTGTGCTCACCTGTTCCTTTATAATCTAACCCCTTGCCCTGTTTAGGATGGAATGTTCCATGGAAGGGCCTTGTGTGTGTCCCCTCCTCTTACTGTGCCATTGCGTGTGGCCTACCTAGATGTCATCAACCTGCTGACAGTGGACATCATGAAGATAGATTTAGCCCCTTGAAACCTGACCCCTTGCCTCATTTGAATAGCTTTTCCTAAATACAAGGGGTCAGCGCGTGCTCTCTCTCTCTTCCTGGAGACCTTAAAGTCAGAGGAGCCGTCACAGCGACCCCAAAGAAGAAGGTGTTTGTGTCTCTTGTGTGGTTTTACACACCTAGTTAGCCCAGTTTACCTGAAGTGACCCATGCGTGTTTTAGTCGCGAACGGAACCCAGCAATGACACTGGTCTGCATTATCTGTATCACCCAAGATCCCACTGTTACAGGTTGGACTGTGACGGCTGTCCCCTGGTCTGTCCACCCTGTGTGAATGGCTGGCTGTGGGGACTGTGGAAGGTGGGCATGGCTGCCCTGCAAGGTGTGTCCTCCCTATGCCCCACCCCCATCTCTCTGCTTCTTGGTCACCCACCTCCGGTACAGTGCTGCCCAAGCACCATGGATGCTGGGGGCAGCTCCAGAACCTCCCTCTGTTGAGCTACACCTAGCTCCATGGGACCTTTCCTTATGAATACTGCCTCACCTCGGCCCCGGAGAAGGCCATTTGTGGACTGAGACCTCAGAAACTGTGAGCCCCCTGGACTTGCCCTCCTCTAAGTGTCATTGGGTCTTCTGGTCACAGCGAGGCAAGGCTGACACAGACACCCGTTCTGGTTCTCAGATACTCACTCTGGTTCATAGGCCCTGTCTGCTCAATCTAAAACACCACATCTGGGCACAGATAGTGCCTGTGTCCAGCGGCCTAGGAGGCCGAGGTAGGAGGATCCCTGAGCCCGGTGTGACCTTCTAAATCCCTCCAAGACTGGAGGTGTTACACAAATACAAGTGGAGCTCCTAAAATCTGAAACTCAAAACGGCATAACGTCAGGGCTCAGGAGTGCTTAACTTGTGGAGCACTCCAGATTTCTATTTCAAGATTAGCGTGTGCAACCGGAAGTCTGTGCACACGTCCCTAATCTAACACTATACAGCTGGAATAGGTCTGGTCCTGAGCACCTTAGAAGAGGTCCAGTGCGCCAGGCTGACTCACTGCCACTGCCATTGTCAACAGACAGCAGAGGCAGGAGGAGGTGCACAGCTCCCTCCTCATTTCTGAGACCATGGGAGCACTCTGCCCCCAGAACAGAAGTGTTCTCCCAGTGAGTGTGTCATGGGACACAGCTGAGGACCTCAGAGGATCTCTGCTTTCCTGCAGGCAGAGACTCTGAGAACCACAGTACTAACAGATTCTTCGATCCTTAACTAGCTCATGGGTAAATATGAAGGAAAGCCACACCCCTTGTTCTCAGCAATACTGGGGTGACTAACTTCCACACGGGAATTCAGCTTGAAATCAGATTTAAACAAGCTCTTGCTCCATGCTTGGTTAACAAGCCTACGATTCTGTGGTCTGCCTAACATCTTTATATAAGTGATGGGACCAGAGAGACCATCCCGCCACTCCTGCCTCGGCCACCAGGTTCCGGAAGCCAAGAGGCTACCAGGTTCCTGCTGTACCTTCCTGCTGGTGTCTCTGTTTTGGATCAGCCCAGACTCAGGAGCCTATAGTGGAGGACTTACGAGAAGTTCAACATGGGCTGGCCCACATGGGAGATGTGCACCTCTTCCAGGTACTGGAAGGGCTGCAGGGTCGGAAAGGTCCCAGCTCCCGGAGGGTCAGACAGCCAGGTACCCAGCATCCAAGACAGCGGCTCCACCACTGGGTTCATCTTGGGAGGCTCTGAGGACAGAAGAACAGCAGAGTAAGTGGCATCCTCCTATACACCTTGCTGGGCTTACAGGGAAAATGCACACGTTGCCAAGAGCATGGCTCAGACAGGTACAGCTGAGCACCAGCATATGTCATGTGCAAGACCCATTGTCAGAACCTCTTGAGTGACCACAGAAAACAGAACCCAGAGGAGCCTGGGTGTCCAGGGAAGGGCCAGAGGTCCCCCAGGTTCCCAACAAGGGTGGATAGCAGCTCCCACACGGGATCAAGGACCCTGGGCAAGGACGTGGAGATGGAGAGCAGGGGTGAGAGGCCGGGCAGGGCAAGGTAAAGAGTACAGGGGTGTGGGGCTGGAAGGTGAGGCTGACTAGCTTATGGAGCAGGCTGTAGGTCTTCCCCATTGTGCATCATCAAGCAGCACCTTAGCTGGGCTGAGAGGCTTGGGGGTGGGCAGAGGTGGGATGGTGGTGGTGGGGACAGAGTGGCTTCGAGTGACCCAAGGTCAGCTGGGTGAAGTGCCTCTATGTCCCCTACCTCTCACTGCCTGTTGGGGCTGCCTCCAGTGAGCCAGGACACTTTTCCCCAGTGTGGACCCTGCCTTCCCAGGGCCTGTGCTTGGAGGCTGGAACATGACACCAGGGAGCAGCAGAAGTGTGGGGGGCTGGGCTGACCCCACCCACCTACGGCCAAGGCAAGCACCCGTGATGCCCTCCAGGCCAGCTCTGCCAGGAGGCTTGAGTGGCAGTAGGGGAGGTAGAGGAAAGATGAACTCAGGACCCCCGGAGGTCAGAGCAACAGCTATCGACAGCTTAGACGTGTGACACAGAGTGGCCCTGAGGGTTCTGGCCTGAGCCCCTGCACAATGAGCTGCCATCATGAATGCCA
This sequence comes from Marmota flaviventris, assembly GCF_047511675.1. Lineage (NCBI taxonomy): Eukaryota > Metazoa > Chordata > Mammalia > Rodentia > Sciuridae > Marmota > Marmota flaviventris. The sequence goes on along the minus strand of NC_092508.1, from coordinate 361,566 downwards.
GGGATACAGACCGAGAACAGGCTGCAGGCCCAGCGCTGTCAACCAGCGTCCGGGGCAGCCTGGGCCTGGCGTTCAGGCCAACAGCTGTGGCTTTGAAGAAGCCCAATCCCGAGTTTCTCAGACTCAGCACTGAGACGGAATGTCCTCCTCACACCTCAGGCTCTCCAGGCTCTGGCCCCTGAGTGCCACACATGGGGTGACCGTCAGAGCCGCTGTCACAGCCCACCCTGCCTCTGCACCAAGCAGGGCCCACTTCACGAGACCCTGTTCTGGACAGGCTGATGTCAAAGCCCTGCCTGTGGCTCTTACCAGCTGACCTGGCTCTGGGCTAGAGCCCAGGCAGGGGCCGGTTCAGGCCTGGCCAACTCAGCAGCCTGGGGTCAGGGGAATGGATGGGGGCTGGTCTGCCTGTGAATCAGTCCAGGGCTCCAGAATCTGACCTGCTGCTCCTCGAGTGGTGATCTGCAGCCTCAACCCCCAACACACCTGAGCCTTCCAGGGAGGGAAGCACAGGTGTCCTGCTGTGGCCCTCTGCAGAGGTCAGCATGAGGTAGCAGCAACCATGTCCAGGAGTCAGGGCTCGAGTACAGCGTGCCTGCCCTCATAGGGAAAGTCCTGCACGTTCCTGACTGCTCACACACTTGACCCTGGCACACGAAAGCCGGCCCTGTGGACCAGCAGACCAGGGCCTGGGATGAGCCACAGCTGCCCCCTGGTGGGTAAATGCTCAGTGGCAGCAACAGAGCTGGATGCTACTCAGGAGGCAGGACTGGGGCCACTGGCCTGGAGGGACTACACACTCACTAGTGGGACATCTGAACCCATGCTTTTGGGGGCACAACTCTGCCCTCCCCAGACCCAGAAGCCACCCTCTCCCCAGGCAAGAAACCCCCCCCCAGCTGCCCTCACTTCAGCCCCTCCAGAGAGGGCACACTCACACCTGACCCAGCACTAGGCAACAGGATACCTCTACCAGCAGGCACTGCAGCTGACCGAGGAGGCCCGAAGGAGGCCTGTTCTTAAAGCCTGGAGGGCAGTCCTCAAAGATAGGGCGAGGGAGACAGAGAGCATGAGATGCACACTGGCTTTTGAAAACAGAGAGTGGGCAGGCGGCTGGGGAGCAGCCCTTGTGGCCCTGCAGGCTGCCAAGAAGAGAGGCCAGGGAGGCTCCATATCTGCTGAGGTGCAAGGCCAGCCACTGGCCACAGACACAGAGCTGTCCTGGGCCCTGGGAGCAATGGGTGTGCCACCCCTGGTTTGTCTATTCACATTCTGAGATGGGGTCTCGCTAAGTTTCCCCAGTTGGCCTCAGCCTCCAGAATCACTACAGGTGTACACGCCGCGTCTGGCTCACAGTGAAGAAAGACCGTTCACCCTAAGTGCAAGAACTCAGGGAAGAAAACACAGGCTAGGAGAAGACAGGGAAGGAGGAGGAAAACCAACACGGAACACCACCTATGCGGGTCACGGGACAGCACCCAGGAGAATTCAGAAACAGAAGGCAAACTGGCCCCCAGTGGAGTGCAGAGCAGCGACCTTGCTCTTAGGCACAGGACAGAAGAACAAGAACCACATTTCCTCACCACAGCCAGGAGCAAGTGCTCATCACAGCACAGGCAACTGTCTTCCTGCCTGACAAGAGGTGAGTGGACACGGTGTGCAGACAACACAGCCAGGCCACAGCAAGGAGTAAGATGTTGGGCAAGCAACCAGACCGAGCACACTCTGCACTGGCCAGGCTACACTGTGGGGGCATGGTGGGGCTTCTCCACACAGAAGACCCAAGGTGGACCCAGCCATGCTGAGAGGCAGAGGCCACAGACCTAATGGTCCAACAGGGTGGCAGATGCCATGCACAGGCACCAGAAAGGTGTGGTCCACTGAGACATGCTCAATGCAAGACACATACTGGTGCTGGACAAGAGCCAGAAGAGCCCCCGCACCCAGGGCCTGGACCACTGGCCGTCACCTATGGAAGATAGGGCTTATAGCAGACAGCTGAAATCAGTCTCCCATCTATGCTAAAGGGCCACTGGGCATCCAGGGCGTCCAGGGCCCACGGGCCCAGTAACCAGGTGCCAGTGCCATGCCCAGACCGAGGCCAGGTCCTGCTCCAATCTTCTGATTTTAGGAAAAGCCAGAAACATTGATTTTGGGATAAAATATTTCTAAAGATATTTGCATACTAAAACAGAGCTCCTGCTGTGGTGTGGACCACACACGCTTATCCCCGACTATCCTGTTCATGAGCCCAAGGAGCTTGGTCTCACGACACAGGCAGGTGAGCTGGGCCTGGAACCCCACAGTCAGGGCCAGTGGTGCCCACTGGCTGCAGTGTGGCCCAATGTCAGATGCTGCCCCTCCCCACCCTCCTCCCTGGTGGGTAAGAAAGCTGGTGGTCACCCCAAAATCCCGTGTCCTGACCAGTGGCTCCTGAGGATCGAGAGAAGCCTGCACTGCCCCAGTCATGTCTGAGAGGGTGGTGTTGAGCCGTGGAGGTACACAGGCAGTGGGTTCCACAGCAGGCCCGTGCCCACCCTCACCCGCCCGTGCCTAGGGGTGCTGGCCCTGGAGGGAGGCGTTAGGTTACCAGCACTGTTATCCATCCAGTTGTTATCTATCCAACTGAGCAAGTGCGACAGATCCCAGCACTCGCCAGGGGATACCTGTGAAAACCTGGCAGCGGCAGCTGGGGAGAACACAGTCCAGACGATCTCAGCTGGGATGCTGTGCCTTGTGCCCTAGAGGCAGACTTGCTTATAACACTCTGCCTAGAAGGGAAAAGAGCCCAGGAGTTTCTGCTGCAGCCCTCCTAAGTGCTAGGCAAAAGCTCAAGAGGACTTGGCATACACATGAGGGATCTTAGGGAGACGGAAGAGACGCAGGAGCCTACAGATGGTGGAGGGTCGTGGGCCTGGGAGGGAGGGGAACTGTGTGACAAGGCCTGGGGATCTTGTGGGCATGGCGAGGCCTTGGCTGGGCAGGGCTCTCAGAAGCCATGCTTCTCAGGCCCATAAGCTGCTTGGTGCCCAGCCAATCCACGGGCCTGGTGGAGTGAGGCAGGGCAGCGTACTGCCCCCTGGGTGAGAGCAGGGTTGCACTCTGTCCCTTCTGAGCTCTGTGACATCGGGTGGCCAGGTCTGAATGAGACCTTCTCAGATAGGGGCTGTGCCTGGGGGCTCAGGTGGGGAGAAAACTGGAGGGGAGAGGTGGGAAGCTGCAGGTTAGAAGCCTGGGGCCAGCAGGACAGAATCACCAGAGCCAGGGGAACACTTCTACTGCGCCGTGCTCAGGGAGGCTCCCAGAGGCAGGCAGTAGGAAAGTGACAGTGGCTGCCTGCACAGGACTGGCAGCAGGAACAGGTGGGCAAGCTCAGGGGAGACACAGGGCAAGGTGCATACAGGGGCATTGGCTGGAGACCCATGGCTGGAGCCCTGGACGAGGTCGATGGACAAGGCAGGCAGGTAAGGCGTGCCTGTGTGTCTGCTGAAGTCCAGAAGGCACAGGCGCTGCTCAGGGCCCTGAGGGTCGCAGTGGGACACTGCAGACCACACCTCACCTTCATGGCCCTCCCAGCCTCCGCTCGTAATGGCCTTGATGTGGACACCAATAGAAGGCTGGGCGGGGACAGTCACACCTTGCCAGACAGTGCTCTGGACACCTGGGGCCTTGGTCCCCTACCCACCCCTCACTTCCTGTGTCCTGGCTACTGCCTCTCAGCCTTGTTCTCAATGAAGCCTGGGGTTGGTGGTGAGGACACTGCAGCCTGAAATTTGTCAAACTGTATGCTCAAGAGTTGTGAGCATGATCAGACCTCGTTAGAAAAATAAATTTTAAAATGAAACAAAAGTTGGGGCTGAGGCTGTAGCTCAGTGGTAAAGTGCTTGCCTGGCATGTGTGAGGCACTGGGTTCAATCCTCAACACCTCATAAAAATAAATAGATACTCTGTGTGCATCTGCAACTAAATACATATTTTTAAAAAATGCAACAAAAGCATGATGAATGAGACCTAACGGGTTTGCGACTTCCAACTCCTCAAGTAGATCAGGAAGGCTTTGCTATGCATTTTCTTCTGATCTCACTTTTCTTTTATTAAAATCTAACCAAAATGCAAAGATAAAAATTTTGAATTTTGTACAAGAAATTTAAACTTTCATTTCCTAGCCCGAGACATTGAAAGCAGGCTTACCCATTCCCAAGGTTTTAGAACTCCAGCACACCAGCAAGGTTCCTCAAGGTTGTTTTCTGCCAACTACCAGGAAATGTCTGCACCTGGCTGTGGAGGCGCTGCGGGAAGTGGGTGCTAGGTCCAGGAGCATTCTGGGAACTGTAGTTCACTCAGAAGATCACTTCTCACAGGAAGTGATGCACACAGGGCTGCAGAGCTGGAAGGAGCTTTGCAGGACAGGCCAGAGATTAGGTGTGCCATGTAGAGGAGGAAACTGGCCCCTCTGCCACCACCACTGGCCACAGCAAAGGGAGCTACCACGAGCCAGGCACATTACAGCCCCTCCACTCATCCTACACCCATCCTGCTGGTGGAACAGCACAGACAAGCCCTGGGCCTAGGGCAGAATCCTTCCTGGGGGGCCACTTCATATCACTCTGTGCTGGCGACCAGGTTGTCTCCCACTGTCACAGGAAAATGGCACCGACAGCACAGTATGTCATGGAGGAAGATGCTGAGGCTGCGGGCCAGCATGGGCTGGACCAGGGAGAGGGGCTACCTTGCCAGGGCACCCAGGAGCTAGGGGCTCTTTCCAAATGCTACCAAGGCCCTGGCTTTACCACCCATGAAATGGAGGGGCACACACAGATACAGAGGAAACCAGAATCCACGCGGGAAAATAGAGCAAGTATTTCTATAGCATTAAACAACACAAAAGGGTCCATGTAATTATTATATGCAAACAACAGGTGTGACCATCTAGTTAGTCAAAAGACTCAAGAACGATTAGAATTATAAGAGAATCTGCTACAGTGACTATGTTCTACATTAAGCAGCCTTTTCATATATTATCAACAACCAGACTAAAACCAATGGTGGGGGAGCTTCCAGTCTCAACTCCAGCAAGTAGTGCTTTCAACACACCCCATCTAACAAGAAAAACAAAAAAGGGACAAACACCAAAACAACCTCCTGTGGGCTCACAGGGAGGGAACAGAAATGGCCCCGAAACACGGAGCACCAGAGGAGGGGCCACAGACGGCCCCTGAACATGGAGAACCAGGGGAGGGGCCACAAATGGCCCCTAGACATGGAGAACCAGAGGAGGGGGCCACAGACGGCCCCTAAACATGTAGAACCAGGGGAGGGGACACCGACAGCCCCTAGATATGTAGAACCAGAGGAGGGGCCACAAACGGCCCCTAGACATGGTGAACCAGAGGAGGGGTACAGACGGCCCCTAAACATGGAGAACCAGGGGAGGGGCCACAAACGGCCCCTAGACATGGAGAACCAGAGGAGGGGGCCACAAACGGCCCCTAGACATGGTGAACCAGAGGAGGGGTACAGACGGCCCCTAAATATGGAGAACCAGGGGAGGGGACACCGACAGCCCCTAGACATGGAGAACCAGAGGAGGGGCCACAGACTGCCCTCCTAACACAGAACACCAGAGGAGGGGCCACAGACGGCCCCCCTAACATGGAGCGCCAAGTAGGAGCCACAGATGGCCCCCTAACACAACCACAGCCAGGTCTGCTAACCTGGGCAGCAGCCCTAGGGCCCTAGTGCAGGGGCCCCATGGTGGCAGTGGTGGGGGAGACTGAGTGCCTGCATTCAGGGGGGCTCTCTGGGGCCACAGCCTGGCACCTGCCTCTGCAGGGCTCTGTCTCCAGCAAGCCTCACCTCAGGTCTCTGGCTGGGTGCTGCAGTCTTCAGACTGAGTTTGTGAAGCTGCGTCCAGCACGCTCTGTGCTATGCGAGAGAGCACACAGCCATGTAGGAGACGCCCAGGAGGATCCCAAGAAAGTGCTCAGATAAAGATGCTGCCGCAGAAAGGACTGCCCTCAGTGGTTCCTCAGGGCCGAGGGGGGGTCACCAGAAACCTCGCCAACTGAAGGGCAGAGGAACATGGGGCACTACACAATCAGTCCAAGTCAGAGCACCAGCAAGCCCTGAGATAGAACCCAGAGCGCCTCACAAGAGCAGTGGGAATACCAGAAAGAGCAGGAAGGAGCACAAGAAGCACAGGGAGGAGAATGGCTGAGGATCTCCCCAAACTAGCAACAGACAGCAGACCGCAGAGGCAGGGGAGGCAGAGAACACGGAGCACACTGGCCACCAGAACACCCCACATAGCACAGCACACTCCGACTACAAAAGCCCAGGGACAAGGAAGGTCTTGAAAGGAGCCAGGGGGAAGGCCTCACCCATGGAGCAAAAGCTTAGGGACAGAGCAACTCCCAGGGCTGGAGGGGGCTCAGTGCCAGGAGGAGCAGTGTGGGGGAGGGAGGGCAGGTGGGTGCTCTCCTCTCCTGCTGACACCAAGCTCGACTCACAGGGAGGCAGGGACGGGGTTCACTCTCCAACACCACAGTGCTATGAAAAGTGGCCTCATTGTGAATGTGAAGCACAAACTCCAGACGGCCGCCAGAAGCCAGACTGGTGTGCTAACGAAGTGGGGACACAGGAAGCGGGAGGAGGAGCAGGGGGCGAGCTGGGGGAGGCCCACGCTGAGCCAGCAGCTCCTGCGACTGCCCCAAGGGGGACTGGCCCAAGCACACCAGCTGAGAGAGACACCATCAAAAAAACAAGAGCACAGGGGCTGGGGGCGTGGCTCAGCGGTAGAGCACTTGCCTATCTTGCGGGGGCCCTGGGTTTAATCCTCAGCATAAATCAATAAAATAAAGGTATGTGTCCAACTACAACTGAAAAATGAATATTTTAAATAAAAGCAGAGCACAAAAGGAAAAAAATTAAAAACCTAAAAAAAAAAGGATAGGCATCAGAGCAGATTTAAAAATAAAATCCAATTATGTGCTATCCATAAGAAGCCTACCATAAATAGAGACACATGAAAAAGAGAAAGGTATACATGCTAATGCAACCAGAGAAAGCAATTAATGCAGAAAAGACCACGGGTCCGCAAAGTCCTAGGGACCATGTACCCCCTGCTCCCAGGCACTCACAGAAAGAGCAGGCCTGTTGGGATGGGTTCACCCTCACTCTTCTCAAGTTCACGGGGGCATTCACCAAGAGAGCCACATTCCAGGCCTAAGACACACCTAAACCTATGTGAAATCAGAAATCATACACTGTGTGCTCTTGACATGATGGAATGGAACTGGACATCTGGACCATGGAAGGAAACATGGGGGAGGATGCAGCATGTCCTGGCCCTCCCCACCTCCAGTGCTGGCCAGTATGGCAGCTCTCTGGACCGTTAGGTCTGTCCAGGGCCTCACTGTGTGGGCACTACTGATTCATCACTGGCCAACAGTGGTTAGCTTAGTCTGTAGCCCACACCCAGGGCAGGGGTCAACGGGGCTTTCGGCTCCAACCCTCTTGTGACCATTACCACCCCCAGGAGTAGCCTTAGAAGCACAACTGAGGTGTGGTTGAAAGGGCTTCTGAAAAATAACAAAAGACACTCCTTTCAGCCACACTCAGGAGATGCAGAATCTTAAGAGCACTGTGCCAGGAGTCAGGCAAGACCAAACTCTCAGTTCTCAAGTCATGGCACCACAGCGCTTGGCATGAGGATGGGGGAGCTTTCCTGCCAAGACTGGGCGCTGGGCAAGTCTGCTCCCTCTCACCACGGCTCACCACCACCCCGAAGGCCTTGCTGGTGCCACAGGAGCAAAAACAGAAATAAAGACATATGGTTTAGGAAGGAAAAAACAGAACTGTCTGTGGACAATATGAATGCAGAAAAAGCTCAAGAATCCACAAAAAAATTCCTGGAACTAACAGGAACTTTAGCAAGGCTGCAGAATATGCAGTTTACATACAAAAAATTGTTTGCTTTCCTGTATACTAGTAATAAGCAATTGGATCTTGAAACTAAAACACAACAGAATTAATATTTGCACCCAAAGTGGAAATATTTAGGTATAAATCTCACGAAATATGTATATATTTTGTTAAAAACTACAAAACTAATAAAAATGATGTTATATAAGAGCCTAATAAGTGGAAGTATCTCATGTTCATGAACTGAAGACTCCACATGTTAAGATGTCAGTTGACTTGATTTACGGACTCAACAGACAAAACCAAAGTCCTAGGAAACCGCTTTCTAGATGGTACAGACTGACACTACAGGCAGAGGGAAAGGCAGAACACCTGGGGCAGCCCACAGTGCAGTGAAGAACAAGGTGGGCAGCTGCCCCACCGCAAGGCTCCCGGGAGGCTACAGGAATCAGCCCAGCATGGAACTGGCCGAGGAACACAGATCATCGCCTCTAGGTTCAGTCCCCAGTAACCCCCCAAAAATAAGTAAATAAATTCACAAACCAGAAGAATAGAAAAATAAATTTAAAAAAAATTAAACAATAAAAGGCAGACCCAAATTCCAACATAATAGTAATCACAACTGCAAGGGATTACTCAATAAAAATGATGATTCTCAGACTGGATTTTTAAAAAGCTATCAAATAAAACGATAGGAAAAGACTGAAAATAAGGAGACAGGTAAGACTTCAAACATAACAGAGGGTTTTTCTGTGTTGCTAAGTTAGGAAAATATAGGCATCTAACAACAAGGTCTTAAAACCTAAAGCAGAACTTGGCAGAGGCACAGGAAGAAAGGTCACCTCCAGAACCCCAGGAAAAGGCTGACCCCTCTGCAGAAACCCACAGACTGAGTGCCTGACAGGAAGCCTGCAGAGAACAATGTAACCAGCTGGTAGAGAAGTGCATTCCAAGATCAGACCCTGTCTTAGCACAAAACCTCCAAAGATCTCAAAAATCAGATTGCTTTAAGAGACCACATCATGAAAACTTAAGCAATAAAATTAATAATTCCAAAAGATTAGCTGCAGCATGTACTGGAAACAAGTTCAGGAGCCCCGGAAACTCTCACCCCACCAGCATGGGGCAGGAAAGCGCTTTCCACATGCACGCCACAGGGAAAGGACACTATCCTTAACACATAAAACATTATACCTTGAAATCCACTTTGAAAGTACATAAAACTAAAACAAGGTGAAAACAGCCAGCCAATAAATACATGAAAACACAGGGAGAAACCTGTGCGCAATGGCCAAGAAGGTAACAGGGAAGAGTACAGACCAAGCTTTTAATACTAACAGAGACCAGAATTGGGAGGTAGGTGAACTAGGGAATTCCCAGCACTTCTTAGCCCATATTTCTGTGGTGTTTTAATTTTTACAGAACAGACTGTATCGTACTTGAATAGATGTTTCAACACTGGATAGATGTTTAAAGAAATGATTATGGGTGTTCAAAATGATTTAGCCTCAAGGACGCTCAGAAAACAGTGATGGAAGGGTGTCCAGGGACGCGAAGGGTCTCCTGCATTTCTCTGAGAGTTCACTCACTCTGCTTTATCTCTGTGAGATTCTAACTTGCCTGGAGCTTGGCTCTGGGAGCATGGACAGGGAGCAGACTTCTGGGGTCCACCAGAGGCCCACTGTGCAGTGGGGTGCAGGCTGACCTTCAGTGAACTTTCCACACACCCAGGAGCAAGTGAGGTCAGCTATCTAATCTGAGTCCCCTGTCCACAAAGTGTGGCTACTGTCAGGTCCCATCCCAGACCCAGGGAGTAGGTCACCCGGCCCTGCTGCAGGAAAACCACCTCAGGGGGAGGGAGGGGACTCACGCTCGGTACTGACCGCGGCTGGGGGGCAGCAGGCCGCTCAGGTAGGGGAAGCTCGCTTTCCTTAGCTGGTCCAGCTTCTCGCGCAGCTTGCGCACCTGGCTGTCGGAGCGGCTGACCCTCTGCCGCAGGCTCTTGAGCTCGCCATTCTTCTTCTCCACCTGCTCCCGCAGGCAGCACACCTGGCTCTTGCTCTGACGGGCAGAGAAGCAGTACGAGTGCAGCGAGTCGATGAGCCTGCAGGCCCCCGATGCAGACAGGATGACCTCGTTGATGGACATGGGGCTGGCATCGCTCTGCTGGCTCTGCACGGCCTCCGCAGCTGGCTTCGGGGTGACATCCGTGGGCGGGGCGGAGGGGCTCTGGGCAGGCTTCTGTGGCGTGGCAGTGAGCGAGGACCTCGGAGGGCTGTGGGCCACACTCTGGTCCGGCCCCAGGCTACTCCCGCTGCCGCTGGGCTCCACGTCTCTCTTCAGCCTCTTCCGGTCAATGGGCTCTCGGGGAACGGAAGGCCTCTCTCGAGTGTGTCTGGAGGAGAAGCTGTAGGAATGCAGTGAGCCGATGAACCTGCAGGCCCCAGACCCGGGGGGAGTGAAATCTTCCGCGGACACCCCGCTCCGCTCTGCCCCGCCACCCTCGGCCCAGGCGGCGCCAGCATTCTGGCCCCTGGCTTCCTCCGCACATGCTCCTTCTTCTCCCTGGCTGCCGGCCCTGGTGGCCGATGGTCCATCTCCTGGGGTCTTCCCCAGACACTGCTGGGCCTGCTCCTGAAGGCGGGGATCTGGGGGGGTCCTGGGTGTGGCATCGCCCTGCAGAGTGGCTCGCTTCAGCTTGCGGGGCTCTGGCTGGGCCATCAGGGTTCCACTGGAGGAGGGAGAGCTGCTCACGGCCCCTCTCCCGGCTGCTGTGCTCCCGCGGCCCCTCATGGCCCCCGAGGCCTTGCTGGCGTCCTTTCTCCGAGTCCGGCCATGGCCTGCAGCCCCCCTCTTCTTCTCAGTCAGGTGGAAAATGGAGGGCACTGCTGTGGGCTTGAGCAGGCGGTGCTGGTCCTCCAGCCTTTTGGAGAAGCTGTCTTTGGTGAAATGTTCACTACAGAGGAACGAATACTTAGTGGGGGTCCAGTTTTCCCTCTGAACAGCTTTTAACCACTGGATCAGGCGTTTTGAGTCCTTTAGGGGGAACCTGCGGGATAAATGATAAAAGTACTCATAAATAATTAAATGTTCCCCCCCCAAATTACCAATTATAAAATCAAAACAAGTGTTTTGCAAACATGGAAACCTGCACTGACTTCATCTGCTTAAGAAATACTCCATGGGCTGGGGCTGGGGCTCAGTGGTAGAGCACTCACCTTGCATGTGTGAGGCCCTGGGTTCAATCCTCAGCAGCATATGAAAAAATGAAAGTATTGTGTCCATCTACAACTAAAAAAGAATAACTCCTCTACAGACTTAAAGGAGCTGGGCATGGTGGTACTCACCTATAATCCCAGACACTTGACAGGCTGAGGCAGGAGATCATGAGTTCGAAGCAGCCTCAGCAACTTAGCAAGGCCCTAAGCAACTTAGACCCTGTCTCAAAATAAAAAAATAAAAAGGGCTGGGCATGTGGCTCTATGGTTAAACGCCCCTGGTTAACTTAAGGAAAAATGTGTACTTACAAGTTACTACTAGAATAGGATAGGGAAAGCTCAACAGTCTACTCTTTGGGAGCCCACAGTCTATAGGGCAGAGAGGAAAAATTCATTGCTCCTCACAGGCTGTGACAGATGCCCTATGGGTACACAGGAAGCTCCAGCAATAAAGTACCAGGACAACTGGAAGTAGCTCTAGAAGCTGACCACTGACCAACCCTGAGGGTGTGCCTAGAAGGTAGACTATGGGCACTTAAACCAGGGAGGCTTCCTCTATTGAGAAGCCAGGCAGTTTGGCTGCAGATATAGGGGCGCAAGGCCAGAGAGTGAGCCTGGCATGGTGACTGCCCCAGCATGGACCCAGCTCTAGAGCAAGACTCAAAGGCTGTATTTCTGTGCACTTCCACCAGCCAGGTGAGCGTAAGGATGTAATGAGTGAAATGAGCCGGTCACAGGACAAGTACTGCCTGTACTCGCGATCCATGCTACAGATCCATACAGACACCAAGACACATACAGCAGGTACTGAGAGTACCCAAATTCCCAGAGCCGGCAGGTGGGAGGAGAAATGGGGAGTTAGCATTTACGCAGTTTTAGCTTGATGGTGGAGATGACCGCATACAGTGTCACCGTATTTAGTGCCACTTAGAGGAACACTTAAAAATGGTTAGGCTAGTAAACATTTTGTGCATCATGCCATAACTTTTAAAAATCAGAAAAAGAAAAATAAGGCAAGCTGTCCTGGGAGGTACCGGAAGGGACGGTACTATAGCTCCTCCATCAGCTAACCCAGACCCTCGACCACCACTTCGTCGTGGCGCAGAGGCGCCCGCACGACACCTCTCCGGGCTCGGTCCACCTGGGGTCCTCCAACCCACCTGAGGCTGCTGTGGGCCAGGACGGGCCGCAGCGGAAGGTGCGGACGTCGGGGCCACGTGACCTCCTAACCCCTCTCGGCGGAGGCCCCAGTGGGCCCGGCCGCTGCGCCTCAGGCCGTTACGACCGCCCGCCGCCCGCTCGCCCGCTCGCCCGCCCGCTCGCCTCGGCTCGGCCTGGGCCGCCAACTTCTGGGGCACGTGCTCCGACGCGGACGGGTCCGGGGTCGCCGGTCTCCCCGGCCCGCGGCGGCTGCGAGCCTGGCGCCGCCGCCTCCCACCCCGCCCGGGCTGCACACGCCGAGCCAGTCCCCGAGGGTCGCGCAGGTCCCGGGCGCCGCGGCCGGGTGCAGCGAGGGCCTGCGGCGCGGAGCGGGACGCGGGCTGTAGACGCCGCGCGGCCTCGGCGGCCCTCGGCTCGCGGCGCCGGCCCAGGGACGGCGGCCGGGCCAAGGTCATGCGGTACCGCGTCCGCCGCCCGTCCTCCCGCGCCCGCCGCGCGGCCTCAGTTTCCCCGCGGGCCGGGCCGGGCCGGGGGCGTGGCGGGCCGAGCGGCGGGTCGCGTACCTGTGGAAGGAGACGGCGCGCTTTTCTCCCTTGCCCTGCCGGTTGGAGCAGTTCACGGCCGCGCAGCAGATCACCATCGCGGGCTCGGCCCAGGGCGCCGCCAGGCTCCGGCCTCGCCGCCCGCCGCCCGGCCCGCCCCGAGGGAGTGCGGCGACACGGCCGGGACGTGGGCCGGCCGCGCCGTACGGCAAGATGGCGGCGCGCTTCGCCGGCCCGCCGCAATCGGCGGCCGGCGCAGAGTCGCCGGGCCGGCGAGGCCGTGCGGCAACACGCGTGCGCGACCCGTCGTCCGGCTTAATGGCCACGCCCGCCCGCACCCCAACACCGCCAGCGAGCAGAGGTTTTGAGCCCCACGAGCCCCGCCCCATGCGGCTGCCGTACGCCGACATGGCGGTGCCCGCGTTCCGTGGCGCACTTGGCCCCCGCGGCTTCCCGTCGCTGTGTCGCGCTGCGGCCGTCGGAGCGACGCCGCGGTCAGTCGGCCGCCGCCGGGGAAGATGGACGCAGGTGAGCAGTACAGCATCAGGCCTCTAGCGGCGGTGCTCGCTCGCTCGCCCGCCTTCCCGGCCCGGCCCGGGGCCTGCGGCAGGCAGAGACAGTACTCACCGGTCCCGCGCCCTCAGCCCGCAGGAGTTCCCGGCCGGGCTCGCGGGCTTGAAGGCCGCGGAGGGCAGCGGAGCGGCTGGGTCCGCCGGGTGGGGACGCCGAGCGCCGAACTCCCGCGAAGTTGTCGGGCGGGCCCCCGAGGCGCCGCGCTCCTCTCTTCGCAGGCGGGCCGCTGTTTCTACGGCCCGAGGGACGGGGACGTCGGCCCGTCCTGCCTGCGGGGTCCGGCGAGCCGCCTCGGGGATGGATGCCGCCGGGCGAGGTGGCTCGGAGGCGCGTCCGTACCCAGGCGTCGTTCGCCCGTGGCCCCGGGCACGCTGTAGACCGGCTCTTTGACGTTCCCAGCGGCGCCGGTTCTGCCTTTCCTGGGGGTCCAACGCTGGCCTTCCTTCAAGGGCCCTGCTCGGCGCGGCCGGGAGCGCTTCCGTGGGTCCCCCGAGAGCGTGGCGGGTGCTTTGTTCTGTTCACGGCCGCGGCGGAGCTGGCTAAGCCCGGGAACCGAGGGCACCGTGAGGCCCTCCTCACCGCTCCGCGTCCGCGGCTGCCCGAGGAGTGTCGGCCAGATGTGCATTTCCTGAAGTTTGTTTTTTTAGAATGAGTGTCAGACACTGTCAAACTGGTTTTTGGGGACATGGAGTGGGAATACCTAAGGTTATTGAGAGAGGTGGTTAAGGTAGGAAGCACAGTTTAATGTCATGTTACCTTGAATATGAAAATCACGTTGAAGTTGATAATTTATTATAATGGAGTTTTGTAGTCGTATGATAAAGACACCTTAATAGGACATCAAACGCTGCTGCTCTCAGGATCAAAGTAGAAAAGTTGCTTGCATTTGAAAGTCTCTGTTGGGTCTGATAAAAATGTACAATAAGATAGCTGTGCTGGGCGGCATGTGCCTGTGATCCCAGTAACCCAGGAGGTTGAGGCAGGAGGATTGCCAGTTTGAAGCCTGCCTCAGTAACTTAGTGAGATCCTATTTGAAAAGAAAGAACTAGGGATATAGCTCAGTGGTACTGTGTTCAGTCCCCAGTACAAAACAACCTAGAACCTAATGTGTGTGATGTTGTTAAGGTAGGATGTTCTCCTTCTGACACAAGGTGGAATGGCCCACCTTTCCCTGGTCTTTGAAGATCTGCCTTCCCTGGCCACATGTAATGCAGGTACTGATTGTTCTTATAGGTATTTCTTCTGTAAACTGCATTTGCTGTTGAATGCCAGGTGTGTGCTGGTCATTGTTCCAGATCCTGTGACTCCAGAAGTGGACAAAACAGATGAAAACCACTGTCTTGGGGCAGCTAACAATCCTGGTGGGGGACCAGGAGGAGCAGCAAGAGGTGTGGCTCCTGCAGACTAGAGAATGTGGACTGTGCAGGAGGGCTTTGGATTGCAGCCTGGATAAGTCCCACTTTGAAGGTTGCATTCTAACCAAGACCCAGAGCAGTGCAGGAGGAAGGGCAAGTGGGCTGATCTGAGAGCAGCAAGGAAGCTGGAGTCGCCAGGTGCCTGGTGTGAGAGAGGTTGGAGCAGAGAGTGGGAGAGTTGTTAGGCCCAGCCGTGGGGCCCTGCTGGGTCACAGTGAGAACTTGGGCATTTGTTCTGAATAGGATGAAACCCTTTGGAAGGATCGAGAGAAGTAGCATGACTGGACTTGGGTTTAACAGAAGTGTTGTGGCCCTCCATTGAGAATATGTCTCAGAGGGATGTTGACAGAACCGTTCTGATAAGCAGGCACAGAAGAGGGGCTAAGAGTTAGGTCCGGGTGAGGAGAAGAGGTTGAATTCTGGACATGTTTTGAAAATCGGGACAGTAGCATTTGTTTACAGATCACAGGCTGGGAGAAGGGTAGGTAGGGAGGAGAGAGAGATGGCACCAGAGGTCACTGCCTGAGCTGAGAAACGTGGGGAGGCCCTGCCTCATGGGGAGCTGTCAAAACTTTGGCTTTGTGTGTGCTGCATGTGGAGCAGTGTCCAGGGAGCCATTGTTTTACTGGCTGGGCGCTAAGGGAATAAAAAGCCTGTGACAAAGGTGTGTATGAAGCTACGTCAGATGAGGTGGCCCAGAGGCCGAGTAGGTAGACAAGAGAGGAGGCCAGGGGGGCAGCCCAGGGCTGCTGCTCTTGGGGGGGGGGACGGGGGACACTTTCTGCTTTCTCCTAGCTGGCAAGCACTTTTTATAAGAACATGCTCCTGGTTCAAAGAACTGTCAGGAGCCAGGACCTAGGTAACTTTATTTCTATTCCTTGGTGACAGAACCAGTGTCATGTGCCTGTGTCTCCTGCGCCTCACATTGTGTCTGGTACATGTTTGGTACTTGATGAAGCAGAACTATTGAATTAATAGTTTATATACTTTCTACTACAGGTTGAGTGTCGTTAATCTAGAAATGGAAATGTACCCAAACTCCTCAAAACCAGAGATATTTTGAGCACTGGCATGACACCACAGGTGGAAGAGTCCCCACCTGCCTTGTGAGACAGGCTGTGGTCTAGGTGCAGTCCATTGGACGTGGTATGTCACTTTGCCTTGAGGCTGTGTAGGTGTGTGTGAAACGA
The DNA here is from genome assembly GCF_047511675.1 of Marmota flaviventris. Classification (NCBI taxonomy): domain Eukaryota; kingdom Metazoa; phylum Chordata; class Mammalia; order Rodentia; family Sciuridae; genus Marmota; species Marmota flaviventris. The sequence goes on along the minus strand of NC_092508.1, from coordinate 345,544 downwards.
AAGTGGGTCCCAGCTCCAGTATCTGCATCTGTACATGCAGGTGTTCGAGAACCTGAAAAGCAGAGGGGTGTGCAACCTGTGTAGGGGTGTGTGCTGGGTCTGTGTGGAGTGTAAGTCTGTGCTGTTAGCATAAGGCTCCGTGACTGCAGGGCAGCGGGTTCGATGTGGACATTCTGTCCTGTGTACTCACTAAAGCAGTGTTGTCTTACAGAGCTAAAGCCCCCACTGTCTCGGTTGTCGTCATTTCTTTTACATTCAAACTGCTGTCTTAAACTTGAGTTTTCTAAAAGGGGGAAATCCCGTCTAGATTTATTTATACAGTATAATCTTTTAGTAAATATCTTCAAAATGAGGAATATTATAGTAAACTCTAAAAGAAACGTTGGTCATATGTATGTTTTTTGTGGTTCTCTCTGCATGACAGTGTAGTTGGTACTAAGAGAGGTTAAATTCATTGAGCATATTTCCCTATATTTCTGCCTGTGAGATTAATAGCATTAAATCACTTGCTTTTTTAAATGTAATTACCATATCATTAAAACACTTTCTGCTTTCTTCTGGGTTGTGATCACAGAAGTCCCAAGAGGAGGTTGTGGGGGCTAGGGACACAGCTCAGTTGGTAGAGCTTCCCTCACATGCACAAGGCCCTGGGTTCCATCCCCAGCACCACAAAAAAAAAAAAGAAGGAGGAGGAGGAGGTGTGGGAAGCCGTGCCTCTGGGGTGCAGGTGGCCGTGTGGGACTCCTTTGGGGAGCTTTCCTCCTGGGTGAGGTGCTGTGCGTTTGAGTTGGCACCATTGTCTGGCAGTCTGGAGCCTGGCTTTCTCTTTGAGGGCTGCCTTCTCAGCTCAGGAGCTTTGTGCCTGCTCCATAAGTGGCATGAGGTGGTGTGTGAAGATGGTGCCGTCATAGTAAGGGCTGTAGAACTGTGCTGAGGACCCACTGTGGACAATGGAGAGCCTGCTGGCTTTGGGCCCTGTGAGCCCAGAGAGTGGAGTAGCCCTGCTTGCTGGTCAGTCTGTCAGTCAAGACTGTGAGTTGTGGTTTGCTTTCATCCTGGATTCTCACGTATACCTGGGCAGAGCTAGTGCTGTTGCCCCACTCCAAGGTGAGGAGTGTGTCTTAGAGGCAGTTCAGGTGTATGCCATGCACCTGGCAAATGGGCTCTCTGTCTCCAGAAACAAACCTCAGTAGAAAACAAAAGTTTATTTGAAGAATCTCTCCTTTGTCATTCAGAGCAAGATCCTGAGGCTGGGGGCTCTGCCTGCCACGGCCTCGGCCTGGGGTTCCTGGTGGTGCCTTGTTCAGGCACCTCAAATGTAGGGCCTGGCTTGTGCATTTCCTCCTGTCCCCAGTGCGGAGGGATGGAGACCCTCTAGGTGCTCTTCTGGCAGGAATGCTGCAGCTCCCTGTCCAGGGCAGAAGCTCAGGCGTGGACTCCCAGCATATGGGATGGCTGCCTTCTGCTCTTGAGATACAGTTGCCTCTGTTTGAAACAAGTTCGTAGTGTCAGACTCTATTTGGTGAAGAGGCTTACGTGTTTGGTTCCTGCCTCGCTATGTCTAACTGCAGCTCGGGCCCAGAATGTCACTCCACATCATGTCCTGACCTGGTTACCAGTGTCCTCAAACCCCGTCCAGTAGCTCGGCCTTGACCACCATGCCACGCTTCTGGGAATGTGCTCAAGGCCCTGTGGCCCTGCAGTTCTGCCCTTGTTGTTGTCGGACACAGAGGGGTAGCAAGCCTGGCCCTGAGGAGGGTGCAGCACCCACAATTAGTCCCAAGGCAGCTGAGATTCTCAGACGAGGCAGGGCAGGATGCAGAGGAGGCTGCCTGATTGTCTAGTCAGGAGGGGTGTGGAGTGTGGGGCTGGGGCAGGGACCCTGTGGATGGTGGATGCTGTGCTCTGTGCTCCATGAAGCTGAGGAGAGCTCTGGGCATCTCTTGATACTTGTGTTCCCTTTGGGGATGGTGTTTGACTCTACCACCAATCTACACTTCCATCCCTTTATAAAATGTTTTGAGCCAGGGCCTCGCTAAGTTGTCTGGACTGACCTTGAACTTGGATTCCTCCTGCCTCATCCTCCAGAGTTGCTGGGGTCACGGGTGTGGGCATTGCACCGGACTGCTCCCTATAGTTTCTGCTTCCTCAAGCTGACTCTTGATTCATGAGGCCACATAGCCCATAATCTTCACAGTTATGGTAGCAGCTTTGGTGAAGGGTGACCGTGCTTGTGACCTTCACTCTGAAGTTGGCTTCTTGCCTGTAAAGCTACCGAGCCACCCGGGAATGTGGTGGCTCCGCGTTTTGCTGCTTTGGAGATGAAGGCGTCGACTTCAAAGCTGTCCTGGCCTGGTGCCCACTTTCAGAGTGAGAATTTGTCCTCTGCTTCCTCATCTGCCTGTCTGCTCCCTTTATTGTTTATATTTTTAGCGTGGGAAGCTAGATGTCATAGAAGTTTCCCAGTTTCCTGATTGAGGCCTTGGTTAACTTGGTGATAGTGTCCTTTACCTGAGAGCAGATGCCACGTCCTATGAACTAGGGTATGGAGATGCCTGCCCAGCTTGCTCCTTGGTGCTCCAAAGCCTTAGCAGATAACATGGCTTTATTAAAGCCTGTGCCTTGGCAGGATCTCGGGCATCGGTAGAATGTTCCAGCAAGGTTGGCATTTCTCTCCTCTGGTGTTATCAGTTGCAATTCCCCAAGGTTGTTTGCATCCTTTCACTTGAGAATAAGCTTTTTGGATTTGGGTTTGTGCGCTGGATAGCACTGAAGTGATGAAGACACGGGTAGTCTGGAGAGCAGGGGTGACCCTTGGCCTTCAGCTTCTTGAAGATAGGCATCGACTTTAAAAATTCAGCTGGGATGAATTAAAGTCTGTGCCTATCTTTTCAGGAAACTAAAAGAACATCCAGAGATTGTGCAAAATCAGTCTTATGTGAATAGTGGGAGACATAAACCTGGACTTCATTCATGGTAGCCCAGCTGCATGGTTGACATTGTCTCTGAATGCAGAGCCAGACAAAGCTGCTATCATGCTGGGGAAGTCTCAGCAGTGCTCAAAAGAGGGCGGAGCTGGGCAGGAACACAGCCCCTGTCCTGGGTTTGTGGGTTCTGCCCCTGCTGCTGGCTGAGCCTGCAGATGAGCTGCGTCCAGGTAAGCCTTTGGGCATGGTAAGGTGTGTGTGCCTTCACCCCCACTCTTGATGTTGATGACATTGCTGACACCGGTGCCCTTCTGTCTGCCAGCCTGTATCTCTGGAGGAGTCTTCCATGGAGACATCACAGCCACATGGCAAGGCTGTTATTACACCACTTTATGGATGAGAGATTGTCCATGCTTAAAAGTTAAATAAATGGCCCAGGAGCCTATGGCCTCTGAGTGCTGAGCTGGAATTTAAACCTTGATGCCAGGTTTCAATGCCACCCTGCTCCACACCTTTGCAGAGGAAGCAGTATAGAAGCAGCGTACAGGGGTGGCCATGTTGTAGCCCACAGCGGTGCTCTGAACTAGCTACAGTGTCACTGCTGGGAGGCCAGGGAGAGCTGTGCTCATGCAGAGTGAGGGACACAAGCAAGGCCCCCAGGCACGGCTTGCTTCCCACCGGGTGTGCTCCAGGTGGTGATACCTCAGATGTTTGTTTATTATTTATTTATTTATTTTTATCTTTGCACTGTTCAGCATTTTCAAAAATCATTCAAAAAATAAATTCCAGCTGGGCTTGGTGGCATACACCTGTAATCCCAACAACTTGGGAGGCTAACGCAGGAGGATGTGAATTCAAAGCCTTAGCAATTGAGCAAGATCCTGTCTCAAAATAAAAAAATAAAAGGGCTGGGGATGTGGCTCAGTGGATAAGTGCCCCTGGGTTCAACCCCATCACCAGCAATAGAAAAAACTCCAACATGGGAGCAATGAGTGGAGTCAGGTCTTCAGAAGGTCTTCGTGAAGTTGCAGGGGAAGCTCGTGAGTGGTTGTCACCATTGATGTTCAGGAGGCAGCAGGTGAGCCTGTGTGCTCGGAGTTTTCTGAGGGGCAGCTGGAGAGGCCTTTAATGTCCCTGAAGCATGCCCTGTGCAGCTGGCCTTGTGGCTTTGGCTGCGTGCCCTTTGCTGGCTGGTGGAGCATGGGCTTCCTCAGCCATCCTCAGGGTTCTGTGGACGGGAGGAACCTGAGCCTTTCTGGTTTCTTCACTGAAACAAAACAGACATGGAGCTCTGTGGCCAGCACCTCCTTAGCCAGCAGGCTCTGCTGCCATAGAGCCCTTTGGTAGCAGCCTTGAAGTGAGCATCCCTTCCAGGCCTTGATTGAGGCCTCAGGGCACCTGCCTTCCTTTGGGGACTTTGCAGAGAAATCCATCTTTCAGTTTCCAACCCAGGAGTACCACCCTCTCCCTCTATAGTTAGGTGCTTCTAACTAGCAGAAATCAGATGGACCAGGATCCCCAGGCTTCTGAGGGTTCTGATCCTGCCATCATCACAGCATGTCTGAGTATGCTGCCAGGGTGACATCTGCTAAGCCTTAGGATGCCACAGTGCTTCACGTTTTGAACATGCTGCCAGGGTGACAGTTGGTGACCTTACGATGGCCGTGGACTTCTGTGACCTTCTTGGTCCGTGGAGACAAAGTGCGTGGCTTCATTTTGTTTTATTTTAGCTTTAAATACTGTAAGTCTGAAACAGTCGAATGCTGAGGTCAGGTGGCTATCCCCAGCTTTGTTCCCTTAAACACTGGCCCTAACTTTGTCCCCATCATGTCAGTTGCCAGACAGTCACACGGTAGCTAAGCATCTGAAAGGGGTGACCACCTCCATCCCCAGTCCTCAGCAGGCAGCTGTGTGGCCCTCTGCCCTGTGTATTTAGGCATCAGCTTTGCGAGGATGGTGCTGGTGCCAAGAGGCAGGGCGTGCCACCTGCCTCTAGAGGCTGCTGGTGCTCTTTGATGGTGCAGAGGTGCTGTGGATGGTCTCTTTGGCATCTGTGAGATTATGAGAGTCAGATGGATGTGTCTGGTTCCCACAGCCACTCTGACCTATGACACTCTTCGGTTTGCTGAGTTTGAGGACTTCCCTGAGACCTCAGAGCCTGTTTGGATCCTGGGCAGAAAATACAGCATCTTCACAGGTATTGCCATGTCATTGTCCCTCTGCTGCCTGCAGAAACATCTGGTGATAGCAATCGCTGACTCCTCTGTGATTTTTGACTTATAAACTTAAGGCTTTATGTGTTTTCCTCTTTTAAACAATCCAGAAAAGGACGAGATTTTGTCCGATGTGGCATCCAGACTTTGGTTTACCTACAGGAGAAACTTCCCAGCCATTGGTGAGTACCCCCACTGTCTGTGGCAGAGCACACGTGCCAAGTGTGGCCCTACAGAGACGGCTGCCTGTGTTGGGGTTGAGGGCAGGCGCAGATCCTGTGTCTGCTCCCCACTGCAGTGTGGAGCCACCCCTGCCTCCGGGAGCACGTAGCTCCCCCGCCACAGGGTGGCTTCAGAGTGCCAGATGTCTCTTTCAATCCCCATGGCAAGCCAGTTGAGCCATGGCTGATGTCCGGCCCCCTGACAGGAAGCTGGGTTTAGGGCTGAGCTCTGGGTTCCTGCGGGCAGTGCTTCTCTGCCTGCGAGTGAAGCACTGCCCCCTCGTGGCTGGAGCTGGAGTTTGGCATCAGGAGTTGTGATAGGGTTTAAACTTGAAGACAGGCAATGTGGAACAGCTGGGCCAGGAAGAAGGCAGGCCTAGGGCATGGGCTGAGTCTACACTTGAATGCATGTTCTTGTGTGGTTCCAGCATGTTTGGAAGACACTTAGCTGTGGGGGTCAGAGGGAAGGGGTTGTGGCCCGTTTTCCCGTGAGCACTGAAGTACATGCCATTCATTAATGCTCTGTTGTCATGTGCCCTGCAGGTGGAGAAGGCTGGGGCCAGCCCTCCACCTGCCTTTTATGGTCAAAGGACCCAAGGCTGGATGTTAGGCCCCAGATCAATACCACGTCCCCCAGAGGTCGGTCACCAGTGGGTTCCTCCCCAGTGGTCTTTCACCCTTCTCAAAAGTGTGGTAGAACTAGGTGTGAGGATACATACCTGTAATCCCAGCAGCTTGGGAGGCTGAGACAGGAGAATTGCAAGTTCAAGGCCAGCTTCAGCAACTTAGTGAGGCCTTAGGCAACTTAGCAAGACCCAGTTTCAAAATATAAAAGGGGCTGGGAATATGGCTCAGTGGTTAGGTGCCGCTAAGTAAGATCCCTGGTACCAAAAATAGTGAAGGTGGAGGTAAAGTAGACCCAGTGGCCTGGCATTCTGGGACAGCAGAGTGCGGGGGTGAGGTGCAGCTCCCTCAGGCAGGTTCCTCGTGGTGAGACTGTTAGGATGGTCGGGACATTGTCGCTCCTAACATAGTCGCTCAGTCGACACCTTCAGTCAGCCACGCGACCAGCACGCGAGCTTCATAATAGAGGTTCGAAGCATAAAGATTAACTAGTGAGTTTTAAAATTAAAGAGACATAATTCTCGTTACCTTTATTGTCCAGCTCCAGAGATGGCTCATCCTAGCTCCCGCCTCCAGCCACCTAATGCGGTGGCAAGGTTAACATGAGGCCAGCAAGAGAGAGAGAGAGAGAGAGAGAGAACACGCCAGGGAATGAGCTTTTATTGGGGAACGGAAAATTCCATCCAATGAAGGTCGAGGGGGGCAGCATTCCAAGGTCAGGGTCAGTGATTGGTCTTCGGGTCAGTGATTGGTCTTCGGGTCAGTGGTCAGGCACACCTCGACACGGAGAAGCCCTCACACCTGGGACAAGGTGGGGAAGGCTCTGACACAGTCGTGTCTAAGCGCCTCTCACCCAGCCAGGGAGGTAACTCAAATCACGTGCAAGAATGGCTTCCCACACTCCAGGCCTGCTCTAAGCGTGGCCTTGTCCATGATGGCAGGGTGCTAGGGAGGAGGCCGGAGCTGGAGAGCTGCCTTCCTCGCTGGCCACATTGGTGAGAAGAGGCTGGAATGAGTCACTGTGGGCGAAGCAGCCTGGAGGTCCTGAGTGCCAAGTGTGGCCCTACAGAGACGGCTGCCTGTGTCCGGGTTGAGGGCAGGCGCAGGCCCTGTGTCTGCTCCCTGCTGCAGTGTGGAGCCGCCCCTGCCTCCGGCCAGCATCAGCAGCCCCTCCTCCTCGTAGGACAGTAGGGCGGCATTCCATCAGAGTCCTGCTGCAGGCTGGCAGGATGTTTCCCACGTCTGTTACCTTACACACTGTCCCGAATGGACGTGATGTGCTGGAGAGGGAGTGGTGGTTGGCCACTGCTGTGCTGGCCCCGCTGTGCTCAGCAGTACCAGTGTTGTGGAGACTGTGGCCCTCTGCTTTCTAGCAGGTGGAAGGTGGCCTTCCTCATTCAGCTCTGCCTTCTGGGGCCTGAGCATTCCTGTGGCCTGCTGACCAGGCTTGCTCACACTTCACTCCTCTCAAGGGCTCATGTGTCAGGACGTCCTGCTCCCCAGCAAGTGCAGTCTTCCTGAGTGCTCAGAGGTGCATGTTGCCCAGGACAGCTGGTGTGTGAGGGGTCAGCAGCTCCTGCCCCTGGCTCCAGCCTCTGGTCTTGAGTGCTTCTCTCTCATGACAGGGGGAACTGGCCCCACCTCGGACACAGGCTGGGGCTGCATGCTGCGCTGTGGACAGATGATCTTTGCTCAGGCCCTAGTGTGCCGGCACCTAGGCCGAGGTGAGTCTCGGCACCAGGGGAGGGGACTGTGGCAAAAGGTGTTTCAGGGACATCATACCAAACCATAGGCTAGAGCAAGCATGAGGTTTCCCTCATTGGTGACCCACTGGTCTTCACAGTTCAAAACACAGTTTTCAGTTTAAAAAATGCTGGTAAGTGTTAATTTATTAGAAATTACTGTTAAACCATTTTCTGTTTTCTCTTTGGGTTTGTTTTGATGTGTTGGTGAATAGATTTGAAATTCTGGAGAGTTTGGCTTTTCACTTTGGAAAGGCTCAAAATTTCAGAGCATGCCTATAATCCCAGTGACCTGGGAGGCTGAGGCAGCAGTATTGCAAGTTTGAAGCTAGTCTCAGCAACTTAGTGAGACTCTGTCTCAAAATAAAAAGTAAATTAAAAGGGCTGAGGTTGAAGCTTGGTAGTAGAACACTTGCCTAGCATGATGAGGCCCTGGGTTCCATCCCTAACACCACCACCAACCAGAGCCTGAAGACTGAATCTTGCATGGTGTGTGAAAGGACTTTTTCTCACATTCGTACTTGAACTGATCTTGGGTGTTTGTTTCCAATAGATTGGAGGTGGGTGCAGCGCAAGAGGCAGCCTGACAGCTACTTCAGTGTCCTCAATGCCTTCCTGGACAGGAAAGACAGCTACTACTCCATTCACCAGATAGGTGGGGACCTTGCACACATGCCGGTCTGGCTCTGCAGAGGGCGGTGGCGCTGGGCCTTCCCCAGGAGCTGGCTGGTCTCGTGGAGTTGGAGCATGAGGCTGTGGGGTCACTCTGGCCTCTGACCACTGCCCTGGGTGTGGCCTGCTGTGCTGCTGCTCAGAGCAGTCTCTGGGACCCAGATGCATCCTGAAGGTTGGCTCTCCTCTGCTGCCACTGAGGCCGAGTGCTCAGGCAGGAGTGAGTGAAGGGCTGCACGGTTTTGGCTGAAGCAGGCCCAGTTGGAGCTCTGAGTCCTACCTGCAGGAGGAGGAGAAGGCTGGAGCCGGCCCCCAGAACCTGGAGTTGCTCCATATCCTCCAGCCCCTCCTTGAGTTCATGGGCCAAGTGAAGGACAGCACTTGTGATGTCCTCTGTCCCTGTCCCACCTCCCTTTTTAGCACGTGTTCTTGCATCTCACCTGAGCACCCTCCATCTGGATGGTGTCCTGTGTAGGCCTTCCTGCCTCCACATGTCACAGAGGTGGGCAGGAGTTTTGGGTGCCAGGGGAGGCTGCGTGTCACTGATCCAGTCTGTTCCCTGCAGCGCAAATGGGAGTCGGCGAAGGCAAGTCAATAGGCCAGTGGTACGGACCGAACACGGTGGCCCAGGTCCTCAAGTGCGTACTGAGACTCAGCCTTATGCTTCTTTGGGGCAGCGTGAGTTTTCCTTGACACTTAGGCCTTCCTTGTTCTTGTTGCCTCAGGAGATAAGGGTCCTTCCTGATCCTTTGCTTGTAGGCCTCTGGGGGTCCTCGGAGGTGACTGTGCCAAGTGGGATTTGTTTTCTGGGGAAAGAAAACAACTCAACCCGACCCCACGTCATGTCTGTGGCCCTGGGCCCTTGTTCTTGGCTCATGGATCTGCACATGGCAGGATTCCCCTTGGTCTGGAAACACTGAAGTGCTGGTGACCCTCTGTATGGGTGCTGTGGTCTTCTACCTCACAGGCTATGGTCCCCTTCCCACCTTGTCCAGGGTCTGCTGGACTCCACTCCCTGAGTCCCCTCCTGTGCCCTCCATGCCGGAGGTGTCCAGTGACTAGAGCAGAGCCTGTGCCCACCTTCCTGGTGCAGGGGAGGCAACGCTGGCAGCCCCCAGCACTATCAGTGCCTCCAGTTCTCCCTGCGGCTGCCAGGAACACTCCGCTTCTCAGTCCTGGACCTGTCCTTTCTGCTTGGCCTGCCTCACCCTTCCCTCTGGCTATGTGCACTGGTGTCCTGGCATCACTGGGGCCTCTTTCCTGCTGCACTGAGGGCCATCATCTCCCAAGTCCTGCTTCAGCTGTGACTGTCCCTCAAAGACCTGCTTGCTTGCAGGGTCTTGCTTGAGGGTTTCTTGCTTTATATCCCCTCGAGGCCAGCTTGGCATCGGCTACCCTGCGTTTCTAAAATGACCCTGTTACTCGTCCCTGCCAGCCTTCTGCTCTCCTCCTCAGGAAGGGTTTCTGTCTCCACCAGCTCCTTTTGTCAGGTTCCTTGGGCTCCTCCTGGACGCGTCCTTCTGTGCCACAGCTGGCTACCAGCCGTCCCAGGCCTGTACCTTCTCCCTGCCTCCTTGGCTGGGCCTGTCTGGCATCCACTGCACACCCGGGACACCTCGTGTGGTCTGCAGGCCCCCCACCCCTTTCACGGATGCCCTTCTCCTGCTGCTGCTCTGGCAGCCCTGAGAAGGTCCATCAGTGCTTCATCACATCCAGAGCCACACTTGGTCCCCGACTTGCCCAGTGGCAAGTAGCCCTGGGTTCAGGTGCTTGTGCCCTTTCTGGAAATGCCAGGCCAGGCTGCTCCACTCCTCCTCTGCCCTCCTCTCTGTCTGTGTTGGCTCCTCTTCCCTGACCTGTGAGGGCTGCAGGCCTGGGTTCTGGCCCGAGGCTGCTGGTGCAGGATTGGCAGAGCTGTTCTTCAAGCACACAGGCTCAACTCGACTCACTGCAGACCCCTTCCCTCAGCACCCCTGAGGCTCCCTGACTCCAGCCTCCTCTCCCCACCCTGGTCTGCGTCTTGGTTCTGCCTCCTTGTTGGCCTTCCTTCTTTCTCTGCCATCCTGACAGACTGCTGCTCTGGGCCTCCCTGCTGACTGGTGGTGTGCCCATACCACTCCAGCTGGCCTCGCTGCCCTGTTAGCCCTCTCACTGTGCCCTGCACGGTAACCTGGGCCCCATACAGGTGCACTCCTGGGCTTTTGCTTGGGCCCTGGTTTGGAGCCCTGGGCTGCTCCCCATCTCTGCCTTCCTGCAGGGGCACTGGCAGCATCTCCCCCTGTAATAGGGCTCCCTGATTCTTCCATCTGCCCACTAGCTGCTTCTCGTCCATGTTCCCTCCGGGTCAGCGCTGGGAAGTGCTGCTCAGTCTCACCTGTGGTGGACTTGGAGCACCAAGGTGGCCTGGAGCCTGTGGGGTGGGCTGCTCTCCCATGGCCCTCGAGGCTGTACATCAGAGGGGGCTCCACATGGCTACCCCAGGGACTCCCAGACACTGGCTGGTATTTTGTCCTCATAGCTCAGGGCCTGAACATATGTCCCTGGGCCTGGAATGTCCCTTCTTTCTAGTCATTCGCTGTTTTTTTTTTTTTTTTTTTTTTTTTGGCGGACACTACATCTTTATTTTATTTGTATGTGGTGCTGAGGATGGAACCCAGCGCCGCACGCATGCCAGGCAAGCATGCTACCGCTTGAGCCACATCCCCAGCCCTAGTCATTCGCTATTGAACTGGTTCTCTGCCCCTCCCCGCAGCACCACCGTCAGGGCAGATCCTGACTGCCATCTGTTCCTCCCTTAGAACCACCAGCTGCAGCCATAGCTCCCCCACCACAGTCGCAGCTGTGCAGCTCAGCAGGCTGGAGGCTGGTGGCCAGGGGCAGGGCTGCCTGCACAACAGTTAAAGCTCTGCAGTCTGAAAGCTGGGCTCATGTGCACGCCACCTTTGTGCAGCCCAGGGGTTCTTGTGGGTGCCTTCTCAGAGGGCAGCTGGGTTGCCTGTGAGGAGGGGTGGGCTAGCTCAGCTTCTTCCTGCCCATGATGTGGGTGTGCCCTGGACTGAGAGCAGCTCTGGCAGAGGTGGGCGTGGGTGTTGTGGAAGTGGTCTGGGTAGGGGAACTCACCGGCATGCTGTCCTGCTCTCCTAGGAAGCTGGCTGTGTTCGACACCTGGAGCTCCTTAGCTGTTCACATCGCGATGGACAACACGGTGGTGATGGAGGAGATCAGTAAGTGGCTCATGGTGTCAGCTGGGGGGCGTGTTGTGGGTGATATGTTTCCTGCTGAACCCAGGAAGGAGCCCTGCCTGGAGAGTTCTGTCTCAGCAGCACCAGCACTCCCTTTGGGTGGAGGGCCTAGGCTTTCTCCAACAGTGAGTTACTTAATACTCCGTGTCATTTTTTTTTTTTTTTTGTATCTTTATTACAAATAGTATGTTAAAGCCAGGGGCACTGGCCCATACCAATAATTCCAACAGGAGGCTGAGGCCAGAGGATTACTTGAGTTCAGGAGTTAGAGGCCAGCCTGGGCGATATACTCTGAAAAAAGCAAAACCAGGGGGCTGGGGCTGTAGCTCAGTGGCAGAGCACTTGCCTAGCACATATGAGGCATTGGGTTCGATCCTCAGCACCACATGAAAATAAACAAATAAAAAGCAAAACCAGAAACCAGTAGTAGGTCAGAGCATCCATATTCAGCCACCCCTGTGCAGGGATTCTGGCCGAGTGTCTCTGCATCCACACCCCCTGGTAGGTTGCCAGAGCTTTTGCTCAAGCAGATGCAGCCCTAAAGCAAGTGGATCACACAGCCTCTGGAAGGAAGACCCACCAGGAACCTGAGAGAACCTAGGCGTGCCAAAGTGGGGTCCTGGAGGACGGTCCTAGCCTGGCTCAGCAAGGCTTTGAGCCTAGTGGGCTCTGGGCCCTGTCCTCCCTGCCATGGTGCAGCCCCAAGGCCTCTGCCGGTATGCTTGGTGCGACTGCTCACAGCAGTTCTCTTCTTCCTGAAGGACCCCCCAGTACTGGTTCAGCCAGCTTTGGAGTACCGCCTGTGGGCTGTTGCCTTGAATCAATCTATCTCTTTCTTTCCTTCCTTCCTTCCTTCCTTCCTTCCTTCCTTCAGTTGTCGTTGGAGACAAGACCTTTATTTTATTTATTTATTTTTATGTAGTGTTAAGGATTGAACGCAGCTCCTCTCATGTGCTACGCAAGTGCTTTACTACTGAGCCCCAGCCCCAGCCCCTTGAATCCACTTTTGCTGAACAAGAACACATTGAGAGTGTAGAGGGGAGACCCCTTCCACTGTGATGTGCAAGCCACTGTACCAACCTTGCATCAGAGCAGGTCCCTTCTCTGCCAGCGATGGCCCTCCTGTCCCACTTCCTCATCCAGGATCATCCTGGGGGTCGCTGCTGACAGTGCTCGGAAGGAGCAGGACCTGGCACAAGTGAGGCCCTACGCGGTTGCTTCACTGTAGCCAGACTTGCTGTCATGACCGTGGGCCCTGGAACTGCAAGCTCGAGACCATTAACAAAGTGTGTGTTTCCCTTCTGCCTTTCCCCTCTTTCCTCTGCTCATCTGTTTCTTGACATCTCTATGAAACCCATGAAAAGTGCAAAGAAAGAAGCAGATTTTTTTTCCCCTGGCAATACTGGGGACTGAACCCCCAGGGTCACTACACTGAACTATACCCCAAGACCTTTTTCTTTTTCATTTTGAGATAGGGTTCTGCTAAGTTGCCCAGGCCGGCCTTTAACTGAGGTTCCTGCCTCGGCCTCCTAAGTAGTGGGGATCACAGGTGTTCAAACCTGTGCTGGTTTAGAGTCACTGATTTGGCCACTCAGACAATGTGACCTGTTCTCTTCCAGTGGGGTGTTTTTTTTTTTTAATATATGTTTTTTTAGTTGTAGGTGAACACAATGCCTTTATTTTTATTTACGTGTTTTTATGTGGTGCTGAGGAACGAACCCAGTGCCTCAACTGTGCTAGGTGAGCACTCTACCACTGAGCCCCAGCCCCAGCTCCTCTTGCAGTGTTTTTTGATGCTTTTCAAGAACTAAGTAGCTGGGCACAGTGGAAGCTACTTGGAAGGCTGAGGTACAATGATGGCAAATTTGAGGCCAGCCTCAAAACTTAATGAGACTCTGTCTCAAAACAAAAAATGAGGGCTGGGGTGTAGCAGAGTGGTAGAGTGGCCCTGGGTGCAATCCCCAGTGTAGTAAAAACAAACAGGAGCTCCGTGGTAGGAGATGTGGTGACTGTCTTACTAACTGGCCGCAGTGTATCAGTGTGCTTCCACCACCACCACCACCACCCCACCTGCCATTCAGGGTCCAGCCACCCGCACCCTCAACTCCTGGCTTCACCCAGAATCCTGAGGCCTCCAGTTGTGAAGCAGCATTGTGGAACTGGCAGATCCATGAGCCCAGGTCTTGCTGGGAGGGTGCAAATCAGGTCCTGGGAAGAGCCAGAGTCTGCATGTTTTAACAGCTCCTGGGGGACTGGAGGTTCTTGAAGCTGACCAGGACCCCGTCACAAGTGATGTGTTTATCACAAGGACAAAGGCGAGAGGCCTGACTCCTGTGTGTAAGGGTGGCCCAGACACTGAGGTAGATGGGCAGGTGGGGTTGCTGAGCATGGCGTTGCGTGGCCAGGGGTCACATGAGGTAATTCTGACAGTCTTTGGCTCTCCAGGAGATAGGAAGTTAGCTGCTTTTCTATCCCACTACCAAGAGATGTCCCACTAGCCTAGAAGAGATGGCAGCAAAGCAAAAGCTGGACAAAACCACGCCTTGGCTGTGTCTCAGAGCTGCTTGTGGAAGGGATGTATGTTCAGAAGCTCCATCGAGGCCTTTCTCTCCAGTGGGAACTGGCTCATCTCAGCCCCACCCAAGTCAGGTAGTCTAGGAGGCCAGGGGAAGCCAACCACGATGTCCACAGCAGCTGCACCTGCCTTAGCAGTGCTAACTGTGACCCTTATGGCTTCAGTAGACAGTGGTGAGTCCCCTGATAGGGGCAAGATTGCAGATGGAAACGGCGTGGGTTTCCACTGGACAGTGTGAGCCGGCACGACTGTCCCAGTGCAAGCAAGTGGAGCCCCCGTGAGTGCAGCCACATTGAGAAGAAGGGTGGAGGGAAGAAGTGCAGGACTGGAGTTAGGCTTCCTGTGCTGAGTACAGTGGAGCTGGTCTGAGTTCCTGAGGGCCTCACTGAATTGCTCAAGCCGACCTTGAACTTGTAATCCTCCTGCCTCTGCCTCCAGAGTTGCTGTGATTACAGGTGTGCACCTTTGCTTCCAGCAAGACCCCGTTTGTTTGTCAACTCAGGAATACCTAAGTGTATACATTCCTGGTGCTATTTCCATATAGCAAAAGTAGAAACTTCTATAAGCATCCACATAATGATACCTGCCTTTTAGGAAAGGGGTTCCACTGGTCCTGGGTCCCTCTTCCTGCTGTGCCGGGCGTTCAGGGTTCTGAGGAGAAGGCTTGGTGTCTGGGAGGCAGGCAGGTATGCACACTGCAGAGGTGAGTACCTAAGAAAGGCAGCCAGGGGCTCCATGGGTGACAGGGTCAGCAAGTCCCAGCTCACAGCAGGCCCCCTTGCTACATGTGCTGACTGAGGGCAGAGTGACAGGCTGCTCGCTATCATCTCATGGCCTGCTGTGGTCATCTGGAGTGGAAAAGGTCTAGCCAGCGAGGAGACCACCATTGACACAGAGCTTTGCCTCAGAGTCCGCAGGGCAAAGTCCTCAGGAGGGAAGAAATTGCATAACGCAGAATAGGCACTGGAAGACCAGAATCACAGCTAGAGCACTGGATGGACGCGTGCCCCAGGTTCTGGTGGTGGGTGGCCCTTGGAGAAGAAAGGGCAGAACTGGAATTGGCTGTTGGGAACAGTGATATGCATTTGTCAATCAGAGCTAAACAGAAAGTTCAAAAAAACTTTTTTTTCTAGTGAGCTATCTTGAGAAGTTTTAGTCCTATAAAAAAATTCCAGTGAATGACAACTACTTTTTAGTCACCTTTGATCTGGAAAGTTTTCGCTCTCTTTTGGGCCTTCTTAGCATTGATGGTTTTGAAGAATCCAGGTCGGCTAACATCCCTCACGCTGTACCTGTTTCCTGAGGCTGCGTTCAGGTTAAGTGTGTAGATTGAGAACACCTCTGGGTGGCACTCTGTCCTCAGTGTCCCCTGTCAAGAATGCCATGCCAGGTCACCTGGGCAAGGTGGTGTCTGTCTGCAGGGACCTTCTCTTGTAAGTACACTTATGAGCAGCCTGGCTGATCTCAATAGGCAGTGGTGAGTTTAGTCTGAGCCATTTCTTGCCTGCGGCTGAAGGTAGTGTTTCTAAGTCGTCCCTTCTGCACATGCTGGTTGGCATTCTTAAGAAGAGTCTTTTCTCCTTTCTCTTCCTGTCCTTTTTTAAATTGGAAGACGGTTTCTTCTGTGTCCAGGACTTTGTGGATTCATCTTTACCTGGGATGTTGCTGCCCACCTTGTCCTGGACATGCCCCTCCCCACCTCCTCCACATGCCTTGGCCCAGGGCAGGCCTGCCTGCAGGCAGGCTCCGTTGGTGGTGTGGAGCACATCCTTTCCTTTGGCTCCTCCTGCACATCCTCTCCCTGGTCCTGGAGTCAGGCTAGATCAGGCAGGTGCCCTGCTGTGGGGCCTGTTCGCTGCCGGCCTCCACCTTCCTGGCAGGAGTGTTCCCTCAGTGCCTTCTTGCTGGGGAGCACCCAGCAAGCCAGCTCTGGCCAGGTGCTGGTTGCATGCATATTTTCCTTACGTTATTTTTCCCTACATACACGTGATTTTCCCTTGCACTCTTGTGGTTGTGCTGTTTCACGATGAGTTTCTAGTTGTGTTTTTGAGTGGTGGGGTTGTTCCAGGGCAGCGCTATGCCCATGCTTGACCTCCCATACCTGTGGCAGGAGGTGCTGTGCCTGCTCCTTGCAGAGGCTCCCTCCTCTGCTTGTCTCTCCTTCCAGGAAGGGTGTGCAGGGCCAGCCCTCCCTGTGCAGGGGCTGCCGCGCTTCCTGCAGACCCTGACGGGCACTGTAATGGATTCCCTGCCGGAGCCGAGATCACCAACCGGCCACCACTGTGGAGGCCCCTGGTACTCCTCATCCCCCTGCGCCTGGGTCTCACGGACATCAATGAGGCTTACGTTGAGACACTGAAGGTGGGTCTTGGGAGAGTACTCGCCCCAGCCCTTCCACTCCCAGCCCTCTATGCTCTGAGCCAGCTCCAGGGGAGAGTCTACAGCCAGGTCACCAGAGGGTGGCTCTGATGGTGGCATTCATCAGTCAGGTGAGGCAGGAAAGGCCTGCACATTTCAGCACTGATGGAGAATGTGCCTGTCAGGGCGTCACGAGGGCCCTCAGGACCACGTGTCCTCGCCTGGCGCTCCAGGCTCTCTCCCCCTCCAGTGCCTCGCTGTGTTCTGGGTGTCCTCTCTGCTCTCCTAGCGCCTCCTGAGTAGCACTGTGAGGAAGGGTGATCCTGACAGGCTGTGGGTGACAGTGACTGCTGAGGTCCCTGTGGAACTCTGTCATAAGAGCAAGGAAAGCCCATCTGTGTTCAGCTCGCTCAGACTTCAGACCAGCCGTCGTCCTTCTGACCTCTCCCTCTGGAATGGAAACACTGCCGTGTATTGATAGCCTGGGGCCACGGCACGCACCTGTACTCAGTGACTTGGGAGGTGGAGGCCAGTCTCAGAAACCTAGCAAGGCCCTGACCAAAATTAAAAATTCAAAGGGCTGTTAAAACAGGGCGTGGGGGTGCCCACCTGCAATCCCAGCAGCTCAGGGGGCTGAGGCAGGAGGATCACAAGTTCAGAGCCAGCCTCAGCAACTTAGTGAGGCCCCAAGCAAAACAAAATGGGCTGGGGTGTGGCTCAGTAGTGGAGTGCCCCTGGGTTCACTGGCCTGCCCCTAATACAGAAGAAAAGAGCCAGCCCTTCACTGCCTCGGTCTCACCCCTTTCTCCAGCCCTCTGCCTGCCTTGTGGTACCTGGCCTCCTCCTGCCCTCACCCTGTGTCTCCCTCTTTGCTCTTCTTCTTGGCGGTCCCAGCACATCTGGCTGGTCTCCCGGCTCCAGTTCTTCCACTCCAGCCCATCAGACCCCCTGCCCGGCCTCCACTGCCCCTACTCTGAGCCCCCTGCCGTGGCTGAGGCTTTCCCACAGCCCTGTGTGGTGTCCTTCCTATGCTGGAAGCCCCCTGGGGACCTCAGGGGTACAGGGCCACATGCTCATCAGCCCCCTCTCTCTGCAGCACTGCTTCATGATGCCCCAGTCCCTGGGCGTCATTGGCGGAAAGCCCAACAGCGCCCACTACTTCATCGGCTGTGTTGGTGAGTTGGGCCTGCCTGCCTGCCTGCCTGTGGGGGACTCTGCTGTCCAGGGAGCAGTGCCCACAGCTGTTCGAGTCCAGTTCAACTGCCTGGGCCTGGGGGTCTGAAGGTGGCCTGACCTGCCCTCTGTCCCCTGCTGACCCTTCATTCTCACCCAGGGGAGGAGCTCATCTACCTGGACCCCCACACAACCCAGCCTGCTGTGGAGCTGACTGACAGCTGCTTCATCCCTGACGAGAGCTTCCATTGCCAGCACCCTCCTTGCAGAATGGGCATCGGGGAGCTTGACCCATCCATCGCTGTGGTGCGTCCTGACTGCAGGCTCCTGGGCAGTTGTTTGGAAGACCAAACCCTGTTTTAGAGTGAAAGGGACACCTTCAGATTTGTGTGGTTTCTTCAGCATTTTGGAGTGTTGTGTCCACATGGTGCAGAGTCCAGGGCAGGAGAGTGAGCTGTCTTTGAGCCCCTCCCCGCCCTCGAGAGGGGGCCTTGCCTGGCATGGGTGTGCTGTGCTGTGCAGAGGGTGGGGTGGCACACAGATAACCTGCAGACGCCTGCCTGCACGCGTCCTCCGTGTTCCTGGTTTCTTTGTGTGTGGGGGAGGTGGTTCTCTAGGAATGGGCTCCTTAGGGTTCTCAAGGTGTGGTCCATGCAAACCTGCCTGTTCTCCACACGTACTTGATGGGAAAGAAGGCCAGATGAAAGGCTCTGATATCAACGCCCTGCTTAGGACAGCGTCACCTGAGCTGTGTCCCAGTGTTCTGTTGACAGATGGGGCAGGTCTGTTGACTGGCCACAGGTGCCTCCTGGGGAGGGTGGTGGGCAGAGGTGGGGCTGGGGCGGTGGGGCTGACTCCCTGCCAGCCTGGCTGCCCTCCAGGGCCTGTCCTATGGTGAGTGTCTCTAGTGCACAGTGGCTGACTCTGGGGCACTGCGGGCAAACTTGACTGCGGAAGGGCGATGTGTGGAGGCCAGCCAGTGCCAGAGTGCTAGGGCTGCGCCCCAGCCAGAGGTCATGCTGTGGAACAGCTCCCCGTCTTCACTGTGGAGACCAGCAGGTGCTGGGTTGCTGGGCCGAGCTCTGGTCAGAGGTCACACTGTGGGACAGCTCCCTGTTGTCACGGTGGAGAGCAGCGCACACCACTGCTCTCAGAGATGAGCCTTCCACGGTTTCGTGTCTCACAGCCCAGCTCACGGCTCAGGGCTCACTGCCTACGCTGTTCTTGTTCCAGGGATTTTTCTGCAAGTCTGAGGACGACTTCAATGATTGGTGCCAGAGGGTCAGAAAGGTGTGTGGCCATATGGGCGCTCTGCTCTGCCTCCGGGTGCAGGTGGGAGGTGCCCAACAGGGCTGGTAGTCTGGTTGTCACGGGAGTAGATATTGCTGTCATCTCCATGCTGGGGGCTTCGGGGCACACACTCCTCTCTGTGGACCAGGGCACTGCTGAGCTGTGCCCTGCAGGGTGCCCACCCCTCCTCTCTGCCTCTGGGGGCAGATGCTGAGCTGTGCTCTGCGTGGCCTTGGGAGTCACCTCCCCTCATCAGCGAGGTGGGGTGAGAGCAGTGTCCACCATGGCCGTGCCAAGTGGCCCTTCTCTTAGCAGCAGTGGCCTCTGTGGGGCAGGGCTGTGGTGACTGGGCTGCCCTCACTGTTTCCCTGCAGCTGTCCCTGCTTGGGGGCGCCTTGCCCATGTTTGAGCTGGTGGAGCAGCAGCCCTCCCACCTGGCCTGCCCCGATGTCCTGAACCTGTCCCTGGGTGAGTGCCAAGGCTGCAGGGCCACTGCTGCGCGGTCCACCCCATCTCGTCTGCCTACCTTGCTGCCCCTGGATCAAGGCCACTCTGCTGGAGGAAACTGCCCACGTCCTCCAGACTGTGGCCACAGAGGGTCGGGGCCAGCTTGGGACAGCAGGCTAGTGGAGGGGTGCTCCTTCTCCCTGTGCCCTAGCTGGGCTCAGGCGGCTGCCCCCTTCCTTGCCCATCCCCCACCCCTCCCATCCTGCTCAGACCTTGCAGTTCAGAAGAGGCTGGCACCTGGTTGTGAGGCGTCCAGGGTAGGACAGGGCTGTCCCCTCTTCCAGTGTCTCACCCTACAGTCCCAGTGGCCAGAGGCATCTGAGGAGGTTTTGCCTTGTTCCTTCTAGATTCTTCTGACGTAGAGCGACTGGAAAGATTCTTTGACTCAGAAGATGAAGACTTTGAAATCTTGTCCCTGTGAACACCCTGGGCTGGGGGCCCAGCCTCCTTGGCCCCTGCTGCAGGCGCATTTGAGAACCCAGCTCGGCCTCATCGCGGGGCCTCTGCATTCCATCCCTCCAGCCTCCCCTGCCAAGAGCTGCGCCCTGCCGCCTCTGCCCAGAGGGCTCAAGGACTGCGCTGCCCTGCAGGCCTTACCACGGGAATCAGCCAGCCAGCCCCAAGCACACCAGGGCCTCCACATGGGCTGCCTGTGCAGGGATCAGGAGCCTCCCGAGGTCTCCAGGTGGCGCTGCCAGCCAGCCTCAGTGCACTGGCTCTGGCCCTGCTTCCTCCTGGGCACTCGGGCCTGTGGTTGGTTTGGAATTAAAGCCCTGTTTGAAGCTGTTTGACACAGACATGAATTTCTGGGGCACTTCCCAGGTCAGAGTCTCAGGACCACCAGGTTGGCATATGCAGAGCACTGGCCGCAGTGGCCTCACACTGCTCGTGCTGGGCAGGGTGAGCTGTGGGACCACATGCCCTCTGTCCAGCATGGCTGATCAAGGGCTACCTCGGTGGGAAATCAGGTGAAGGAACTGCGGCAAGGCTTCTCCCTGTTTGGGGGAGAAAAGTGTTCAAGGAACAGGTCACTGAGAGAGCCAGGGATGCCGGTGGATGCTGAGCCTCGGGCAGCTGGTGTGTCCTGGGCGTCTCTCGGAGCAGGGCCCAGCCGTGCCTCCCTCCGGTGGTGATGTTCTGCCTGCTGCTTGCTTGTCACCCTACTGCCTGGATGGGGAGGAAACCGGTGCAGAGCTGCCCTCCGCCTGGGACGCCCACCCCTCCTAGGTCACTGAGGTTCTGCCTGGTTTGGGCTGGAAGGGTGAAGGCACTTTGGCTGTGGTGGTGTGTGGACCATGGGAAAGGGGTAAGCAGAGCAGCAGGCTCCTCAGCACTCCTCCAGTGCCTCCCCTCACCCTGGCTCCCGGCCCTCAGCTGGGACACTGGTCCATTCCCAGTTCTGGTCCTGACTTCTCCAGACCTGATGCATCTGATGCCAGAGACGGGAAGCCTGGGGCTAGCCCCTGAAGGAGCCATTCCTAAGTCCTGGAGCTGGCCTGGTGGGCAGGACTGTCCCAGTTGTGGCTACTCTAGGCAGCTCCCAGCAGCCCACCCAGGCAGTGGGGGATACCTCAGCCCCCCAGGTATGATGACATAATTTATTTCCTCTTACTGTCCCTTCTCTTTCCACCCTCCCTATTCTCCTTCAGAGACAGCTGGGGCCAGGGCAGGAGGGAAGGCTGGGACCACTTCCGTCCCTCTGGGGCTCTGTGCTGTGGTGGCCCAGGAAGGTCTCTGCAGCTCCTGCTACTTGTGGGTTCCCAGGGTGGGTGGGCGGAAGGCCCCCTTCAGGGGGACCATCACTGAAGAGAAGCATCCTTAGTAGCATAGTTTGCAATTCTTAATGGCAAATAATAAGTTTCAGTAGAAAACAAAGTTTGTGTGTCTGTTGATTTCTCCTCCAGTTGTAGCTCAGGTCACAGGTTGTAGACTTCCCCAGGCTGGGCCAGTGGAGCCTGCCTTGCTTCCCGCCTGGCCCAGCGAGGAGCCTGAGATGTCTGTCCTCGTGCTGGGTGACATGTGATCTTAAAGATTAGGAGGGGAAGTTGTAAAAGCACCCGAGGTATAGGGTGGCTTCAGGCTCCCATCAGTGTCCTGAGTGACAGCCACCCACCCTCCTTGTTAGTGCCCAGCACCCAGACAGGAAGGGAGCTGCTGCTGGCCCTGGTGCTATGACCTGAGGACAGTCACACCACTCAGGACACACACAGAGGCTTCTGTGGCCAGGCCTGCACACCCAGCCCTGGAGCAGCTCTTTGGGGCCTGGAGGGCAGAAGTCCTTCATGCTGTGCAGACAGACCTCTCTGGAGACTCCAGGGGACAATGTGTTTCCAGAGGCACCAGCATCCTCAGCTGTGTGCTGCCCCCCACCGACCCCGCAGTAAAGATGCTGCAGTGGTCCTAGACAGCTGCTCACATAAGGTCCTCCACCTAATCCCACTTGCATAGCCCTCAGTATCCTGTCTGTTTAACTGGGGGGGGGGGGGGGGGGGGGCTCTGTGGTAGGGACACAGAAAACCCAGAAATTTTTCGGTGGAGGGCAGATTCTACCAGGAAGTTTCCACAAACCATTCTCCTTTGGAATTGTTTAAAAAGGGATTGAACGAGCCGAGCATGGTAGAGCACGCCTATAATCCCAGCTTCTCTGGAGGCTGGGGCAGGAGGATAGCAAGTCTGAGGCCAGCCTTGGCAATTTAGCAAGGCCCTGACAGAAAGGGGGTAGGGATGTAGTTCTGTGGTAAAATATCCCTGAACACCCCCCTTCCCCAAATAGGGTAAAAGGAGGCCTGAGAATGAAAAGCTCTAAGAACAGCAGCAAGGGGCAACATCAATGTGTATGGGGTACAGGGCCTATGCCACTTGGATGATGGTGCCCAGTGGGCTAGGATGCGGGGACTCCCTCTAGCAGCAGGGCCCTTCTCCATTCAGACGGGTCCCACTCAGCCAGCCACAGTGGGCATCTGAGAACAGAAGAGCCTTGTGGACACATTTGTAGGGTAGTTTTTTATTTGAGCTTATAAGGAATTCAGAAAAACTGCAACCACTTATCATTTCCAATGATCTCAATGGTAACTGCTCAGAGTTATTAAAGTTTAATACAAAGGGTGCAGTGGGGCACTCCTATAATCTCAGCTACCTGGGAGGCTGAGGCAGGAGGATAGTGAGTTCAAAGCCAGCCTCAACAGCTAAGCAAGGCCCTAAGCAACTTAATAACACCCTGTCTCAAAATACAAAATAAAACTGGGCATGGTGGTACATACCTGTGATCCCAGCAGCTCAGAACAGGTAGGAGGATTATAAGTTCAAAGCCAGCCCCAGCAACCTAGTGAGGCCCTAAGCAACTCAGTGAGACCATGTCTCTAAATCAAAATGGCTGGGGATGTGGGAGGGACTCGGTGGTTAAGTGCCCCCGGGTTCAATACCCACCACCACCACCAAAAATTAAAAAGGACTAGAGATGTAACTCAGTGGCAAAGCACCCCTGGGTCCCATCCCTGGCAACAAAAAAAGTGTCCTAAGAAGCCAACTGTGATGGAGCCCACCTGTAATTTCAGCTACTCAGGACTGAGGCCAACCTCAACAACTAAGCAAGGCCCTGAGTAACTTAGAACATTTCAAAAAGGACCGAGAATGTAACAGTGGTAAAGTGACTCCATGTCTAACCCCTGGTAACAGAAAGTTTAATATGAAGCCAGCAGTGACGGAGCACAGCTGTAATTCCAGCTACTCAGGAGGCTATGGCAGGAGGATTACAAGTGTGAGGCCAGCCTCAGCAACTAAATGAGGTCCTAAGTAGCTTAGACTGTCTCAAAAAAAAAAAAAAAGGATGGGATGTAACAGTGGTAAAGTGCCCCTGGGTTTAATCCCTGGTAATAAAAACAAAGTTCAATAAGAAGCTGGCTGTGGTGGAGCACACCTATAACCTCAGCTACTTGGGAGGCTGAGGCAGCAGGATTGCAAGTGCCAGGCCAGCCTCAGCAACTAAGCAAGGTCCTAAGCAACTTAGACCTTCTCAAAATAAAAAAGGACTGGGGATGTAACAAGTTGGAAGTTAGTCTAGACAATGTAGCTCAAGAAAGGCTGGGGTGTAGCTCTGTTGGGAGAGCTCCCCTGAGCTCCAAGCCCTGTGCCACACACGCAACATACCCACACTCAGGACATGGGAGTGGGCAGAGGAGGACCTTCTGCCACCCGACTTGGTACCCACACCTCCAAGGTCCATGGTGATGGGATCCCTGGCATACCCCAGCCCTAAATTCCCAATGAGCTGAGGCGCACCAGGAGCAGGAACCCCAGGACCCCAAGGCGGGCCCGGTCACTTCCACAGCGCCCCCAGTGGCCTTTGCGCAGCATTGCGGATGGCGTCCTCAGAGAGCACGCGGATCTCCTCGTGCACAGCCTCGATGCTCCTGGAAGCGTCGACTACCTGTTCCACAGGATGCAGGAGAGAAGACCATCACCACCTTACTCTGCTCCAGGTGCACGTGGTGACTGGTGGGCCAGAAGCTGGAAGGGCCAGATTAAATCCCCAGCACAGGGTGGGGACCCCTGGGACCCTTCACCCCACCTCCCTCTGAACCCTAGCCTCACTGGCATCCACTCTGCTCTTGGGCAGGCCTGTGCTGTCCACATGAAGTGGGCATGGACGCGGGGGTGCCCACTGGAGCCTGTATCAGTGGGCAAGCTCAGAGCAGAGCCTGAGGGCGCCTCCTGCAGTTCCTCAGCTAGGACACGGAGGCGGTCTCGATCGAGGGCAGCTGCTCAGGCCCAAGGACGCTGCTCAGAACATGGGTGTTCTGAAGAAAAGGTGCATCTGCTTCCTGCACTATCCCAGCACAGGACGGCAGGAGGAGCATCAGGACCAAGGGCCAGCCCAGAGAAACAGAGACAGACAGAAGTGCCAGCATCTCCCATCAGTCCGCTCTTCTGCTGAGGGGCTGGTGGGGGCCTCACATCTGTAGGGCTGACAGAGACCCTGGGCAGCAAATTCTTGAAAATACCAAAAGTGTACACGGCTCACAGAACCTAAGGCTTTCATGAACATGGTTGTGCAGGATGGAGGATAGTTTCTCAGGTGGCACCTCCCAGCCCCTCTAGGATGAGGTTAGAGGAACCGGCATCTATTCTAGAAAGCAAGACAGACTACAGAACTCAGGATGCTCTGCTCAACAAGACCCAGAGGTGAGACGCACTCGCGAGCACAGACAAAGCCAGGCCAGCAGCACTGTCTACAAGCGAAGCCGGCTGAGCACCTCACCCTCACAGCTGCTAGGCTGAGCCCTAGGCCTGCTCTGGAGGAGCTGGCCGCACAGGTGGTGCTGACCTACAGACTTCCCTGGCAGCCTGCCAAAGACACTCAGTGACAAGTGTCCAGGAGAAGTGGAACTGGGGTCAGGGTGGGAGTACACAGTGGAGCAGGGGCTGCTGGGAGGGCAGAGGCACATCCTGGCAGGGCAGGGAAGGTGGGCTGACTCCTGGGATGGTGGGTGCAGCAGGTGTGAGGGCTGGAGGAGCAGGACTGGGGAGAAGCCAGGGCACGACACCGTCCCGAGCACAGGGAGGTGGCTGAGCAGAGCCCCAGAGGCCCTGCGGAGGGGACACTGTGAGGCCCTGGATCACATCTTTGCAGGAAGGCCAGTGTGACCACGGGTCAGCCAACGCATTCCATGAGCACAAGGAGTGAGACAGGCTGAGTACTGGGACTGCTGCGCCCCACCTTGACCATGATTCCTGAGTGCAGAGACAATAAACCCAGGTGCTGCCCCTGGGATGGTGTGAAGAACGTGCAGGATGCACGCCCTGTGGAGCAGGCTGGGCACACGCCCACGGGGGCCTGCAGAGCCGCAGGCCACTGCCTCCTGGGACGGACGACTCCTCAGACTCAACTGGCCCACCAGATGAGGCGCCAGGCCTCTACCCCACAACTCATGGGGATCAGGGATGAACATGAAGCTCAGTGGCAGAGCTGCCTGGCAAGCTTGAAACCCTGGGTTCACTCCTGAACATACCACTAAACAAAACATCCTGCTGGCACCCAGCAGCCTGCACAGCTGCGGGTTTCCGTGGGTGGGAAACAGACGGAAACTACAGCAGCCATGCCCTCTGCAATCCTAGACACACCTTCCAGTTCAGAGTCGAGTCTCCCATGAGCTGCTGGAAGCTCTGCAGTGCCCGTTCCTGGAAAGCTCTGTCCTCGTAGCGCTCAAGACCAAACTCTCCCCGCGTGGCAGCATCCGCCAGCCCCAGCTGAAGGAACAGGATCAGATCAGGCTGGGGAAGGCCGACGTCCGGCTGTTTGCACCAATCCAGGGAGAAGTTCTGCCAACAAAGAACCCATCCATCAGAAAAAGAATGTTTTGCTTCAAAAGTCATTAAAAGGGGGGGAAATGAGCCGGGCATGGTGGTACACACGCCTTAATCTCAGCAGCTCTGGAGCCTGAGGAAGGAGGATCACAAGTTCAAAGCTAGCCTCAGCAACTTAGTGAGGCCCTGTCTCAAAATAAAAAGGGCTAAAAGGGCTGGGGATGTGGCTCAGTAGTAAAGCATCCCTGGGTTTAATCCCTGTTACAAAAACAAACAAACAAACAAACAAAAAAAACCCAAGAGCTACCATTTAGTAAGATACCAAAAGATAAGAATTCTTTCTTTCTTTCTTTCTTTTTTTGGTGGTACTATGGATGGAACACAGGAGGCATTCTATCAGTAAGCCATACTCCTGCCTCCAAAATAAAAACCCTGAAACTGCTAATGCAAGGAAGGGATTTAGGAACCTAGACATCAAAAAAAATGTAAGTGGTCCCTCCCATGTGGACCCGCATTGGGGTTGGATCCAATATAACTAAAAACTCAAACTGATCAGATGCCTGAGGACACTGGGATGGCTGCTAACGTTTTTGTTTTTTTTTTCAGATGAGATTCTCTTCCTTAAAAGTCATTTTTTAGATGTATACTGAAACACAAAGGAACTAACAGTGTCTGATGTAGCAGAGAGCAAAGGTCCCTGAGACCAGGGTGGTGGTATTGGTGGCACTAAAACTCCTCAATGAAAAGCAGGAAAAGGGAGCAGCACCGTCTCCACAGTCACAGATGCGTGGCAACAGCCCTGACCATAAGCTCAGGAGACATGCTGCAAGCTCTGGTGGGAGAGCAAGGCACTGGATGAAAACACACTGGACCACCCTGAGAATACCACAAAACGAATCACCAAGTAAAACACGTGGTTCCGCCTTGAAAACAAGCTGCAGCAACACAAGTGTGTTCTTCCTATCAACAACAACCAAATCACTCACCATAGCAGGCAGAATCACAAACTCCAACGAGTGCTTTCAGGGGTGCTAGCATATGGTGCCTTGAGCCAGGGCAGCTCCCGTCCACACGCCTGGCATCCGGAGGCCAAGCAGCACTCACCTTCTTAGCACTTGTGAAGGCAACACCAGAAAACGCATATCTGTCCACAACGAGGGTGACACCCTGGCTCAGCTTCTCCTTCATGGATGGCCTAAAACACAGAGGGTGCTCCTGAGCCCTGCTGGCCCCCAGGCCTGAGTGGTCATGTTCAAATCACCCTGATTATGCAGCTCAGAAAACCCACAGGTACTGGCCGCAGCACAGCACAGACACAGAGAGGCGGAGAGCTGGTGCCACAAGGGCACTCCCAGCAAAACGTGCACACGGCAACGAATGCTGACGCAGGCAGCAAGGGGCAGGCACACTCACCGTCTGCCAAAGAGAAACTGGGCAGAGAGAGCAAAGAAAGGCTGAGCAGTTGAATGCTGCCAGCAGGGACCCATCCACACTCCTGCCCACAGGCTGGGACTACAAGGACAGGGTGTTCTCAACCAGACAGACACAGGTCCACCGTCATGCCCAAGGCTCAAGATCTCAGAAGGACATGGAGTCAAGAGGCCTGGCATTCGTGAGAAGCCCAGCTGAAGCCAGGAGACTAGTGAGGTGCACACAGACCTGTGCCCAGAGCACAACTCTCCCCCGTGTGCAGGGTCTGTGGCAGCCAGAGAGCAAGTTGCACAACCACATTAGTGTTTAAAAAGCACACTGCACGTGTATGTTGTTTACACATACATGTAAGTGGAAACGTCTCAAAGTGTGCCCCAATAAATTAACACTGAATTAATCTGCCACAGAGGTAGGAGGAACGTGAGGACCACACCCTCGAGGGAGTCTGTGCCTGCCTACAGTGATGAGGTGCACTCAGGGAGGTGGCATATGGTTCACGTGAACACAAACTGTGAACACTGGTTGACACACACCAACACTGCCACCAACCCTCACGGATGAAACACTGTAACACGATAGATACATCACAGGGGAAACTGGGGAGGGGGCATGCAGGAACTCTACTATTTGATCAGTTTTTCTGTGTATCTAACACTATCTTTTAAAAAATTAAAAACTAGGGCTGGGGCTGTAGCTCAGTGGCAGAGTGCTTGCCTAGCACGTGTGAGGCGCTGGGTTCTATCTTCAGCACCACATAAAAAAATAAACAAATAAAATATAGGTATGCTGCCCATCTACACCTACAAGAAAATTTCTTAAAAATTAAATCTATGGGGGGTTTGTTAGGAGAAGGCAACGCAGAGATGTCCCTGGGGAACTGTGCCACCTCTGCCCACAGGACAGAGGTTTATTAGCACAACTTCTTTGTCAGTTTGTGCTTTATGGTGGTGCTTCATGTGTGAGGGAAGATCCTCACACATGAAGATGACACCCAGGCAGGGTGTGCAGGGCCATTCTGGGCGAGAAACGTGTGCTCTGAGGAGCAGAGCCAGGCGGCCGCAGTGCGCACCACTCACACGTGCTCCCAGCGATTTGCAGAGAAGAGCAGGTGCACCGAGTGGTCCTCCAGTTCACTTTTCTTTTCCAAGTAGGAACTCAGAAGTTTGCCAATTTCGGTTGATCTTTCTAGGATAAAAAGAAAAAAAACACAAATATTTGTGAGGTTAGTCCATTTAATTTAGAATATAGTTTATGTTAAATTTCTCATCCTGGACTCAAGTCTAATTACTCAGTTTTACTTTACTAAATCTCTGGACAGGTTCAGATTGTCCCAGGAAGCCAAGGAGTTTCCCTGAGAAAAACAGTAATATGCAGAGGCCTTGAAGAAAGTAATTCAGGAAGAAGAAAGGTTGTGACATCACAGAAATGAGGTCTGAGGACTAGCTGGCTTGAAGACTGGAACCTGTTAAATATTCAAGAAATCCCCCCCCACCCGTTTCCTAACCCTGTTTTATATGCTATCTCTTGATGGAATAGTGGTGGTTATATTTCCATAAACCTTTTCAGAGTCGATGCTTTCCTTTACTAACAATATTGGGCTGGGGGTGTTGCTCAGTGGTAGAGGGTGCTTAACATGCAGCGTCTTGGGTTCCATCCCGCATACCTAAAAAATTAAAAACAAAGACGAAACCCAAAAGTGAGAGTGAAGAGCAGATTGTGCCTAGCCCTGAGTCACTCCACCTTGTAAAGCAGCTGTTTGCCACAAGCTGCTCTATCATGAGCACTGGTGCCAGAGTAGGTGACTCCACACCTTGTTAGCACAAGTGAACAGCCACCGTCTGCCCAGCACCACCATAAAGCACAAACTGACAAAGAAGTTGTGCTAATAAAAACAACCACCTGTGAACTTACTGATCAGAAGCACTTGGACGCATGGGGTGGGTTTATCCACCCCATAAAAACAAAAACAAGCCCTTGAAATCATCTAAAATACAAAGTCATCCTCTCACATGAAATGCACAAGAGGAGGAGCACCCCAAGACTGGTTGCCGCACACAACCAACCAGACCTCGGATCATCTCAACAGAGGGCAACAGGTAATGAACCTGCGATTTCTGTCCACCTCCCTACTCCAACTGGACCCTGGCTTAGTGTTAGTTCTGGGCCTTCCAGCTCCGCACCCTGAACAAGTTCTTGTTCCTGAGCTTATCTGACCACATACAGTGACTCTTTGCTTTGGTATCTGCTCTCTGACTTTGGTCGGCTCAGCCTCCTGAACCCCTGTGGTCACCTTAATCTTGAATTTAGCTTTCTGTACTTTACTTATATATTTTTATATAAATTGTGAGTTGCGAGTTGAGTGTTGTAGCGTTAGGAATTAAGGTTGGAATAAAGAACTTGTGACTGCCTGTCCTATGAGCACCGTGCGACCCGAGGACCCAGTGCAGAGCAGCTGATGAAAATGGTGCAGCCTTTGAATTTACTGTCGTTCAAAGACACCGGCGTGTTCGGTCTACGCTAACAATGGGGTGGCTCCTGCAAGACAGTGAGGCTGGGATGCAGCAGCCACCGGCTCGCAGCGGGAAGGGGAAGCGCGGCAGCTCCCCCCCCCCACCCCACCCCGCGCAGCAGCTCCGCGCAGTCGCCCACCCGCCTCGCCGGCCCGCGCGCACCGGGGAAGCGCAGCAGCTCAGCGGGATAGCCCGCGGCGCACAGCGCAGCCACCAGCTTTCGGCCCTGCGTGCTCTTGCCCGCGCGGTCCACACCCTCCAGCACAATCAGCGCCCCACGACGTCCCGCCATGTCGTCCAGCGCGCGCTCTGCGGAGCTCCCGCCAACCCCCGCGCCCGCATCCGCGGCGCACGCCAGGATTGGCTGGGACCGGGGAGGGGCGGGCTGGCGCGTGCGCCTCGGGCTGCACCGCCTCTTCCGGGCCTCGGTCGGCGCTGGGAGGACGCAGGCGCTGGCTGGGGCGGCTGGGCCTGCGCGTGCCAGGCGCCTCCGGGCTGGCTGGGTGGCGGCAGTGCGTCTGCGCGCGCGGCCGCGCGTGGGGCTGGAAGTCCTGCCGTTCCGACCGGCAGGATCCCGGCTGGCCTCCTGGCAGTTCCAGAAACACGGCGGGTTAATAAAGCTCCCCTACTCCCCCAGAGCACGGGCCTGCGGTGCCTTGGGAAAGAGCGGCTGGGGTTGGCTCCCTGACCTCCGGGCGCACCGGCCGAGCGGCGAGGGCTGCCGCCTGCCCGGGTGCCGGGCGGCGCCGACTCTCAGTGGAGCTCCTGGCTAGTTTCAGAGGTCCCAGACACTGGCGTCCTGCGCCCCGTGGTCAGCAGCCCCTCGGGCTCCTGGCTGCCCGGCCTCAGCCAGACGTCGCTTGGTGATGGTTAGGGACCTTTTGTCATGACCGGCTGCCCGCGCTCTTCAGGACCTCAGGTTTCTGGCCGCCCGACCAGAGCTAGACCCCAGGAGCCGGGTGTCCGTCCTTCCCGGACCTCTGGAGCCCATCTGCCGGCGGTCGGCAGGACATCACTCTGCAAACGGCCGAGTAGGGGCCGCGAAGTCGCAGAAGCTTCTCCGTAGCTTGGGCTAGATCTTGGCAACTCCTACAAAACTTTGAGGGCATTTTTCTTGGGAGGCAGTCAGAAATGTGAGAAGCTTGAGGCTGTTCTCTACTGAGCTCTTTCCTTTTTTTCCCACTTTTAAAAAAATTTGTTCTGATTAGTTCTACCTGACAGTAGAGTGCACTTTGCATCATACATATATGGAGTGTGACTTCTTATTCTTCTGGCTGTACAAGATGCAGAATCACACTGGTCGCGTAGTTACATGTGCACATGGGGTAATAACGTCCACTCCATTCTACTATCCTTCCTACCCAGTGTCCCTCCCCTCCCTTCACTCCTAATCCAAAGTAACTCTCTTCTTCCCTAGCCCCCCACCCCTTATTCTGAATTAGCATCCGCATATCAGAGAAAACACTGGGCCTTTGGTTTTGGGGGATTGGTTTATTTTGCTTAGCATAATAGTCTAGCTTCATCCATTTACCTGCAAGTGCCATAATTTCATTCTCCTTAAAGGCTGAGTAACATTCCATTGTGTATAGGTACCACATTTTCTTTATCCATTCATCTGTTGAAGGACACCTAACTTGGTTCCATAGTTTAGCTATTGTGAGCTGAGCTGCTATAAACATTGATGTGGCTGGGTCACTGTAGTATTTTATACCCAAAGGACTTAAAATGCTGATTTTAAGTCCTTTGGGTATAAAATAAGGAGTGGGGTAGCTGAGTCAAATGGTGGTTTCATTCCAAGCTTTCTGAGAAATCTCCATACTGATTTCCAGAGTGGTGGTACCAATTTGCAGATCCACCAGCTATGTATGAGTGTACCTTTTCCCCACATCCTCACCAACATTTACGGTTAATTATATTCTTGATAATTGCCATTCTGACTGGAGTGAGATGGAATCTTAGAGTAGTTTTGATTGGTATTTTTCTAAGTGCTAAGAATGTTGAGCATTTTTTCTTTCACATCTTCTTTCCTTTTATTGAAAAAAAAAATTTAGAAAATGGGATTGGCCTTAATAAAGGGCGCAAACAAATCAACAGGGATATACTATGGAAAACAGACAATATAAAATCAAAAATGTCACTGGCTTCTTCAATTAGTTAAGAACACAAAATGTTTAACAGGCAGGTCTGTTTTAGACAAATTTAAAAGCTATATTTTGTGGGCTTTTTTGTAGTTTCCCCAAGTCAGATATATACACACCCACAAAAATGGTGTTTGAGGAAAGCTGTCATACACAAGAAGTTGTATCCTGAATTCTTCAGGAAACAGTTGTTGAAACAGGAATTAACACGAAGTCAGCAACAGGTTAACAATTTTTTAAAATTGAGTCTTCAAATGCTGCATGGCACGAAGCTAAACTATAGAAAATAATACTAGGTACAAAAAAAAAAAAGTTTTGTACAGCTTTTAGCAAGAATGCTTTTCCAAAGCAAGGCAAAACAACTCAATCAGCAGACCAAGGAAGCTAGGCTAGAAATAAGAGCTCCAACTTCTCGTATCCGTGCTAGAAAATCCTACTTCTCTAGAAGAGACTGAAATTTCAGGACAAAAAAGGGACATTTTAAACATTTCTTTCTTTACCCATTTTAAGTTCTGTTTCTTCCCCCACCCATCCAGTAATTCAGCATGATCCAGCAGAAAGAGGGCTGCTTTTAGAATTGGCTATTTTATTTTTCTTTCTGTGGCAAGACTGGATATTTCAGGCTCCTATGCATCCAAGACCAGTGTTCCGCTGTGGCTGTGGTCAAAAAACTTGGCGTTAGACTTGGTGAATTCGGCTTCCTGCTGCTGCTTTGTTCTCCCACTGATGAAGGTCAGTTTCTGTGTATATTTGTCATCAAACCTTTTGAGACTGGAGGACAGTTGCCAAATATCATCAGGATCCATCCCAGTAGGATCCTTCCTGTGAGCCACAAGAAAGATGCTCTTCTCCTTATATGAGGTATAAATGGTCAGAATCCCCATCATCACAAAATAGGATATGACACGTAGAGCCAAAACTGGCTTGAACTCTGGAAAGGGTGCATATAATCCCAAATCAAAGCCACTATGGCAAAAAAACAGGAGATGGTACAGGTGGTGAGGCAACCGTCAGTCAGCCCAAAATTCTCCACATACTTGTACTTTTCCAGAAGTACCTTTTTGGCAGAATCATCCAAAGAGTTTTTCACAGCTGATCCACCCCATTTGTTAATTTTTACAGGCTTATCATCAGTTTTCCACTTATCTAACAAGCCCCTATGGCTGCCACCTGTCCCACAGCTGGGGCCACCACCACTTCTCCCGCCCTGTGCTGCCGCCACCGCCGCCGCCATCTTGTCTCTGAACATTTTTTTTTTTTTTGTATATTTGTTGATTGATTTTATTTCTTCTGAGAAGTGTATGTTCAGTTCCTTAGCCCATTTATGGATTAGGTTATTTTATTTTATTTTGGTGTTAAGTTTTTTGTTTTGTTTTGTTTTGTTTAGTGTTAAGTTTTTGGAGTTCTTTCTTCTTGCCTACCTGGGGTAGAACCCATGGACAGGGGCATGCTGAGCACACACCAGAGCCCCTGCTGAGGGAGAGACTCTGGGGAGCTTTCCAGGTGAACAGTAGGGGCATCCAGGGCACTGGCAAGGCGGGCAGCGGTTTCCAACTTCCTTGCTGCGTTGCTGCCTAGGAACGGCAGAGCGAGCATCCGCACGCAGCTTCATCTCTTAGGAATAATGTCAACGTGCTCACCACCAGCTGCCTTCCTCCCTGTTATTCTGCTCCTGCACATGGAGTGGCTGAGGCTGAAGTTTATTTTCTCACAGCTCTGAACATGCAAAGTCTAAGAGCAGGACAGATGCCTGCTGAGAGCTGTCCTGGTCACTGCATTCTCACTGGGCAGAGGGCAGCACCCTCTGGTGTCTCTTCCTCTTATTAGGCACCAGCCCTATAGAGTGGCTCCCATCCTTGTGACCTTTGTTTCCACCTGAAAGTCCTAACTCCACAGTCACAATGGGGCTTAGGGCTTCAACAGAAGGACTTTGGGGGGACATTAATCTACTTCCCAAATAGGACTGTTTCGGGCCTGTCTCTGCCAGCCAAACCCCGCTTCCCAGCCAGCCCTCCTTGCCATTAGGACAGGTGTTTGAGTTCCTGTCCATGGAAAGAGCACGTGCAGCTGGTGCGCACCTCAGACCTCCGGTGGGCATCCTTCCTGCTCCGTCTCCCAGACACCTTGTCATGCAAAGGTGAGCCCTTTTGTGGGCAGACACTGCCAGAAGGAATTAGGGCCCTGAGTGACCCCATGGAGCAGAGCTGGCCTCCTTCCCTGAGCTGTTTACACGAGGGTGCTACATAAAGAAGCACAGTCTGTCTTTCCTAAGCTTGGGTTTCAGTTGGATTTCTTTGTTAGAATAGCTTGGGCTTCCCCAGTAATACTGGTTCTCAGTTGGTGATTTTACCCCTAAGGGGGCATTTGGTGATGTTTAGGGACACTTTGTCATGACTTGAGGGGTGGGTGCTAAAAAATAAAATAAAAATAAAAACATAAGATGACCCTCACAGCATAGTTATTGAGCCTGTTTT
Organism: Marmota flaviventris; assembly: GCF_047511675.1. Classification (NCBI taxonomy): domain Eukaryota; kingdom Metazoa; phylum Chordata; class Mammalia; order Rodentia; family Sciuridae; genus Marmota; species Marmota flaviventris. The sequence continues at coordinate 311,144 of NC_092508.1, read as the reverse complement.
GGGGGGATACTGGGGATTATTTTTTATTTTGAGACAGAGTCTCACTGAGTTGCTGAGGCTGGCTTTGAACTTGCAATCATCCTGCCTCAGCCTCCCACGTTACTGGGATCACAGGTGTGTGCTTGATGAGTTAGGGAGCCTCAAAGGTCAATTGTGTGAAGGTGGAGACACTGTCTTATAACCATAGTAGAGGCACAGGGGGTCTTCCTTCTGTCAGTCTCTAAATCAGGATTGCAAGAGGGGTTGGTCAAGTTGAATCTGGAAGAAGTTATTTTCCATATATGTTATAAAAAGCACCAGGGACCAAACCCAGAGCTTCAGGTCTGCTGAGCTGGCCCTCTACCACTGAGCTACATCCCAATCCTCAATAACTTTACTTATATTTTATATATATATATTTAGAAGAAATAAGTAAAGGGCATACAGAAGAAAATGTTGGAAAGGATATAAATAGCCAAACAATATGTAAATAATACTTAGCATCTCTTCACATTCCCATTTAGGAATTACAATGAGAGGGGCTGGAGTTGTAGCTCAGTGGTAGAGCACTTGCCTAACATTTGTGATGTGCTGGGTTTGAGCCTCAGAACCATACAAAAATGAATAAAATAAAGGTATTATTTCCATCTACAACCCAAAAAATTTTTTTATAAAAGAATTACAGTGAAAACTTTGAAGTTTGTTGCTGCTACTTTTTCTTTTGTTCCTCACAAGTTAGAGGTTTTTTTTTTTTTTTTTTTCTTTTTTCTTTTTTTAAGCCTGATGACACCTGGAGTTGGTGAAAATACAAAAAGCACAGGTGGTGGGATGTCACCACCACCTGTCTGGTCCTCCCTGGTGGGAGCAGAGTTGGGTACCCTTCCCCGGCAGGTGTGCAGTGTCAGTTGGCCTAAATATCCCCAGCTGTTTGAAGCGTCATATTTAGAAGGTGGTACAGTCTTTGAAGCAGCAATGCTGTTTCTGATGTGAATCTTGAAGCCCTGATGAGCCCATGTGGTAGGCAGGCGATGACCTTTTCAGCCTTGTATGGTTACCTAGGATCTAATTCCCCCCTAGGTACTTGGTTGGCCCCCACGACTCTCTGGGCCAGTGGAATATCATCAGATGAAGTCTTGGAACAACCATGGTGCTGTCCTGCAGCCCCATCCTAGCCTCCTTTGGACCTATTTCTGGAGTCCCCGAGCATCAGGTAAGGTGTCTACTAGCTGGGACTGCTGTGCTGGAGAGGCCACAGGTAGGTGTTCTGGTCCATGATGACAGCTGAACACAGCCTTCTAGGCCCTCAGTGACTGCTGCTGGGAATGAGATGTCAGTAGATGTACATGGAATAGAATTCCACAGTTGAGTCCTTATGAAATCCCTGCCTGAGAAACTCTGGGACATAATACAGTGGTTCTTTTAAGGCATTAGATTTTCAAGCAGTCCATCATTCGGTTCTAGATAACTGGACTGAGGGATACATACCGCTATGTGTATAAGCTTGTTCACGGGTCATAATACATGTAAATGAGAAATTGGAAACAAAGGAAGTAGTGTCTGTCACTAAGGAGTTTGCGCAGGGGTGTACACCAACACAGTGGAGTGTACCTGGTAAGCAGGCTGAAAGAGTGGTGAAGGGTGGCCACTGTTCATGGACCGTGTTCACAACATGAGAAACAGAAGCTGAAATCCCAGTGGCTAGAGAGGCTGAGGCAGGAGGATCACCAGCTCCAGGCCAGCCTGGGTAACTTAGTGAGACCCTGTCTCAAAATAAGAAATAAGTGGGCTGGGGCTGGGGCTCAGCGGTAGTGCACTTGCCTGGCATGTGTGAGGCACCGGGTTTGATTCTCAGCACTGCATATAAATAAATAAAATAAAGGTCTATCAACAACTAAAAAAAAAATATTTAAAAAAATAAGAAATAAAACAGCTGGGGGGTGTAGCTTAGTGATAGAGCATCCCTGGGTTCAAGGCCCAGTTCTGGAGGGGAAAATAAAACAGACCCGAACTGATGACCTCACCAAACAAGATATTCAGATGCCAAATATACATATGAAAACCTGTTCCACACCAAGGTCATTAAGGAATTGCAGATCAAAACAATGAGGTACTTCCCCACCTTTATTAGAATGGCCGTGATCCAGAACTCTGACTACACCGGACACTGTGAGAACAAGGAGCTGCAGGAGCTCTCATTCATTGCTCCTGGGAATGAAAGATGGCACGGCCCCTGTGGAAGACGGGCTGGGGCTGTAGCTCAGTGGTGGAGCGCTTACCTACCATGTGTGAGGCACTGGGTTTGATTCAGAACCACATATAATAAATACAGCCCACTGACAACTAAAAAAAAAAATATTTTAAAAAAAGGAATGAACTATCCAGTCACAAAAAGACATGGAGGAACCTTACGTGTGTATTGGTATGTGAAAGGAGTCATCTAATAAGACTGCACACTATATGATTCTGAAAAAGGCAAATTTTCCAGACATGGAGACAGTAAAATGAACCATGGATGCAAGGTGCTGAAGGGGAAAGGGAGCTGGGTGAGTGGGTGGAGCATAGGAGACTTAGGGCAGTGAAACTATTGTGTGTGCTGTGGTGGGGATACTTGACATGCACCTGCCAAAATCCAGACTATTTCACACCAAGAGTGAACCCGAAATGTAGACTATGGGATGTAGTTAATAATAATGTATCAGTATGACTTCATCCGTTGTAACAAAGGTACCCTGAGAATGGAAAATATTTGTAATACAGGAAATTGTGGGGTAGGGGCCATGGAAACTACTTTCTGCTCAATTTTTAGGAAATCGAAAAAAAAATAGTAGTGATAATAGATGAAGTGGTAGCATGCAGCCGTGTGTCTGCTTTCTTATTAGGCTTTAGATGTGTCCAGATTGATGTACCCAAAATAACACCTGGATCCATCCCGATGACATCCCAGGCTGGCACTTTAGGGAGGTGGGAAGCTTTACCACTTCCTCTATGGTTTGATTGTTCATAATGAGCACAGAACTGGCAAGAATACATGCTTCTGGGCTGGGGATGTGGCTCAAGCGGTAGCGTGCTCGCCTGGCATGCGTGCGGCCCGGGTTCCATCATCAGCACCACAAAGATGCTGTGTCCACCGAAAACTAAAAAATAAATATTAAAATTCTCTCTCTCTCTCTCTTAAAAAAAAAAAAAAAGAATACATGCTTCTGTTTCCCAATAGTTGGGAAGGGGAAGAATTTACAGAAGGGAAGAAAGCCTTAAAAATGAACTTTATTTTGGTACTAGGGATTGACTCTGGGACACTTTACCACTGAGTGACAGTCCCAGTCCTTTTTGAGAGGGTCCTGCTAAATTGCTGAGGTTGGCTTTGAACTTGCTGTCCTCCTGTCTCAGCCTCTGGAGTCAATGGGATTACAGGCATGAGCCACCATGGTTGGCAAAAATGAATTTAATTTAATTTTCGCAGTGCTACGGATGGAACCCAGGGTTTTACTCATGGTAGGCAAGTGCTTTACCGAGTGCCACCCGACCCCTTAAAAATGCTGCTGCTTTTGTGTGTGTGTGTGGTGCTGGGGATTGAAAAAATACATTTTAAATAATGAAAGTCCTGATTCTTTAGTCAGTTATGCTAGCTTTTTCAACCAACAACCTTGAGTCTCAGGGGTCAAGGGTGACAGCCAGAGTGTAGGCCTTCTGCAACTCTCTTCATCTAGGGGAACTTGGAACCTCAGGATATCATCCACCTCTGACTCCCATGAAGTAACAAGTAGAGGCAGGGCTGGCACTTCACCCAGGAAGCTCTGCTAAGATTTCTCGCAGGGGATGGACTGGAGGAGGACAAATGCAGAGACTGGGTAGCACTAGCCATGATACCCTGGACATAAAAAAAAAAAAAAAAAAAAAAAATCACCCTTACTTGGTCTACCCAAACAACACAAAACACACACATTGGGTGCTGGGGATTGAACCCAGGGAGCTCTACCACTGAGTCACATCCCCAGTCCTTTTTATCTTTATTTTAAGAGAGGATCTGGCTAAGCTGCTTAGGGCCTCGCTAAATTGCTGGTGCTGGCTTTGAACGTGCGATCCTCCTGCTTCAGTCTCCGGGGAAGCAGGGATTAAGTGCGTGCGGCGCCAACCACGCCCGGCTCTCCACCTAGACACGTTCTGACGGCCCTTTCCGGGTAATTCTGCAGGCACTGTGGTGTGCAGCTCTGCACAGCGTCTTCCTGGGCTGCATCCTTCACACTGCTACAGAAGCACCTGCGCGCCAGGTGAGATCGGGCACCCAGGTGAGCGTGACGTTCTCCTGCGCAGCGCGGTGCGGGGAAGGGCGGCTCCGCACGCGGCCCCCGGCAGCACGCGTCCTGCCAGCGCCCGGCACACCACGTGTCAGCGCCGTCCCGGGGCGCAGGCCGGCCCCGCCCCCCGCCGGCCGGAAGCGGGGGGATGGCCCCGCCCCCGCCGCCGGCCAATCCGCACACGCGGCTCATGAATAGTGAGCGCGCCGCCGCCCCGCCCGCTCGCGCAGATCCCGATCGCGGCCGCGGACGAAGATGGCGACTGCCATGTACTTGGAGCACTACCTGGACAGTAAGCGCCCGGGCCGCGCCGCCGCGCGCGGGCCCGCCCCACCCCGCGCCCCACACCTGCGCGCGGACCCCGGGGCTCGGGCGGGAGCCGGGGCGGCGGGGCGGTGGCGGGCCGGTCGGGCGGCGGTGGGGGGGCGGGCGCGGGGGGCGCGGTGCGGGGTCTGCCGCCTCGGCCGCGCCAATTCCAGGTGCGTCACGGCGGGGCGGGGCTGGCGGGTCGGCCCCGCCCCACCAGGCCCCGCCCCCTGGCTCTGCACCTGCGCGCGGCTCGCCCAGCGCTCTGGGCACCCCGCTTCTGCCCAGCTGCCCGCTGGCCGGGTGCGTGCGGTCGCGGCCTTGCCGGCTTCCCACCGGTGCCGTCCCGCAGAGGCCGAGGCAGGGGCGTCCTGCTTAGGGGGTTGACGTCCAAGGCAGGCCCGCGCAGTTTACAGGTGGTACCAGCTCGGGTCCCCTGAGAGCGGGAGAGTGATTCTTTCCCTCATTGCACAGAGGAGTAAATGAGGCCCCAGCGGGGCGTGGGGTCCATCCCTTCCTCAAGGGACGCCCGGTTCCACCCTTTGCCAGAGGAGCGGGGCCGTCCCTGTTCCAGTGCCCACCAGGGGGCCTCCTAAGGCTAGTTTAAAATGAGGTTTTTCCTGTGCTAGTCCCCAGAGCACCTGCTGGGTGCAGGTCGGGAGCGGGACTCCCGTTTCCCTGCAGCTCTCTAGCAGGTATCACGGGTGGTTTAAAAGTTAACAGAATATTACGGGACACAAAGGAACGACAGGTCAGGTGCTGCGGGTGCTGTCCCCTGGGCAGAGTGGAGAGGGCCAGGGGAGAGTATGGGGAGACAGATGCTGCTGTGAGTTTGTGCCCTGGGCCAATTGAGGAAGCCACAGTGCTTGACACCAGATTTGAAAGATTGGATTTAGGCTAAAAAGTATTGCCTTGGGGTAGACCAGAAGAGGGAGCCAACGTGGACATCTGCTGGGGGCGTGTCCCGTTGGACTAGGGGTGCAATGCAGACAGGAAAGCAGGTTGGTGTTCTCTCCAGCTGTCTCACAGGGTCACTGCTGGCTGCAGGGTCTATCTGTCACATGGGCTGCATTTCCAGTGCTCAGCTGTCATAGGTAGCCAGTGGCTGCTGTGCTGGGCAGGGAGGAGAGAACATGCTTGCCTTGTGTCCAGTGCCTGGTGCATTGCACTACAGGGCAAGGGAGAGACCAAGGAGGATGGGGTTCTGGCTTTGGAGGTCAGAGTTCACTGAGGGGAGTGATCGGAGTTGAGTGGGTGGGGCTCCTGGGAGGCGCTGTGGCTGTCTCCCTACCTCTGCTGGCTTGCTGGCTGTTTCTGGCATTCCCTGCTAGCTTCTCCAGCTTTGGTGGCTTTTCAAGCCCGCCAGTACAATTTGGGACCCACCTCTAGAAGGAAGTCTTTTTTTTTTTTTAATATTTATCTTTTAGTTTTTTTGGTGGACACATCTTTATTTTTTTATTTTTATGTGGTGCTGAGGATCGAACCCAGCGCCCCGCGCATGCCAGGCGAGCGCGTTACCGCTTGAGCCACATCCCCAGCCCCTAGAAGGAGGTCTTACTCTCTCTGCTCTCAGACATGAGCAGAAACAGAAGCCAGTGAGCACATTGTTACAGACACCCAAGAAAGGCTAGGTGGCAGATCTTGCCCTCCCGGGAGGTACACGACTCCATGTTTGTTTCAGGCATTGAGAACCTTCCCTGTGAACTTCAGAGGAACTTCCAGCTGATGCGAGAGCTGGACCAGAGGACAGAAGGTGGGTTTAGCAGAGCTGGGTGCTGACTCCAGCCAGCAGCTCCCAAAGCCAGAAGAGGAGGCAGTGGGGGATTGGAGGGCAGCCAGGGAGCTGAACCACTAGTGTCTTTGAGAGAGCGCTGGTACTGTTAAAGTCAGTTGTAGCTTCTTGGAGTTTTACACGTTTTCACGTCACATCTGTGTGTTTACACATGCGTGTGTACATATGCTGAGGGGGGGAGTGCTGGGGCTGGAACCCAGGGCCTTGCTTATGCCAGATAGGTGCTCCACCTCTGAACTGCATCCCATGTGAATGACATCTTAGCCATCATCATTTTCAGTCACAGCACTTCTTGCTTTTTTCTTTTCTTTTAAAAATTTCCTACTTCCAAACTGTACACGTAGGTTGAGTATCCCTTATCCAAAAGAAGAGTTTGAGATTTTTCATGTTTTCCAATTGCAATATTTGCATATGTATAATGAGCTATTTTGGGGATGAGACCTAGTCTACATACAAAATTTACATTTAGTGTGCACCTTGGACCCCTGACCAGTCAGAGTGCTAGAGAGTCCCAGAGCTCACAAGTGCATGCCATGGAGTGCACACCCCTGGAACACAGCTGCTCTGTGGGCAGTGGTGGCCATGTTCCAGGCAGGGCTTGGTTCTTGTTGGGCCAGCTCTTGCCACCACTTGGCCTTGTAACGCTGCTTTTAGCCTGGTGACATGTGGTTCATCTTCCACCAGATAAAAAAGCAGAAATCGACCTCTTGGCTGCAGAGTATATCTCCACAGTGAAGACCCTTTCTCCAGACCAGCGTGTGGCGCACCTGCAGAAGATCCAGAGCGCCTACAGCAAGTGCAAGGAGTACAGCGATGACAAGGTGCAGCTGGCCATGCAGACCTACGAGATGGTGAGGCTCTGGGTGCTGGGCGGGGGCTCCCTGGGGCACTGCCTCCTGGGCCAGTTTGTCCACGTGGGTGCATGCTGTCTGAGCACGGCACCCCTGATCTGCTCCAGCCGCAGCCTGGGCTCTCTGTTGCCCCTGTGGCCTGAGCTTGCAGTCTGTCCCTGGACCCCTGTGGTACAAAGTCATCTTGTGATGCTGTGGCTCCTGGAGTTTGAAGCTCACTCTGGGGTTCTGCTGCCTAGGTGGATGCCTCAGACTGCCAGATTTGGGGATTAAGCAGACTCTTTCTAAAAGGTTAGATTTGGGGCTAGAGTTGTAGCTCAGTGGCAGAGCATTTGCCTAGCATGTGTGAGGCATGAGGTTCAATTCTTAGCACTGCATAAAAATAAGCAAATAAAATAAAGGTATGCTGTCCATCTACAACTATGAAAACAAACAAAAGTTAGGTGTGGTTCATTGTCAGTACGATGCACAGTAGAGTTTGAGGTTGCAGGTCATCTCCAGGTATGGAAGAGTGCTGTCTCTCCGCCCCGTGGATGGTGGTGTGGCAGTGTGGATGAAGCAGGTCGGGTTCTGGGTGTGGTGGCTGTTGCTCCATAGGAGTGTCTGCTCTCAGGAGCAGGGCAGCCACGTCGTCATCTTCCTAGGTTGCTCCCACTGGTCCTGTGCCTGAGGCACGGTGGTTCTGTCCACTGCTTTTCTTCCTTCAAGAGCTTACTCATTCTTTGGGTTTTTAGGCTAGGATCCTCCCCAGGGGAGGCTCTGACCCGGAGCCGGCAGGTGGCGCGCGTCCCTGCTGTGGGTTCCTGCAGGCCTGAGGGGTGCTCTGGGTGTGGCTGGTGTCCTGGGCTGGCCGGGTGGGGGCCGAGCTTGCAGAGAGATGCTGCTGTCACCTGCTGAAGAACAGCTCTTCTGGCTCCTCCTGAGGTGGAGGTCCACTTTGTTTTTTGGTTGCTTTGTGTGCTAGGGATAGAGCCCAGGGCCTCATTTATGCATGCAAGGCAAGTGTGGCCCCTGCACCCAGCAGTTGTCCCCTGCTTACCTTTGCATTTCACACCTGTTACTCTTTGTTGCCTATGCTCAGGTTTTTTCCAGGCAAGACTCTTGTTAGGAACATGTGGTTTCCAAAGGAGCCCTGCTTTGGCCTGTCCAGCTCACCCATGACTGGAGACCCAGCACTGGGGCTCCTCATGTGCCTCAGTCTCCAGGAGCTTCACTTGGACCTTTGAGTCCAACTTCCCAGTGTGTGTTTGCAGGTGGATAAACACATTCGGAGGCTTGATGCTGACCTGGCACGCTTTGAAGCCGACTTGAAGGACAAGATGGATGGCAATGACTTTGACAGCCCCGGAGGACGAGGGTTGAAAAGCAAGTGTGGTGTTCTTCCTGTTTGTCCTTGTTGGCTGGGGTTTTGAGCAGTTGTGCCTAACAGATGCGTTAGGAACTTGGTGGTGGACATCGTATTTGGGTGAGTCTTGTTCTGCTGTAGTGAATTAGTGAAAGAGATTTGGGGTGATTTGGGTCTTTTCCTGTTTTCCAGAAGGACGAGGTCAGAAAGAAAAAAGAGGCTCCCGGGGCCGTGGCAGAAGGACCTCAGAAGAAGATACTCCCAAGAAGAAGAAACACAAAGGAGGGTAAGGGGCTTTCTGCCCTTTTTTATCAAGGAGCATGGTGCACACTGGTTAGGGTGTGGAGGCAGCAGGACCGTGAGCCTTGTGCTCGCCCAGGCCAGGTGGCTCCTGGTCTGTGGAGCTTGGCATGTGCTGAAGGGTCCATCCTGCCAGCACGCCAGGCCGGAGTGTGTGTGCAGTAGCCAGTGCCGACAGAGCCACTCTGCCCCTCATGCTGCCCTCAGGAACTGCAGAGCCCTGGGTGCCAGAGCAGGTGCTGGCCAGGCCCCTTTCCAAAGGGCGCATCTGTATCCCTCTGTTGGTTTCACGTACGTGGGTTTTGCATGTATTCACTGTTAAATTGTGTGACTGTGTTTATTAAATGTATGTGTCATTTATCTTGAACTTCTTCAAGATATTTTATTTAGCGGCCCCAGAGGCCTAGCGTCTCTGAAGTGACCTTTGCACTAGAAAGCTGCCCGGGGCCTCTGCAGGCCTGGCTGCGGGCTAGGGAGAGGGCCAAGCCGTGCTCTCCTGACGCAGGTTATCAGACTGGGCCTCACTGCTTTTCCTTGTGTTGGGGTGGAACCTCCAGGCTCCGCCCTGTGAGGCGAACATCCCTCCACTGGTCACACAGCCCCTTGCTTAGACTTCTAGATCGGCTTTACCAGGGGCACATGGACGTGCAGTGAGATGTTCTCATCTCAAGTGTTCAGCTTTGTGCTGTCGCCAGGGTCTTTGTTACTGATTCAAGTTATTCTTGAGTCAGGTTTGGTACTAGGTGTTTTCCAACAAACTTGTCTGTCTTGATGAGTACAGTGGCACACGATACCAGCTGCTTCAGAGGCTGAGGCAGGAGGATCGAAGGTTTGAAGCTAGCCATAGCAACTGAATGAGACTCCATCTCAAAATAAAATAAAATAAAATAAAGGGCTGGGTATGTGGCTCAGTGGTAAAGTGCTCCGGGTTCAATTCCCAGTACCAAAAAAGCAAACAAAAAACCTGATAATTTATGAGGAATTTTTTTTTTTTTTTTTTTTGGTGGTATCAGGATTGAACCAGAGGGTGCTTTAGCTCTACCATTCACATCCTACCCATTCTTGCATTTTTATTTATTTATTTATTTTTGGTACTGAGGATTGAACTCAGGGGCACTTGACCACTGAGCCACATCCCCAGCCCTGTTTTATATTTTATTTAGAGACAGGGTCTCACTGAGTGCTTGGTGCCTCTTTTTTGCTGAGGTTGGCTTTGAACTTGCGATCCTCCTGCCTCAGCCTTCCAAGCTGCTGGGATCACAGGTGTGTGCCACTGCACCAGGTGGTTTTTTTTTTTTTTTTTGTAGTTGGACAGAATGTTTTTACTTTATTTATTTATTTTCATGTGTTGCTGTGGATCGAACTCAGTGCCTCACGCATGCTGGGCAAGCGCTCTACCACTGAGCCCAGCCTCGCACCTGGCTTTACATTCATTTTGAGACAGGTCTTGCTAAGTTACCCAAGCTGGGCTTGAACCTGCAGTCCATGTGCCTCAGCCTCTGGAGTCACTGGGGTGACAGGTGTGGCCACTGTGCCTGGCATATCCTCAGGTTTTTTGACAGCAGACTGCCATGACCTCATGTTATTGAGGGTCTGCTGTGGTGAGCCGTGCTGATGACTGCCCTCTCCTGGTCCTGTTGCTGGTGGTCTGCTCTTGTCTGTCCTGACCTCCAGAGAGCTGGCCTTCAGTCTCTGTGGCTTCTGCTGGGGGTTTTCCTCTCTGTCTGTGTCTGCTCTTTGTTGTGTCCTTCCATCTGCTCAGCTTGGGTTCAATTTGCTTTTCTTTTTCTGGCATTTTAAGATGTGGGTTGCCTAGATCATTTATTTTTATACCTTGTAATTTGTTTTAGTTGCAAATTCCATACATTTTGATATGTTGGGTTTTAATTTTCATTTCATTTGAAATATTAAAAAACTTTCATTCTGATTTTCCTTGACCTAAAACTCATATAGAAGTATGTGTCTCAATTTCTAATTTGGGATTTTCCTGATAACTTACTGATTTTACTTTTTAAGTGTGTTGTGATCAGAACATCCTGTTCTGAAACCCTGTGCAGGCAGTGGAGATGAGCGTGGTGGCCCCACGCAGGGCACTTGATGGAGTGTGGTCCCACTCTGCTGGGACCCTCTCCTGAGGGCCAGCCGGGCCCCAGGCCCACAGTGCTGCTCAGGCTGTGTGTCTTGCTGATGCTCTGGGTGTGGGGCCTCCCACCTCCAGCTCAGGGGAAGGTCTGTCTCCTCTCCTTCTAGTGCTCTTTTCCTTTTTTTGGCACTGGGGATTGAACCCAGGGGCTCTTTACTACTGAGCCACATCCCAGCCCATTTTTATTTTTTATTTCGAGACTAGGTCTCACTAAGTTGCTTAGGACATCACTAAGTTGCTGAGGCTGGCTTTGAACTTGTGCTCCTCCTGCCTCAGCCTCCCCAGTCACTGGTATTACAGGTGTGTGCCACCATATCTGGCTCGCCCTTTATTTTCAACACATTTATTTTTTGTTTTGCGTGTGTTTATTTTTCTTTCTTTCTTTTTTTTGGGTACATAACCATTGAGTTACACCCCCAGCCCTTTTTTATTTTTATTTTTTGTGGTGCTGGGATTGAACCCAGTGCCTTGTGCATGCAAGGCAAGCACTCTACCAACTGAGCTATATCCCTGGCCCCCTTTTATATTTTTTATTTTGAGAAAGGGTCTTACTAAGTTGCTGAGGCTGGCCTCAAACTTGCCATCCTCCTGCCTCAGCCCCCTGAGCTGCTGGGATTACAGTTGTGCACCAGTGTGCCTGGCGAGTGGGTTTCGTACATGCAGCAAATAGCTGAGTCCTTTTTTCCTAGACTGGCAGTCTCTGCTCTGTGACTGTGCTGTGTAGTTGATAATGTGATGTGTCTAGGTCTCCTCTCTTGTAGCGTTTTCTGTTTGCCCATCTGTTTTTTCCCTGACAGTTGGATTCGTCAGGCATGTTCTTAGTGTTTTCTTTCCTGCTATTGTACTAGCTGATCTAGGAGGTGTGCTGTTGTGTGAACTCACACAGAGGACCCCACATAGTGTGCTGGACACACTGGACATGTGGATACCGTGCTCTGCCTGTGTCCATCCTGCTCTGTGCCAGTCAGGCACCGTTCTGGGTGTAGCATGAGCCTTTCCTGAGTTCAGTCTCCCAGGCGCACCAGGTTCTGACCTGGCATATGTGTGTTGGGGGGCTGGACTCTGGTGGTGGATGGTGGGCAGTTAGCAGGGGCTGAGGGGCTGGGAGGTGGTGGCCATGCTCCTTTGGGTGAGCAGGACGTCAGGGACCCCCTGTGCCAGGTGACAGTAGGTGGAATCTTGAAGACTGAGTCGACCCTGCAGCTACACATAGAGGTCACCCCTGGGTGCTGTCTAGGCCCCTTTGCCTGGACTGTCTTCTGCGGTCGGTAGTCACGGGTCACCTGTGGAGACAAGTCCTCTGGGTTCTTGTTTCTCTGGAAATGTCTTTGTTTTGCCTCTTTGTTTTTTGCATGGTGCTGGGGATTGAACCTGGGGGCTCTGGGCCTGCCCAGCAAGCTCTGTGCTGAGTCCCAGCCCCGCTCCTCTCTTCCACTTTTGAAGGACAGTTCTGCTGGAGGTAGATCTTGAGGTTTGTCTTGCTTTCTATTTTCATTAATGACGATGTTCTATGTTCTTTTGTCTCCTGTAATTTCAGATGAGAAGTCAGCAAAACCTTTGTTCCCATTATTATTGACATTTTTTCTGTAAGATTTCTCTCTCATACTGACTGATAGCAATTTGAAAATGATGTGTCCCCCGACCCCCTAGTACTGGGGATCGAACCCAGGGTCTCATGCACATTTGGCAAGCACACTACCACTGAACTGTACCCCCAGCCCTTTAAATATTTCGAGTCAGGATCTCACAAGTTCCAGGGAAAGGACTTGAACTTATGACCCTCCTGCCTCAGCCTCCTGAGCAGCCAGGATCACAGGCAGAGTTCTTATTGCCTGTCTGACCTTGGGTGTCAGGGAGGTGTGGGCGGAGTCAGCACTTTCCTGGCCCAGGCAGGTTGAGCCGGGTGGATGGCTGTGTCTGCAGCAGACCCAGTGCCCCTTGGGCCTCAGGTGGCCAGGTGAGGCCTTCCTGGCCCTGAACCCTGCACATGTCCTGTGAGTGGCAGCTGCATGAAGGCCCTGGCATGTGGTGGTGATGCTGGCTTGTGTGGCAGGGTGGGCTCTTGGTCCCAGGAGGTGGGTAGATCCTCCCTCAACTGCAGGTCTGTTCTCCTTGCCCCAGTGCCTCTGACATCTGTAAATGGTTTTTTTTTTTTTTTGGGGGGGGGGTGGGGGCGGTTTACTGAAGATTGAACCCAGGGTGCTTAACCACTGAACCATATCCCCAGCCTTTTTTATATTTTTTATTTAGAGACAGGGTCTCGCCTCGCTAAGTTGCTGAGGCTGGCTTTGAACTCGTGATCTTCCTACTTCAGCCTCCCAAACCTCTGGGATTACAGGCTGAGCCACTGCGCCTAACTTACATGTGGTTTTGAATTTCCTGGACTTGATTTTTCCGGCTTGGAGGGCAATAGCACATGGAGCCTTTGGCCTGCTCCTCACTGAGAACGCTCCCCAGGGCACCCTTGGCGAGAGGATTTGCACTGGGGTTTCCAGGAGGCGTGGGAGCCCTAGCCCCTCTCTCTGACACTACAGGAGGGGCCCATGCATGGTGGGACCGGCTCTCAGGTTGCAGCTTAGAGGTAGCCATGGGCCCGCCCAGCAGGAGCTGCATTGTGCCTGGTGCCAATTCCTGTCCAGTAGCAGGAGGAGGCCCTAGCTCACTGCTTCCAGGCTTATCTGCTGGACAGGTTGCAGTAGCCATGTGGATGGTGTGGTGAGGGGCCTGTGGGACCTGGCTGCATCTGCTTATGTGCAGGTCCAGGTCCTCTGTGGCCCCTGAGTGGCCGTGCGGCACCTGGGCCATTTTATAGGTGTTGAAGCCAGCGGGGTGCCCTGAGGCCCCAAGCTCTGTTGTGTGCAGCCATTGTGGAGGACTAGAGGGGTCCCAGGAGGTAGCCAGGTGGATGTGAACCCAGGACTCCTGGGGCCAGTATGGGAACTGGTGTGGCTGCAAGGACATGGCCCTACAAGGACAAGGCGCACAGGAACTTGCCTGTGCAGTGGGTTTTCACAGTGTGGGCTTGGAGTCCCTGCTTCATTCCCGGAGCCCTTTTCCCTGGGGGACCTAGGATGGTGCCTGGTTCCAAGTTCCTGTGGCTCACTTACCTCCGGGGCCAAGCCAAGGGGCCATCCTGAGAGGAATATCCCAGATCTCAAACAGCTTCCCGTCTTCGAGACGAGCGCCGCAGAGCCTGACTTTCTACTAAGGCGGGCCTGCATGGGGCCAGAGGGCCGTTTCTTCTGTAGCCTCTGATCCCAAAGTGTGGACACTGGGGCTCCTGCAGTGCTGGGAGGCACACTGGCCTGTCTGGCAAGGGGAGCCCGTCACACCTGGAACCAGTGGAACCAGCGCTAGCTGGTGGCCAGCCACTGATAGCTGGGGTTGCCCAGCTCCTGAGGATCAGCCGCCTGTGGGGTCCTTGCTGGGTGACAGGGATCTGGAGCAGCGGGGCAGGCTGCTGCTCTGGGGTGTGGCTGTTGGGCCCTGGTGCACTTTCCAGTTGAAGGAGTTTGAGTGGACAGACAGCGAGACCCCTGTTGTCAGAGGGTTTGCCACCTTAGAGGCTGCAGCCAGGCTGCGTGATGACGCAGACAGGAAAGGTGACTGAGCCACGGAGTGCCACATGCCTCAGGAAAAACAGAACTGTTTCCAGACCTGAAGGACGATTGTGACGTGCTGGGAAGCAAGATTGACAGAGCACGTGCGTGGACAAGTGTTTGTGGCATGGATTTCAGATATAAGAGAGAATCCTTTGTTTCCAGAGATGCAGAGACAGTGGAAGAGCTGATGACCTACGGGGGAAGGGGCTGGGCTCCTGGAGCCCTCTTGAGCTCTGGGCGGACATTGTGCTGCAGTGTGTGTGTGTGTCTGAGTGGGTGGGAGGTGCTGCCGAGCCTGTGGTATGGTGTGGCCACAGTGTGGTGGCAGCAGGTTGGGGGGAGGGGGGAGGGGGGAGGAGGGAGGGGTCTGGGCCCAGCTGCTGCTCAGAAACCCAGGGAAGGCTGAGCAGGAGTGGGGTGACAGGCTCCCAAGCTGCTGGGGCTGTGGATTTGGGGTAAAGGTATCTGTGTACATGTGTGGAAGCCTGGGCACAGGATGCACTGGACTTCTCATGGGGGCATGGCACATCAGGCAAGTGGTGGGAGTGCTGGGGAGTGCCATGACCCCGGATCAGTGTGGGATGGGGTGCGGGCAGGCTTCTTTCAAACGTCAGCTGTCCCTGGTGGGTAGGGTTGCATGTGAGCCCCAAGGGAGGTGGCTGGGAGCCGAGGAGGGCCGACAGGACTGGTAGACCTCAAGGTCCTGTCCCCTAGTCCAGCGGCCCCGGCACCCCGGTGGTGGGAGGGGGGGTGCACCCTCCTGTCTGCTGCCCTTGCTGCCCCTCTCATTCCTGCTTGGGGATCTGGGGGTCATCAGGTGCAGCGTCGCCTGGTGGCTGCTCACATCCACACCAGTTTTCTCGCCACCAACTCCTAGGAGAGCACGGTGTGGTCAGAGAGGTTTAGAGGTGGTCCTTGAAAAATGTGCCTTCAGAGCAGCACTGGGAATTTCACCAGATCCTAGCTTGCGTAGGGAAGCTGAAGGAGAGTTGGTGAGTAGCCTGGAGCCCACCGCAGGTTTCCTCTGGGGCAGCGTCGTCTGTCTGCGCAGCCACTGGCCAGGGGACCGGGCCACAGGCAGAAGGTGGCGCCCTCCCGCCACGCCATCAGCGCCTTGCCTCCCGCAGGTCTGAGTTCGCGGACACCATCCTGTCCGTGCACCCCTCGGATGTGCTGGACATGCCTGTGGATCCCAACGAGCCCACGTACTGCCTGTGCCACCAGGTGTCCTACGGGGAGATGATCGGCTGCGACAACCCAGATGTGCGTGTGGGGGGCGGGGCCGTGGGAGGGCGGGGCCCTGGGCGCGGAGGGGGGTCTTGTGGGCGGCGCCGCATGCGAGGCCTGTGACCCTGTGGCTTTCCCTTTCCTTTCCAGTGTCCCATCGAATGGTTCCACTTTGCCTGCGTGGACCTCACCACGAAGCCCAAAGGAAAGTGGTCAGTATGGGGTGCTGCAGGGAGCCTGCTGCGCTGGCCTCCCCCGGGGAGGCTGTGACCGGGAGCTGGCAGGTGGCCGCGTCCCTGCTGTGGGTTCCCGCAGGCCCGAGGGGTGCTCTGGGTGTGGCTGGTGTCCTGGGCTGGCCAGGGTGGGGGCCGAGCTTGCAGAGAGATGCTGCTGTCAGCTGCTGAAGAACAGCTCTTCTGGCTCCTCCTGAGGTGGAGGTCCACTTTGTTTTTCGGTTGCTTCGTGTGCTGGGGATAGAGCCCAGGGCCTTATGCATGCGAGGCAAGTGTGGCCCCGGCACCCAGCACTGGTGGTGAAAATCTGAAATGAAGGTGCTGTTCTTGTGCCCGGGGCATTCTGGAGCAGGTGGAGCATAAGCCAGAGTGCCCGCAGAAGGGCTCTGTCTGATGGACAAGTGGCTTAGGAGGTTCATGCGAACGTTCACGCGCATATGTGGTCCTGTGCTCAGCAGCGGCAACTGTTCAGCTGTTGATCCTAAGACTTCATTTATTTATTTATTTGTTTATTTTGGGGACAGATACTGGGGATTGAACTCGGCGGGCACCTGACCACTTAGCCACATCCCCGTCCCTATTTTGTACTTTATTTAGAGACAGTGTCTCACCTCACCGCTGCTGAGGGTGTTTTGAACTCGAGATCTTCCTGCCTCAGCCTCCTGAGCCACTGGGATTATAGGTGTGCACCACTGCAACCATCCAAGATTTTATTTTAGAAAATTTTGGTTTTAGTTAGGCACTGTAGTGAATGCCTTTCATCCCAGCAACTGGGGAGGCTGAGGCAGGAGGATGGTAAGTTCGAGACCAGCTTCAGCAACTTAGGCCCTGTCTCAAAAAAAATAAGAAAGGACTAAGGATACAGCTTGGTGCAAGAGCACCCCTGGGTTCAATGCCTAGTAACATGAAAATGGGTACACGGATACACAGGTAGGACTGGGATGCAGCTTGGTGGCGCGGTACCCAGGTTCAGTCCCCAGATCCAAAGACAACAGCAAAACTTGGTTTTGCCCACTTATGTGAAGTGCGTGGTCTTCACTGCAGTTGTGGTAACCCTGCCTCAGCCCCAGGGCTGGTTACAGTGATCTGCTGCTGTGTGCATAGATGGGTGCTCCCACAGAGAGCGCTTGGGTGTCAAGTGTGTGTTGTTTTCCGGGGTGCACACTGTGTCTGCCTAGGGGTGGCTCACTGGAGTTCTGAGAAGGGGCGTGGCAGGTACCTGGCTGTGCCCACCGGGTAGGATGGTGGTCCGGGGCTGAGGAAGGGGCCTGGTGTAAGCAAGTTTGTGTCTGCAGAATCTGCAGGTGGGACTGCTGCCTACCTGTGTGAGCAGGACTGGGGTGGGCACAGTGCCCTCTTCCTGGTCTCTCAGATCTTGGTGTGCAGCTGGTGGCTGCTGGGCAGGCCTGTGTTCCTGACTGCGGGAGCTCGGAGCCTCTTAGTGTGGAGGGCCCTGAGTGCTCTCAGGCCCACAGC
This sequence comes from Marmota flaviventris, assembly GCF_047511675.1. Lineage (NCBI taxonomy): Eukaryota > Metazoa > Chordata > Mammalia > Rodentia > Sciuridae > Marmota > Marmota flaviventris. The sequence continues at coordinate 293,595 of NC_092508.1, read as the reverse complement.
CTGCAGGAGGTGATACCAGCTATCAGGTGTGAAGGGGAGCCTCCTGACGTCCTGAGTGGCCACCGGATCCAGGAGGTCCAGGAGAGTCTGAGGATTCAGAGCACAGGGGCCCTGTGGGTAGTGCGGGTTCCAGTCCACCTGACGGGCCTGCACCCACTCCACACCCACATGTCCTCCCCCGCCTGACTGGGTGTCATCTCCAGGGTGGGCACTCAGCCCTGCCAGTGACCAGGGCCGGGTGGCCACGGCTGATGTGCACTATCCACTTCAAGCACCTGTGGTAGCTTTTCCCCGAGGGAAGCTGCCCACTGTGTCTAGTCTGCCCCGGGAGGTGTGGGGGCGGGCTGGGTGCCCTGTGCACTGGCAGAAGTGACCCAAGGGCCGATCCATGTGTCCTTCTTGCCGCAGGTTCTGTCCACGGTGCGTTCAGGACAAGAGGAAGAAGAAGTGAGGAAAGGCTGTGTTCCTGGGGAGATGAGTCCACCGGCTCTTTCGTCCACGCCGCAATACGTTTTTGATTTTAAAACTACCTTATTTGACTGATATTTAATAACTCAATGGCCAGTTGTCATTCTGGATATTTCTTAAGCGAGAAACCACCAGGCCCTGTTTGCACAGAGGAGCAATCTCACAGGACCTGCCACAGTGACTTTCTTCAGACCCTGAGCTGAGCGTGGCGGCCACTGAGCCAGCCCAGGGTCCTGGGGTGGGTGTTGGTGAACTTGGGCTGCCAGGCCAAGTGCTCAGTGTGGGGGACGTTTTACCTGGTACACTGCCACCACTTTGCCACCAGAGTTACCATAAGCACATCTGACTTTCTGAGAGTGCAGTGTGGCTGGGTGCTGGGACCTGACTCCAGGGACCGTGGACTGGGCTGGACACCTCCTGTGTGTCTGGTGCTGGAGCTCTTCCCGGGAGCTCCGGCCTCAGACCCGCCTCTGTCTCTGCACTGCCTTTTCAGTCTGGACGCTGGTCTGGTCCTCCCGGGGATTCGCCTCTGGAGTGGCTGGACCTGCCTTGGCCCCAGGCTGGGTTCCGCTGCTCTGGGGCCTCTGACTTTTTACTGTGAAGATGAGATTGTTGTAAGAGCGTGAAGACCTGTGTCTGTCTGCAGTGAGCCGTCTGCCAGGAGCTGCTGGGGACCCGTGCTGCACACCTAGGGCTTTGGTCGTGCCACTGTCTGTGAGTCTGCTGTGCCCAGCAGCAGGGCTACGATGGAGCCAGGTAGTCGGCATTCGCACACCAGCACTGCAGCGTCTGGGGACGTTGGGGATGTGACATCCATGCCAGGACCTCAGGACGGCTTCCAGGGGCCTCCTTAGCTGCACAGCCTCTGGCACGTGCACCAGAGTCCAGGGTTTGCTGAGAACCCAGAGGCTGCTCCTGTTCTCCCACCAGAGGAAGAACCCAGGGTGGGCGGGGGGCAGCCCAAGGAGGGCCTCGTCTGTCCACGGAGGTCACTGGGGCCACCTGCTTGTCCCCTCTGCTGGCCATGTCTGTATTTTCCTGTCAGTGCTGTGGCCCTGACTGTGCCGGGGGAGCACTCTGCCACTGAGCCACACCGGCCCTTTGTACCCCTCCCTGGGGTTTCACTGAGGGGAGGAATCCAGCAGGACGGCACCGGGCAGGCACCGGGCAGCCCTGTGTCCTGGGCTCATGTCCATGTGGAATGCAGGCCTCTGTGGTTCCCACAGCTCAGTCTGGCAGCTCGCTCCTAGTGGCCTGCCTTCAGGGCACAGGGGGAGGGCCTGCTCCCGTGCCCACGGTGTGAGTGGCCGGTGCTGGCCGTTCGCAGAGTCAGGTGCCAGGTGGGTAGGGTGGAGGGCTGGCCATCCATCCCTGTCAGGTCCCCAGGCTAGAAGCTTCCTGAATCCTGGCCGTCCTGCGCTCAGAAGCAACAGGGTGGAGGCCCGCTTAGTCTCCGCCACAGCTGTGACACGGACGTGTGCTTCCATTTCATGGTTGTGGTTGACACAGGTATTTAAGGGTCACAGAGAATAAGTTGTGGGAAACTTTCCTTTGCTCTTCCTCCTCCTGGGTGCTGGGTCACCCAGGGCCTCACGTGCTGCTGTTACCATTTTTTTCAAGGACAGGAATTTTCACCGGAGGCTGCCGACCCTACCTCGGGCAGGCTGCTCCCGTCTCACGTCCTCACGTCCTCCCTGGGGAGTAGGGGTGTGGCATGTGGCGGGCCCAGGCTGCTCAGTGTTCTGTTCTGGCATCCTGGAGGTGAGGACTCCCCTGCCACTGTGGGTCCCTCTCTGTGGCTTTGGTTTGTTTTTTTTTTAAGTTTTTGTTTTTTTATGTTTACTTTTGCCAGTTAAAATAATATCACCAAAAATAATATGCATATAGCTTTGGGAGGAACAACAGGAAGTGCATGCAGAATTCTTTGGGGGTGTTGTCTGGGCCCTGATGGGCTATTGTCCCGCTGGTGCTCCTGTCTGGGTGGGGGAATCTGGGGTGGTTGGCTGGAAAGGAACTTGGCCCCAGACACTGCTCCAGAGGCCTGGCTGCCTTCACCTGGAGCCCTGCAGGTGGCCGCAGAGTCGGCCCACCTGGTGCACCGAGGGCATCTGCCAGCCCTGGGTTACTGGCAGTGTCCCCCCGTGAGGGTGTGTGTCCTCTGTGGTGTGAGTCCCTGTGGGCGAGTGCACGGGAGGAGCGGGTCTTGCTGCCTCTGAGCTGTGTGCATCGGGGATCCCAGAAAGACGGCCTGCTGGGTGTGCAGGGAGAGGCTGGTAAGCACCCTACACCTGCAGGTGTGCTGGTCTGCAGTGGCTTAGACAAGGACCTGGGCCAGATGACACCCGAGCAGCTGGTTGCCCCCGTCCCTTCCCCTGGGCAGGCTGGGACTGCAGGCAGGGACTTGGAGGCTGTATCAGGCAGGCCCGCTGGAGCAGCGAGGAGCCTGGCCTGTCTCTGAACCCAGGCAGGGACCACTTTGAGCAATAACACCAACCAGGGCACGGCTTCCCAGGCAGAGCATGGCCCAGGTTACCCTCCTCGCGCTGGGGGTTGTGGCTGTAGTTTGAAATAGCGTGAGGGATGTTCGTTCTGGGCACTGAAGACTTGAGGTTTTCCCAGATGCTCAGAGAGCAACCATGGGCCTCCGCCAACTGCGCTGAGAGGAATTTCAAAGCAGGGGAGTAGTAGGAAAGTGTCCTTCTAGGTGTGCAAAGCCTTTCCCTGGCTGTTCTTTGGTTGCTCCACCATGCTTCATCCAGCTTTAACATGAATGTCACTTTTTATTTTCAAGGAATTATTATCTATGTCCCCTTTGTAAAGGAAAGATGCTATTGTAAATCTTTTTATTAAATAATGTAAAGATGCATATCTGTATTTTTGGATCATGTTATAGATTATGGATATATTGTTTAATAAAGTATTTTTTGGAACAAATGCTTACAGGTGGATCCTTTTGAGAAACAGTTGTTACGTTCCTGATTTGCACCGGGCAGAGTCACTAACTCTGAAGGGCTGTGCAGAGTGCTGGAGGAGAGTTGTCGGGAACTTCATGGTCTGTGGCCTGGCTGGGACCTGGGCCTCACCTGGGTTGGGTGCTTGGGAAGGTTGGTGTCAATCCGGGCCTGCTGTGTTGAAGCCGTTGAAGTGGGTCCCCACCTCCCAGGGTGCATAAATGGGCCGGCACGGGTGGGTGGTGTGTGGGTGGATGGTGTGCGAGGGAGGCTGTGACTTCCTGGAGCAGGAGGCTTGCTCTCCAGGACAGCATAGGTGTCAGGAGCCCTTGGGGAGCTGTCACCACAACATACCTCAGACGGGAGGCTTAACAGAATTAATCTCCCAGTTCTAAAGGTTGGAAGTCCGAGATCAAGGTGCCAGCAAGGCTGGTGTCTGTGGGCTCTTCCCTTGGGCTGCAGACAGCCACCTTGTCACTGTGTGCTCAGATGGAGGGCAGGAGCACTGGTGTCTTTCATGGGCACATGGCCCTATCTAGTCAGGGTGCCAGCCATAGAACTTCATTGACCTAATTACCTCTTTGGAGGCCCGGTTCTTAATATTGGGCTTAGGGTTTTCATCTAAGAATTTGGGGGGCGGGGGAGACGTAAGGAGCTGCGTAGGACTATTCCCCCAGGCAGTGTTAGCAGAGCAACCTGGTTAGATGGGCTTCCTGCTGAAGAGGAGGTGAAATTCTAGTGCAAGGGCCAGCAGCAATTGCCACCAGTGCTGCTCTGTCCTCTGGGCATGCCCCAGGTCACCTCCAACCGCCTGCCAGGTGCTGAACCCTGGGAAAAGGAAGACCCAGTTCTTTCTTGGGTTGGTCAGTTTTTCATCACTGTGACCAAAATTCCCCACAATAAAATGCTTGTGTTGCATGAATGGTGCTGGGCTGAGATGCTTCCCACATCCCTATCTGACCTACCTGCGCAGGTGGGCAGCTCTTAAGGAATGTGGTCACTGAGACACAGGACATGGCCCCAGCTGCAGCTGCAGGTCCAGTAGGGTGTGGCTTCATCCATGTCCTCCTGGCCTGCAGCAGGCCACTGTTGGCCCGCTACAGTCTGTGAGATTATGGACCCACTGGCTTCCAAAGGTGGAGAAGCAACCACACACCTCTGTGACCCCTGCACGGCCCTGCGTGGGCTCCTCGGCATGCCGAGGTCTAAACGTCCCGTGGAACATCCTCTGGTCTTCTTCACTGAGGACAAGTGGAACCGGATGAGTTGGACAGACAACACTGGAGACCCGTGGGAGACAGGGTGGGAGATGAGCCCTTCTCAGCACACTGTCAAGAAAGGGGACAGTTGTTTTAAGGATTCAGTTTAGGGTGCGGTGGGCTCAAAGGGCAGAAGGGAACCTGGAGGCAGCAATGGTCGAGGTAGGGAGCAGCAACCAGCGACAACCTGGCCAGGCCCCAGTGGGGCATGGGGGAGGGCTGCCTGGACCCCAGCAGGGATTATGGTGCCCGGAGAGTAGGCTCAGCTGGCCTCAGGGCTGGGCAGGTGCTCAGGACAGGGCCACCCTCTAAGCTCCCTGCGTGGAATCCCAGGTGTGGGCCCTCCTTCAAGGAAGTGTTCCTGCTGCTGTCACTTCCTGGTGTCCAGGGTGCCAGTGACCCCTGGGGAGACAGGCTTCTAGAGAGCTGGAGACCCTTAAGGGGACAGAAACCTCTAGAAAGATGGAAACCCCTGGGGACTGATACCCCTACGAGATGGAGACTATCTTGAATGAGCTGTGCCATTGACCAAACACGTCTGTGTCTTTCCCCAGAGTCAGGATTGATTTATTTTGGCTCATTTGTGGTCACAGCTGGGCAATCACACCTTCTTCCATTCTGGTCTTAATTCCACATCCACACACTCAAGTCACACATCACACTTCACAAGGATATACAGATAGGTCACAGAAAGACCGAGAAACAGTTAAGACAGCTGTGGGGTCACAGGATGCTGAGCCCAGGGCACAGGCAGAGAGAGGACTGCAGAGTCGCAGGGCCACTGCAGGTGGTCAGATGAGGGCGGTCAAGGCAAGGGTTCCCGACAGCCTACAGTGTCAGGCCGTGTCAGCTTAGAGTGTCAGTTCAAGGCTCGGAGTGGGACTTGGGTGGGGGTCAGGGGACTCCTCTAAAACCGGAGGATGAGCTTCAGAAGTTTGTTGCTGTGGCAATTTTCCTGGGCAAACCTTGGTGACCAGGTGACCAGGCGACGGGGTGAAGGTGCCTCCATGTCCACCCCTGAGGTGTTCCCCTTTTATGGACCTCGAGGGAGGGATTGATTCGTTTGGTGATCTGGTGTGTTCAATAGCCCAAGAGACTGGTTTTTCATGCCTGAGCAGATGTGTCGCTGCTTAATTCTGTCAGGACACAGGTGGTCACTTTTACTGAACAACTAATTTATTCTCAGTTTGTGCCTAATCGTGGTGCCAGGGAGAAGGTGTTGTTCACTTGAAAAAGCACAGTACGGAGTCATCCACCAATGCAAAATGAAACAGCTCATGGCAAACCACCACCTAACAAGATGGAGGACTAAGGTTTAGGCACAATGTAAGAACTGTCCACACCCCAAGGGGGCACGGAGCACAGGTGAAACATGAGGACTGCTGTACACCATGGAGTCACTAGGCAGGTGCGTCATGAGAGTTGCTGTTCCACACACCACAGAGTCACCCAGGGCAGTCTCCGCCTGAGGTCTGCTGTTGCACACACCATGGAGTCACAAGGGCAGACACGGCCGGCTGGAGAGTTGCTCTTCTACACACCATGGAGACACCCTGATCAGGCACAGCTGACAGTCGCTGACCCATACACCATGGAGACACCCTGATCGGGCACAGCTGACAGTCGCTGACCCATACACCATGGAGTCACCCTGATCGGGCACAGCTGACAGTCGCTGACCCATACACCATGGAGACACCCTGATCAGGCACAGCTGACAATGGCTGACCCATACACCATGGAGTCACCCTGATCGGGCACAGCTGACAGTCGCTGACCCATACACCATGGAGACACCCTGATCGGGCACAGCTGACAATGGCTGACCCATACACCATGGAGTCACCCTGATCGGGCACAGCTGACAATGGCTGACCCATACACCATGGAGTCACCCTGATCGGGCACAGCTGACAGTCGCTGACCCAGACACCATGGAGACACCCTGATCGGGCACAGCTGACAATGGCTGACCCATACACCATGGAGTCACCCTGATCGGGCACAGCTGACAATGGCTGACCCATACACCATGGAGACACCCTGATCGGGCACAGCTGACAATGGCTGACCCATACACCATGGAGACACCCTGATCGGGCACAGCTGACAATGGCTGACCCATACACCATGGAGACACCCTGATCAGGCACAGCTGACAGTCGCTGACCCATACACCATGGAGACACCCTGATGAGGCACAGCTGACAATGGCTGACCCATACACCATGGAGACACCCTGATCAGGCACAGCTGACAATGGCTGACCCATACACCATGGAGTCACCCTGATCGGGCACAGCTGACAGTCGCTGACCCATACACCATGGAGACACCCTGATCAGGCACAGCTGACAGTCGCTGACCCAGACACCTTGGAGACACCCTGATCGGGCACAGCTGACAGTCGCTGACCCAGACACCATGGAGACACCCTGATCGGGCACAGCTGACAATGGCTGACCCCTACACCATGGAGACACCCTGATCGGGCACAGCTGACAGTCGCTGACCCAGACACCATGGAGACACCCTGATCAGGCACAGCTGACAGTCGCTGACCCAGACACCTTGGAGACACCCTGATCGGGCACAGCTGACAGTCGCTGACCCATACACCATGGAGTCACCCTGATCGGGCACAGCTGACAGTCGCTGACCCATACACCATGGAGACACCCTGATGAGGCACAGCTGACAATGGCTGACCCATACACCATGGAGTCACCCTGATCAGGCACAGCTGACAGTCGCTGACCCATACACCATGGAGTCACCCTGATCAGGCACAGCTGACAGTCGCTGACCCATACACCATGGAGTCACCCTGGTCAGGCAAAGAAAGCCCTGCTCTCCAGACAGTCCTGGGGGGATGGATACCTCCAGGGGAGAAGGGGCTCCTATGGGGCGGAGGTCCTGAGTCTCGCTAGGGCCCACTCTGAAGCATCAATAAGTGAGCATTTACCTGCGGTCTGGGCTGTGGGGACCGCGGGGAAGGGTCAGGCTGAAGGCGGAGTCCTGGCAGCGCAGCCCCTAGGTGGCGCTAGCCTCCTCCCTTCCCAAGGCGGGGCCTGGGCGTGGCCACCGGGAGCCAGTGCGCATGTGCACAGCCGGCTGAGGTCGCTGGGAGTCCGGGGGCGGGGCCTGTGCGCGGCTCTTCCGGGTCGCTAGGCTGTGAGCCGCCGCAGGTGGGAGCCCTGGCGGGTGGCGCTGAGGGGCTTTCCCGCGCGAAGGTGTGGGGCGGCTGTCTCTGGTGGGCGGGGTCACGGTTGGGGCGGTCCTGGGGTGTTCTCGGGTTCCGAGGCGTCCCGGGGAGGGGTCCTAGCAGCGGGATTGCGGGTGGGTGCCTCGGCTCTTCTTTTTCGGTAACGATGAAAGCATCTTAAACTTGTAGCGGAACAGGTGAAACGGGGGAAAGCGCCTGTGGCTGATTTCGGGCACAGTGCAGTGGCACCTGCCCTTTCCCCTGGTACCTAGATCTGGCTTGGCTCTGAGGGGAAGGGGCCTGGGAGGAGGTCAAGGGGCCAGGGTCAGTGGTGCACGCCTGTAACCCCCGCGGCTCCTGAGGCTGAGTCAGGAGGATGGTGAGTTCAAAGCCGGTTTCAGCAAAGGTGAGGCGCCAAGCAACTCAGTGAGACCCTGTCTCTACCATGCAGAATAGGGCTGGGGAGGTGGCCCAGTGCCTGGAGTTCGATCCCTGGTTCCAGAAAAATGGAGGTGAAAGTATAACACCAAGAGAAGGTGCCTGCTGCAGGTGTCCCTGCCGTGGATTCCCACTAGTGAATTTTGCAGGGTGGCCACGCTGGGGCCCAGGGCAGCTTCCTCCCAGCGCCAGGTTCCCTGCCTCCCCTCCAGGCTTGTTCTGCCCCCTGACTCACCTGAGTTCTCCAGAGAGGATGTGCTGTGGGCTGTAGGGCTTCCTCGTGCTACTGTGGCTGGGAGGGACTCTCCACTGCGCCAGTGTTCCCAAATTGCAGGTCCAGTCCTTTGTCTTAATTTTTTAAATTTATTTTATGTTTTATATTTTTAGTTGTGCATGGACACAATACTTTTGTTTATTTAAATAGTTTTTTTTTTTTTTTTTTAACATGGTGCTGGAGATCCGACCCAGTGCTCATGCTAGGCAAGTGCTCTGCCACCCCAGCCCCCAATCCCTTGTTTTTCAGGCAGAAGCCATGGTGCTGTGTCGTGTGCCAAGATGGTCTGTGGGCCTCTGGGCCTCTCCAGGGTGGTGGAGGACAACGTGTACTCTCAGAGCCTTGGTGCGGCCGAAGAGGGGGCCAGGGTGCCCTGGGGGAGCGTCTGGCCCCCTGGCTTGCAGCATGTTCTCCAAAGTGTCCTCCTGCACCCCGGAGGTGATGCTGACCCAGGAGCGCTACCCTGTGCAGCGGCTGCCATTCTCTGTGGTGTCTGAGGAGGACCTGGCAGCTTTTGAGCGCATTGTCCCCGGCAGAGTTGTCACAGACCCAGAAGAACTGGAGGTGTCTAATGTGGACTGGCTGAGGACAGCCCGAGGTGAGTCAGGACCCTGGGGCAATGCAGCCAGGAAGCGTGGGTCACTGTCACATGCCTTTCCTGCCTCCGGAGAAGAGCCGAGCTGTGGTGCCGCTGAAGTCCTCTTGTGGGTGTGTGACATCTGCAGGTCGAGAGCTGGCACGGGCCCTGGCTGGTCTGACAAGCACCTGTCTTCTCCTCTGGGGACTGCCGTGATCCAAGACCACACAGAGGTCTCAGAGCCCCAGACCAGAAGCCTGGTCAGAAGGGGTGCTGAGTCTCTGGGGCCTTCCTGCCTCTCCAGCTCCTAGCTCTCTGCAGCAGCACTGCAGCCTGTTTCAGCTTCCCATGGCCCCTCTGCGTCTGTGTTTCCTGCATCTGAGTGAGACCCTTGTGCTGGGTTCAGGGCCCACCTGACATAGGTTGACCTCATCTCGGTTCTTAGTGCTTCTTTCAAGAGCCTTTCCATAGAAGGATACTCATGTAGGTTCCTGGGGACGTGGACATGTCTCTTGGGGTCCAGGTAGCCCAGCAGAGTAAGAGGCAGGGCTGCTGGCCTGGCCACTGCCTGCTTACTCCTCCCACACCTGTCCCTAGTGCCCGAGGTCCCGACCCTCTTGATCACAGTGGTTCATATTCTCTTTTGAAGTGGTTCAGAGATAATACACAGCTTGCATGCTCACACTGGTTTGTTATTTACTTATTTATTTTGGTACTGGGGATTAAATCCAGGGACACTTTACCACTGAGCTATCCTGAGTCTTTTTTAGATTTTCCATTTTGAGAGTCGGTCTTGCTAAGTTGCCCAGGCTGGCCTTGAATTTGCAGTCCTCCTGCTTCAGCCTCCTAAGGCACTGGGATTACAGTTATGGCCACCACACCTGGCCTGTTGACATGATTTAAAAAACCAACATGAGATTATTGCTGCAATAGTGAAGAGAGGTAGCAGAAAAGCAATGGAGAACAGTTGAAAACAAAATGACACATTTAACCTGGAAGCCCAGGTTCTCAGGCTAGCCCTGCTCCTGCAAGCTTGTGCTGTTACGGGGCAGATTTCCCAAACTGTGAGGACCCGAGTGAGGTTCCAGACCACATCGTGCTGAAGTGTGGTGCCAAGGTCTTGGAGGCTCAGGTGGTCCAGGGGCTGTGCCCTAAGGGGTGGCAGCACACACTGAAGTCATGGGCCACTTTCCCATGCAGGAGTGCCCTCAGTGGGCACTCAGGGTTCCCCTGCCATACCCTGCCCACTGAGGAGGCAGGTACCTGGAGGCTCAGCCATGTTGTACCCCTGCTGGGAGCCCTAGGCAGCCTAAGTGTCCTCTGCACAAGGGTGCGTGCCACCTCAGGGGTGCTGCATGGTGGACGTTGCAAACCCCACACCAGCTGCTCCAGTCTTGGGCTCTGTACCCTGCCGGCACCCGGGGCCAGTAGCTGCTGTCCTGATGGGCGAGGGGCTGTTCCCAGGGCTTTCAAGAGTGTGGATGAAGTGGGGTGCCTCCATTCGAGCACGTCTGGAAGGACACCTGGGAGTGGGAGCAGGCAGCATAAAGCCTCTGTGCTCCTTGGAACCAGGGCAGTTGGAGAGGGATTGGGCTGGCCAGCAAGTCTGGAGGGCCATGAAGCCCTGTCTTCTCCTCTGAGCTGGTGGGAAGCCGCTGAGAGACCTTGAGTGGAGAGGAGCTAGTGGGACAGGCTCTGGGGGAATCTGGGGCTTCAGAAGAAGAGTATGGGGGCTAGGGACCTGGCTGGTGGAGGCAGAAGGCATGGCAGGTTGCAGAGTGCTTGGAGGATGTGGTCCCTAGGCTTGCTGAAGGTCTGAGCACAGAGGAGGAGGATCATGGTGTGGTCGGACAGTGGGAATCCCCATTTACTGAGAGGAGGGTTCACAGGGAGCAGGTCTGCTGGGGGAACCAAGAGCTTGGTTTTGGACATGTTGCGGTGGATTTGGCCAGAGGACCCACTGGGCTGAGGGACAGTCTGGAGTCCAGGGCAGGGGCCCAGCTGGGAGCCAGGGTCCCACAGCTGGGTGCCCACAGTCAGCGGAGAGCAGGAGAGGGGGCAGGCAAGGCCAAGGGCAGGAGGAGAGCTGGGGGAGTGTGCTGTGGAGGGAGGTGGTGTGTGGTGTGGCGGCCACAGGTGAGACCAGAGCCATGGCGTCACTGGTGGCGTGACAGAGAGATGTGCGGCGGGAGCCAGTGTGGGCATGGTGTCTGGGCTGGAGGGTATGCACTTGGAGTCTCGTGGCGTGGCTGTCCAGGGGAGGGGGGTGGGAGCAGGTGGGAGCAGTCTTCTTTTCCTCTTTAGTTTTAAGATGAGAGACTTCCAGCAGGTTAGGAGTCCATGGGAATGACCAGGAGGGGCAGGACACAGGGGTGGGGCAGGGGCAGAGGGGAGGTGGGCGGTGGGTGCAGAGGCCGGTGGTGGAGAGTCGCGTGTGCCGGGCAGGGCACACTCAGTGAAGTGAGTTGGTGATGCAGTGGGGACGGGGGACCCAGATCTGTCGTGGTTTGGCTCTGGAATGTCCCAGGTGTGTTGAAGGATGGTCCTCAGTGCGTCAGTGATAGAGGTGCGGCCTTCAGGATGTGACTGGACCTGAGGGTGCTGACATCGGGCTGGATCAGTGCATCAGTGGATTTGTGTTTGATGCCATTATTGGGAGGGGATTGAAGCCCTAGGTGGTGGGTCTAGTTGCAGGGAGTGGGTCACTGGTGTGTGCCCTGGAGGGCTTTCCTCTGCCATGTCCTTCTGCTGTGAGGCTCTGCCTCACCTGCCCAGAGTAGTGAGCTGGCTGATCATGGGCTGAGAACTCTGGAACCTGAGCAAAATGAACCTTTCCTCCTCTGTTTTCCTCAGGCATTTGTCACTAACAGTCTGTGTGGGAGAGGGAGGTGCAGTCCGGCGTGGGTTTGGAACCAGGGTCCTGGCTCTGGCCAGGTTGGCGAGGAGTGTGAGGACCAACCTGGAAAGTCAGCATGGTGTTTGGGGTACACCGCGCTTGGCCTGGAAGTTCCTGAGGTGTGCACCGTAAGCCCCGAGCCGCTGACGTGGGTGCTGGAGCCCTTGGTGTTGGGAGGGTTTGTGTGGCTGGCCAGTAAAAGCCTCTACAGAGCTGCATGGTGGAGCTGGGTGTGGTGGCCATGCTGAGGTCCCAGCAACACAGAAGCTGAGGCTGGAGCACTTGCAGCCCATCCTGGCAACATAGAGACCCGATCTGGAGATAAAAGTAAAGGACTGGAGTCTAGTGCAATGGGTCCAACACCCAGCACCACAACATACCCTCCTCCCCTCCCCCGCAAGAAAGAACAACCCAACCACCACTCGATAGTCAGCGTTTCAGGCCTGCAGGCCTGTGGCCTCTGCAGATGCCCAGCACTGCTGCTGCAGCGTGAAGACAGCCATGGATAAAGACGGACCTGGTGTGCGTGCGTCTACCGACTTTGTTTACAAAAATAGGCAGCGGGTCAGTGTTCACTGTGTGGACACTAGGCCCAAGGAGATTACCAGGAGGAGAGCTGGGGTGCCAGGGCTGGGACAGTGGTGGGGCGCCAGCTGGGTGAGTGGTGGGATAGGCCGTGGGAGGCCTGGGAGAAAGGAAGTGCATGAGGAGCCCCATCCTTGGGGGCTGCTGGAAAGATGGTGGAGGCTCTAGTGTTCAGCTCTGGAAGTGGAGGCCAGAATTCAGGCCAGCCTCTGTGGCGGCTTCTAGAGGATGGGGCCCTGGCCAGGCTGATGAAAGTTTGGGAGGTGCTTCTTGGTCTTCACAAACTCCAGAGGATGGCGAAGCACCTGGGGGCTGGAGTGGTGAGAATGTGGCCAGGGGAGAGGAGGAGGGGCCCCTTGTGGTGGGCGTCCTGCCGGGAAGTGTTGGGGCGGATTCCCCCCTTCCCGCTGGACTCTACGGCTTTGGGTGTTTTCCTCCTGGGCCCTGGTTCCTGCCTCCTGACTTCTGTTCTTTTAGTGGATGGTCCTGTGTCCCTTGTTGCATGTCTACCTGTTAGCGATGGACACTCTCCTCTGCCTGCAAGGGGCATTCTCTCGGTGGGCACTTGTGTCCGCCTGGACCCTGATGCAGATTCCTTGGGGTTTCTTGCCCACCCAGCCCAGGCTGTGCCGGGCAGAGTGTTCCGAGTGCACCGGCAGGAGCTCTGGTGGCACAGAGCCCGGTGCAGGATGGCAGCCCACCCAGCAGCAGGTGTGCTTGACAAGCCAACGCGTGCCTTCAGAGTCCAGAAGTAAGCAGGGGCCTGTTCCATAGCTTGGCCACGGCTTCTCCCAGGGCCTCTGCCACCTTAGAGACCCCAGAGAGGTGCAAGGGTAGGTGAAAGCCCACCATGCTGGGTGGCAGTGCTCAGGAATGCCACCCTGCAGCTTAGAAGGGCTCCCACCACTGTCTCTGGGCCACAGAGAGTCACAGGCAGCAAGAATGAAGCCCAAGCAATGGGAGAAGAACCCAGGAGCTGCCCTGTGAGAGCAGGCAGCGGGACCAACGAGTCCTGGGAGGGAGCAGGGCCAGGTGAAAGAGTAGGGTGAGTGGTTAGAAGGGCATGGACTGCCAGCCGTCGCAGTGACCGCAGGTGGGACACTTGGCGCATCTAATGTCAGCAGGTGAGAGTCCCAGGAGCAGCAGGCTGCAGTCTCCAAGGTCTCCAAGGACCGTGCACTGGAGAAGCCCCTTGTGGGGTTCAGATGGCCTTCACTGCTGACAGAGCAGCTGGGCATGGGGAGCCCCCCTGCCAGCACTCACAGCCACAGCACACTGGCCCGGCCCCTGCCCCTGTGTGTCCCCCGGGACCTTTGAACAGCTTGCTCTTGCACCTGTGTACTGGGGCCTGAGCCACGACGACCAGTGAGGGCCTGTGGGGAACGCCCTTTGGGATGTGCTGGGTGCCTGGGAATTGCTGTCCTTTGTGCTGGCTACCCACCTCTGTCATAGGCTGTAGCAAGGTGCTGCTGCGACCCCGGACGTCGGAGGAGGTGTCCCGCATCCTCAGGTAACAGATGGGCTGGTGTTCCCGTGGTTGCATGGGTGCTGTCACATGTGTCAGGCAGGGTCACTTGGGGACTTTCATGTTGCAGTTTGAACTGGCCCCATGCTCCTGCCCCTCAGGTTGACTTGATGTGCATGGACAGATTGCCCTGGGGTAGGAGCACCCATTCCTCTGCTTCCTACCCCTGGGAGCCCTTGCTTCAGGCTTTGCCAAGTAGGCCTGGTTGTGGAGGAGCAGCCATAGATGACTCTGAGGTCCCAGGGTGGGGAGTAGACAGCACATGAGATCAGGGCTGGAGTGGTGGGCTGAGGGTGGCTGCAGACCTGCAAGTGTGGGGCTGGCCAGGCGCCTAGGACTGTCTGTCCCTGCAGGCACATGGCCAGTCAGGATCCCTCTGCCTGTGTGGTTGCCTACAGCATGCTGGGAGGGGGGTGGCCAGCAGGTGGAGGGAGGGCCTTGAGGATCAGCTTTGGGGGCATACTTGCATGTAGCATGTCCCTTGCGGGCAGTACTGGGAGCAGAGATGCTGGCCCCATGCCCCTCCTGTGCTCTCCCAGGTACTGCCACGAGAGGAACCTGGCCGTGAACCCACAGGGTGGAAACACAGGTTTGGTGGGGGGCAGCGTCCCTGTCTTTGATGAAATCATCCTGTCCACTGCCCTCATGAACCAGGTCACCAGCTTCAACACTGTGTCTGGTAAGCCACGTGGCCCTCAGTGGTGGGGAGTGTGCTTAGGCAGGCAGGCCTTTGTGTGTGGATACGTGTCCCCGACTGGGGAGGGACCAGCGGTGGTGCACGGCTGCCACCTGGGCCCTCTGGGTGGGTCTGCCATGGGGTAGCTTGGATGCCTGGTATGATGTGAGCTTGTCACTCTGGTCCTTTTGGACCCTGGCACTTTCTGGGCATGATGGCCTTTCTGGAGGGTGGTGAGGTGTGGTTATAGGAGTGACAGGACCTTGGGTCTGCTCTGGGGCATTTGTCAGGGTCATCTCTGTGCTGGCCACACCTGTGACTAGGGTCTCAAGAGGCAGGCTTCCTCCCACCACCAGTCCAGATGTCATTGGTCCTGGGGCAGAGTCACCTCAGTTGAGGTCGGCTGCCATGTGACAGTTTTCTCAGCCCTGAGTGTGTGTGTGTGTGTGTGTGTATGTGTGTGTGTGTGTGTGAGAGAGAGAGAGAGATGGCGGGGGGAGTTCTCCAGCATTTCTGCAGTCACAGAGGGGCCTTGGAGTCTGGGGGAGGCGGGCCAGAGGCCTCTTGCTCTGCCTGGCTGTGAGTGGCCAGCTGTGGGGTAGCCCAGTAGTGGAATTCTGGCTGGCCTGGGAGCCGGAGCCCAGGGTGGCCCTGCTTGCTCTCTGCAGGAATCCTGACCTGCCAGGCAGGGTGTGTGCTGGAGGGACTGAGCCGGTATGTGCAGGAGCGGGACTTCGTCATGCCGCTGGACTTGGGAGCCAAGGGCAGCTGCCACATTGGGGGCAACGTGGCTACCAACGCGGGCGGCCTGCGGTTTCTGCGATACGGCTCCCTGCATGGGACTGTGCTGGGCCTGGAAGTGGTGAGCTGGGGCCAGCAGTGTGGGACCCCACCCCAGGTGTCCTGGCTTCTCCTGGGCTCTTCCCAGGCCTAGGCAGAGGTGCTGGTGCACAAGGCCACCTTAAGCTGGCAGCCACATTGCATATCAAAGAGCCCATCTTAACAGCCCTTGGCTCAGGCCCCTTGGGGACCTGCAGGTTGCCACAACTGTGGAGCTGAGGGGCCCCCACTCTGGCTTCCTGCATGACACCATGTTACCGCCTCCTAGTCTACCTGACTAGCCCTGGGACGCTGCCTGGGCCAGTCTCCCAGGAGTCAGAGTGGGAAGAATGGTCAGCCAAGGCCAGCCAGCAGAGCCACAGGGACCCTGCCCCGTCCTCTGGTGCCCTGTGGCTTCTGCTCTGTCTCCCAGGTTGACACAGGCTCCTGGCTGTGTGTTCTGTGCTGTGTAGTATTTGATTGCGTGTTAGCTCCTGCGCTCTGGCACTGCATCCGTGAGACTGTCTTCTGGCACAGCCAGCAGGATTCAGGCAGCTCTCCATACAGGCCCCTTGGTCCCCAGGTCCCTGTCCCCATAGTTGTGCCTCCTGTCCTGTTTCAGGCGGCCACTGCAGCTGGGCAGTCAGCATCTCTGCTGTGTGGTGATGGGAGGCTGGCTCCGGCTCCAGTTGGGAAGAACTCTTCCCTCACAGGGCTTGGGTGGGTCCACCCTTGTCTCACCTAGGCCCATTTTGCTCTTTAACTGCTGAGGCTGGGGCAGTTGGGCTCAGGAGTGGCTACCTTTTCTGGGTGCCCTGAGATAAGATTGGCTCTCCTTGTGTAATGGCCAGAGGGGGAGGAGGATGGAGCTGCAGACCAGCAAGTCACTTGTTGGGAGATGGTCAGTGTGTGAAGGCTGGCTTCTCTCTCCTCCCTAGGTGCTGGCTGATGGCACTGTCCTGGATTGCCTGACCTCCCTGAGGAAGGACAACACAGGCTATGACCTGAAGCAGCTGTTCATTGGGTCGGAGGGCACCCTGGGGGTCATCACCGCTGTGTCCATCTTGTGCCCGCCCAGACCCAAGGCTGTGAATGTGGCTTTTCTTGGTAGGCATCTCGCCTTGCTTGTCAAGCTGGGGGGCAGTTCCGGCCCATGCTGCTCGGGCTGGATCCCTGGGCCAGGTTGTTAGTGCAAGGATGGGGACAGAGGAGTGCCAGGGTCTGGGCCTGGCCTTCCTGTCCACAGAGCAGGCTCTGCACTGGAAGCCTTGCTCTGCCTCTGGTGACGGAATGGAGGTGCTGGGCTCCTGTACCCCAGTGTGCTGGGGCTGAAGTGGCATGTGGGGTGAGGTTCCTCTCTTAGCCGTGGGAAAGTTGGTAACCTCCTGTGAGGGGAAGGAACCATCTTCTTCCCATTCTGTGCACCAGCAGCACACCTCAAGTGTTCCCCAGAGGCCCCGGGCCTCAGTCCAGGCCCCACTTCCTGTCACACCATGCCTGTCCCTGCCTCCATCTGGATCGGCAGCTATCTGGCATGGCTTTGTTGCTGCTGGGTCACAGTCCTCTGGAGAGCACGGAGGATGTGCTCACCTACCAGGTGGCCTGCTGAGAGTTTAGGGCTCCTGCAGAGGCCCATTTGCCTCTCCTCAGAGAGTGTCTGATTCTGCCACATTTTTCTGAATCCGCCCTGGTGGTCTCCATGACCTCGTGGGCACTGTCTTGCTCCCTGGCTGCTGCATTAGGCATTCCACCTGGGTCTCGTCCTGCACGTCTGTCCTGGCACTTCCTGAGGGCTGCCCTGTGCATTGGGTGCATCTGAACTGCCTGCGCTCCCTTGCTCCTGAGACTCACTGGTGTCCAGCGGCAGCCTGGCCCTTGCTTCCTCCATCTACTGACAGTGTCGCTCACCAGCTGCTGGCTCCGTGTGTGTTGGGAGGGAGGACCTTCTCTCTGATGCTCCTACCTGGGCCACCTTCTCTTTTCCTTTAGTCTTCTGAGGTCTTTGCTGTGTTGTGCATATCTCTTCACCTCTGCAGTTGTTGAACCTCTCAGGCCTGTGGCTTTGGAAATTTGTGGCCATATCGCCTGAAGGGCAGCCGGTGTGGTCCTCTCCTTTGGGGGAGGAGGTGGGCATAGCAGGGAACCTCCCAGCCTGTCCTCATGTCTTGACCTGCCTGCCATCTGTGTCTGCTTGTCTCCTGTGCTGTGATCTGGTTCACTGATGCCGCCTTCTGCTGCCTTTAAAGTGATGTCAGACTTTGCAGATGGCCTCTGCCCCCTGCTGAGCGTCAGATGTGATTATCATAGTTTTTATTCTAGAAGTCTTATCACTTCTTCAGACGTGTGCTGTTGCATTCCATAGTTCCCTGTACATCTCAGGTGTGTTCGACTTCTGTGTTTCTGTCTTTGAGCACAGAGAACTTTTTTTTTTTTTAACCATGTTTCATGATTGGACAGTTCACACTCTCTCTGAGTGTGTGGGGACTGTTTTAGTGTCTGGTTTCTTCTGGTTCTTGTTTGTGGTACTGTGCATCCTCATGTGCGCAGCTCCCAGGAAGGACTGCTTGTGGGGTCCCTGGAAGCCAGGGGTGGAGTAGCCTTTGCTGAGAGGACTGGTCCTTGCTTCTTCCAGGTGGCATTGGTCATTCCTGAGGCCTGGGCACATGCTCGCCTCCATAGGGTCGAAGCTGTTACCTCCCTCCTGTCCACTTGCTTCCTTTCTGCCTCCACACTTGGTGGCCAGCTGATGGTGGTTCCCCCACCTCAGCACTGGCAAAGTCCCAAATGTCCAGTAACCATGTCCTGGGTGAGTTCCTGGGAGTGGATGGTCATGTTAAGAAACAGCTGTTTCCAGATGTCCCTGTTTGGCATTGCTTGTGGCTCTTCAGGACAAGTCCCTCTGATTCCACCACTGTCCTGAATGCTGCATGGTGGTTCTAAGGCATTTTCTTTCCAGATCTGGACACTGGCAGTGACCTTGAGATGTCCATGTTGGCCAGCTTGCCAGGTGTTTCCTGGAGTCAAATCTTGCCGGTTCGTGGCATTGCTACTTGAAGGGAGACCTGGCCAGACTGTGGGGTGGCTCTCCATACTGTCACTGCATGCCTCTGATGCGCTGTGACCCTTGCAGGCTGTCCAGGCTTTGCAGAGGTTCTGCAGACCTTCAGCACCTGCAGGGGGATGCTGGGGGAGATCCTGTCTGCCTTCGAGTTCATGGATGCCGAGTGCATGCAGCTGGTCCAGCAGCATCTCCACCTGGCCAGCCCAGTGCAAGGTACTGGCCCTGTGTAGCTAGGTAGCACCTACCCCTGTTCCTCTTGTGCCGTGGGATATGTTGAAGAGCTCACAGGCCGTGGATGGACAGAGGGTCCCTGAGCAGGGAAGGGGCTCTGGACAGAGTGCAATGTGGCTGTGGTTCGTCCTGTGTGAGCAACTGTCCTTCACACTGGTGTTCTCTCTGTAGTAGCATGAACTTGTGATGTCATTCTGGAAGAAATATTAATGTAGTTTTAAGGGAGAGATGTTACTCAGTAAATTCTCATTTATTAATTTCAATAAATGCAGAGCAAAATTCACAGTAGCCTTGACAAAACTCCAAACTTGAAATTTTTCTCCATAAATAATGCAAAATGGAACCTTTTGGTTTTTCTTTTTTTGTACCATGGATTGAACCAGGGGTGCTTAACCATTGAGCCACACCCTCAGCCCTTTTTATTTTTTATTTTGAGACAGGGTGTCACTAAGTTGCTGAGGCTGGCTTTGAACTCGCAGCCCTCCTGCCTCAGCCCCCCAAGCTGCTGGGATGACAGGCATGGCCAGCACTCCTACCTAGCTGAACCTTCTGAAAGCCCACACAGCAGGCCCTTGTGAGGGAGTGCACGTTCCTCGGTGCAGTGGCCAAAGGTTGCGGCCCTCGTGGGTGTTCACTGCAGCAGCCTTCCGTGGGGTGCTGGGGTTGGGAGTTGGAGGGCTGTGCTAAGAGCGTGAGTCCTCCTGCAGCACTGCGGCTGAGGGGGGAGCTTCTGGCTATGGCCTTGAACCTCTGGACCTTGGCCTGTCCAGAGAGCTGCTGTACCTGGGAGGCTGGGCCTTGGCCTGCAGTGGCCCTGACTGACAGCGACGGCCTGGACCCTGCTCATTCTGTGTCTCCTGCTTCCTTCCAGAGAGTGCCTTCTACCTCCTGGTCGAGACCTCTGGCTCCAGCACAGGGCATGACGCCGAGAAGCTGGGCTGCTTTCTGGAGCAGGTGCTGGGCTCAGGCCTGGTGACTGACGGCACCGTGGCCACAGACGAGAGCAAAGCCCAGGTGCTGATGCCCTCCTGCCGTCTGTGTGCAGGGCCTGGAAACAGTCTCTCAGCAGATGAGGGGTGGCGCCGAGACCTGACTGGGCTTCTGGATGTGGGTAGAAGAGCCTCTTTGGAATGGAAAATGTGTTCTTGGTGTCTAGGTCATCTTCATCAATGTTTAAATCCCCACTCCTCAGCTGCAGGGTGAGCAGTAAGTACTGTGTGGCCAGCACCAGGAGCTGGTGGTGCAGTTGCCAGTGGGTCAGTGGCAGCTCTGGGTGGACTGCTTTCCTATGGACAGGCAGGAAGAGCCGTGGGTCCTGGGAAGGAGTGTCCAGAGGAAGAGGTTATGCTCTTGCCAGAAACCTTCACCCTGGAGGGCAGAGGAAGGAGAAAGAGGAGGGCCCAGTGGGAGCCATGGGGCCATCCCTAGGACCCTGGCCATGGGGATTCCTTGTCTGTGGTGAGTGGCCAGCAGGGGCCAGAAGGTGCGTCAGGGCTCTGGGGAGGGGTAAGGGTCTCCTGCTGTGGGATGGGGCTTTGGCCAGGTGAGAAGAGCTCCTTATTAAGACTCTCTGCAGCTAGCCACTGTGTTCCCTAAAGCTCTGCAGGGCACCCACAGGCTGCCTTTAGCCATGAGCCCCCCTGGGGTGAGCCGGCTCTTCCATGGCCTCTGCCCTTGCTGGCTTCACCTCCATGACTCCTCCCCTCAGGTGGTGATTCTGCCCTCGGGGAAGAGGGGGGCAGGGGTTCTGAGCAGGGTGCTGGCTGGCCGCCTGCTGGCCCAGGACTGCGAGTCCATCGGCACCCGCCAGGAGTCTCTGCGTGCCCCTGTGACCCCTGGCTGGCTTGGCAGATGCTGTGGCCAGAGCTCTCCTTTCCCTCTGGTCATGAGCTCCACTTCACGTGCCCCTTACTGGGGCCTGGCCACAGCACCTGCCTTCCAGGCTCTGAGGGAGGAGGATCAGGGGCTGCAGGCTGCTGGCCTGAGGTAGCATGAGCCAGCAGAGGGCGTCTCTGGGGAGGGCAGCAGATGGGCCTGCACTCATCCTGGAGGCACCCACAGGCCTGCGTGACCTGCCCACCAGTTTCCTTGGATGCTTGCCCCCAGCCCTCCTCATCCTGGTCCAGTCTAGGTTGATGCCCGAGCCAGGCTGGTGATGCAGGAGCAGCTAGTTCTAGTTCCTGCATGTTCTAGAATGTTCCAGGGGTGGAGGGCCTAGAGCAGAGGGGTAGGGGTGGCCCACAGGGAGAGCAGATGTTGTAGCTGCTGGGATGAGCAGAGGGTGTCCTGGTGAAGGAGCCTGAGGGCAATAGTGTCCATGAGGACCCTCCTGAGGGCTGGACTTGCGGAGGTGGGGCTAGAGGAGTTGGTCAAGAGCTGGGGTTGGACTCACGGTGGGTGTTTGGTGGAATTGTTTGCTTTTCAGCATTGAAAGTTCTTATCTTTCTGAAACTTCACTTGATATGTGCCTGAAGTTGTGGGTCTCTCAGGCCAGCATAGATAGGGGTCAGGGTCTGGGGGTGGTTCCGGGCCTGCTGGCCTTGTGGCTCCAGATTTCCAATAGCAGGAGAAAACCAAGAAAGCCACCAGGTGACTGGGCTTCTGGATGGGGGTAGAAGAGCCTCTTTGGAATTGAAGGGATATTTGTGGATGGGCGACCCCACAGCCCCAGCCCATGCCCACCCCGGGTTGTCCCCCATCAGCCCCAGCCCATGCCCACCCCGGGGTACCCCCCAGCTCCAGCCCATGCCCACCCTGTGCTGCCCCCCAGCCCCTGGCCCATGCCCAACCCAGGGCGCTCCCCCAGCCCCGGCCAATGCCCTCCCCCTGGCACCCCCACCAGTCCCTGGCCCATGCCCACACTGGGGCACTCCCTCAGCCCCGGCCCATGCCCACCCTGGAGTGCCCTGCCTGCTCCACCTCAGCTTCTCTGTTCCAGCCGCCAGTGCTCCACCCCTCCCATCCCTACCTCACCCACAGGTCCCTTCAGCAGCCCAGGACCTGAAGCTGGGTCCCTCTATTGCACTGCCTACCCCTTCATGCCCCATCCCTGCCCCCACTTGGATTCCAGCGTCCCTGGCCCCCTGCAGCAGCCCTGCCCAGCTGCTTGTCCCTGGGAGCTGCGCCTGCTGCTCTCCCCTTCTGGAAGGACCCTGGGCTGCCCAGCATCTTGAAGCCTCGGGCCCCTCGGTGCTTAGTCCTGCTGTGGATGAGCCTGTGGCTGGTCCTGGGTCGTGGTCCTGATGCCTGTACCCCGGGAATGTGGGACTTGCTAACTGTGCTGGGCACAGGGGCCCAGCCGAGCCGGGTCTTGACAGCTCCTTCTCTCGCCCTAGGCGCTGTGGGCCCTGCGGGAGAGGATAACGGAGGCGCTGAGCCGGGATGGCTATGTGTACAAGTATGACGTGTCTCTCCCCGTGGAGCGACTCTACGACCTGGTGACTGACCTGCGTGCCCGCCTTGGCTCACAAGCCAGGCATGTGGTGGGCTATGGGCACCTGGGTGAGTAGCTGTGAACCATGCGGATAGCTGTGGCCATCTCTGCAGCTGAGTGCACTGTCCTGGCTTCATGATGCTGGAGAGGCCCATTGAGGAGGCCCCAAGTGGTCATTCCTCTTGGCCATTCTGGAAAAGAAGGCTATGTGCACTAGTAATGGTGCAGTGCATGGCCCAGCCTGCTGAGACTCTGGGCTCTGCTCGATGCAGGGAGGAGGACACAGACCTACTTAGGGCTCAGGCTGGGGTTCCGGGGGGCTCCTCCAGCCCACCTGACCCTTGCAGCATGACGAGTTGCTCAGTGCCAGCTTTGGTGGGCTTTGGGAGCAGGACATAGCCCATTCTCTGGACTCCCACGGCCTTCAGTGCCTGGTGCTAGAAGCCAGTTTCCAGGGAGGCAGGGCAATGGGATCTCCTTCTGCTGGCTCCTGCCTTCCCGGAGGTCTCAAAGGTGAGGTGCTGGTGCTGCCTGTGGAGAGGGGTGAGGGCCCAGTGCACACTGCACAGCTCTGAGGGGTGGTGCCATGGTTCTCCTCCATGGTAAAGGAGCGCAGAGACATCAAGTAACCCTCCAGTCGCCCAGCCCTAGGGGCCAAGTTTGGGATTTGGCAGGTGGCACATACCTAGACTGGGGATAGCAGATGCTTCAGAGGCCAGGCACTCCCGACCTTGTCTCAGGTGCGTTTGCTAGTGATGACGTGTGGCCTGGGGCTCTGGTTTTTGTTTTTATTTGAGGGCTGTCATTTGTGCTGATGGATCAATTTTATCGTTTGTTGAACTTTCCCTTTCTTTGGGAATTGGTTTTGGTGAATTTCTCCCTGAGAAACTTGTCCACGTCTGATGGAATTCCGGTTCCCTGTACCGGGCGGCTGCTCAGGACCCTCTCGATTCCTTGGTGTTGGTCACTGGGCCTTTGGGTTCTGCTAGGCTAGCTGTCCCTTCCTGGCCTCCCAGCCCCTCCTCGAGGACGCCGACTTCCTGTGGCCCTCCTTTCTGCCCACCCTCTGTCGCGTTCTTTGCTCTTCCGCTTGAGCTTCATTAGGTCCTTTTTCTACCCTTAAAGAGAACGGCCTGCTCACGGGGCGTTGCCCTGTCCCTTCCGTGGGTTTAGAATTCCTGAGTAGGCCCCCCACAGTTGTGTTGTGTTTAGCATTTCTGTTAATTTCTTTGTCAGGAATAGCGTAATCCCAGAAGTGCCCAGTGAGGACACTGCTGTCACTTAAGCAAATGGCTGGCTCTGGGACCTGTGTGGCACGGCACAAGTGACACAGGCTTCCTGGGCTGTGGTGACAGGAGCCCACCTGCTGGCCGCCCTTCCCTCTTCTTCCGCCTCTGCCCCATGCGGGCAGCGTGGGTGACGGTCCTCTGTCCCTTCCTCTCCTAGCCGCACAGACTTGGCCTGGCCTCGCTGCCTGACGGCTTCCCTGCGGCGGGGCTGGGTGGGCTGGGGCTGGCTGGTGTTTGGAGGCTACTCTTGCCACCCTCCTGGCCAGATGCCTGCTGTCTCCATTCTCAGGTTTTCTTTGCCCCACGTTATGCAGAAATGTGCTTCTGTATTTCCAGACATCAGGTGTTTTTTAGCTATTTTAAAGGCTATCAAGCCAGTGCCCCAGCTCACACTTGTAACCCCAGATTTAAGACCAGCCTGGGAAGCTCAGCAAGACCCTTTCTCAGAATAAAAAATTAAAAGGACCATGGATGTGGCTTAGTGGGAGAGCCTCCCTGGGTTCAATCCCCAGCACCAAAAAACCCTGACTTGCTCTCGCTTGCCTGGTAGCCAGGAACTGGCTGGGTTGAGCCCGAGGCAGGTGGGGACAGCCTTCAGGACTGTTTAGTGAGCACTTGGAAGGACGTGCCCCCTGCAGCTGGTGGGTCAGCTTGCTCAGACCCTGCAGGTTTCCATTTCGTCAGAGACCGGTGGGGTCTCTGGCCCCTGGCGGTACCCACCCTCATCTCTGCATCAGCAAGCAGGCTCTGAGGAGGGGGCTGACACTGTTGCCTGGGCCTGTGAGTCGGGCCTTCTGTCCCCACGGCCTCGGCCCACTCCCCTCAGCATCGGCCACTGCAGCCCCCAGGCCTTTTCCTTGGGCTTGGAATCTGCCAGAGACTTTGACTGAAGATGTTGTCCATCAGTGGCCAGCCGCCGTCCGCAGGGCTGATGTGGTGTGCTGGGATCAGGGTGTGGGCTCCTCTTGCCCTCCTTGGCCTTCTGTGTCCCTCCTTCTCTTCCTCTAGCTCCGGACCCTCTGGTTCGTGTTTTCCATCTAGTTCTTCATTTTACTGCTGGGGGCTGCATATGGCCTGACCTGGGCGGAGGCCTTGGATGGTGGACGTGTGTGGGCATCCCAGCTGACAGGCTCCCTCTGGGACACGCCTGGTCCCTACCTGTGGTTCTCTCCTGGTCCTTACCTGTGTCTTACCGCCGGTCCCTCCCTCGGGTTCACCGTGGTCCCTCCCTCTGGTTCACCCCCCCCTCCCAGCCCCTCCCTCTGGTTCACCCCCCAGCCCCTCCCTGTGGTTCAACCCCCACCTCCAGTCCCTCCCTGTGTCTCACCCCTTCCTCCACTATGGGATCACCCTGGTCCCTCCTGTGTCTCACCCCTTCCTCCCCTATGGGATCACCCTGGTCCCTCCCTGTGTCTCACCCCTTCCTCCCCTATGGGATCACCCTGGTCCCTCCTGTGTCTCACCCCCTTCCTCCCCTATGGGATCACCCTGGTCCCTCCTGTGTCTCACCCCCTTCCTCCCCTATGGGATCACCCTGGTCCCTCCTGTGTCTCACCCCTTCCTCCCCTATGGGATCACCCTGGTCCCTCCTGTGTCTCACCCCTTCCTCCCCTATGGGATCACCCTGGTCCCTCCTGTGTCTCACCCCTTCCTCCCCTATGGGATCACCCTGGTCCCTCCTGTGTCTCACCCCTTCCTCCCCTATGGGATCACCCTGGTCCCTCCTGTGTCTCACCCCTTCCTCCCCTATGGGATCACCCTGGTCCCTCCTGTGTCTCACCCCTTCCTCCCCTATGGGATCACCCTGGTCCCTCCTGTGTCTCACCCCCTTCCTCCCCTATGGGACCACCCTGGTCCCTCCTGTGTCTCACCCGATGCTGCCTTTCTGTGGGTCATTCTCTGCTGTTCTTCCCTTGACCTGTCTTCATTCTTCAAGGATTTTTGGACTTCCACAGTGTGAGGAGGTGGTCAGTTTGGTCTCTGCGTATTGTCCCCACTGCTCTGGAACCCCACCCTCCAGGTCTCCCACCTTCAGCCTGTCGTCCCTCGGACCCTGACTCCTGTGTGGGAGCACCTGTGATCTTCCTGCTGTGGAGCCACGGGGCCCGTCTGCTGCTCAGCCTTGACTGGGCTTTGGGAGGGTATTGAGTGTGCCCAGGCCCTTCCCTGGTCATCTGGGTGTCTGCTTCAGTGGCTTTTTGAGCAAGGACAGCAAGGATGTGGTTTGGTCTTGGCACCGCCTGACTCTGCTGCCACGATTGGAAGCTGTACCTCAGAGTGGTCAGAGTTCATCAGTGGTTGGGGTTGCTGGTGAAGTGCTGCAGCAGGTGTGGGGGCAAGGTCTGGAGCCCCTCCATCCCCTCCAACTCAGCTCAGGGTCTTGTGGGCCACAAGGCGCCGGTGGATGTGCTTGTGAGTACATGTTCCCAATGGGAACACCCTAGTCTACAGGTCCTCCTAGTCCCTCCTGCCCTCTGCCCTCACCTTAGTCTACAGATCCTCCTAGTCCCTCCTGCCCTCTGCCCTCACCCTAGTCTACAGGTCCTCCTAGTCCCTCCTGCCCTCTGCCCACACCCTAGTCTACAGGTCCTCCTAGTCCCTCCTGCCCTCTGCCCACACCTTAGTCTACAGGTCCTCCTAGTCCCTCCTGCCCTCTGCCCACACCTTAGTCTACAGGTCCTCCTAGTCCCTCCTGTCCTCTGCCCACACCCGAGTCTACAGGTCCTTCCTGCACTTCCCTGACTGTCCTCCTGTCCTGCGTGCCGTCTCTCTACACCAAGTCTGGTTGTGCTGGGCTGTCTGAATCTCAGTTTGCTGGGTAGCTCTTCTGTGGCTTCATGTCCCCCATCTTGCCGTCTTTTCATCTGTGACTTTCATTTCTGTGTCTTCTAGTTTGTATCCTTGCCCGGCCTTCTGCATCCTCTCCATCTGTTGTGGTGACCCTGGCCTCCGTGACTTCTGCCACTGACAAGGGTGACCTTGCCTCCGATCTTCTTGTGCAGCCCCAGAGGGGAGGCTTGTGGGCCTGAGTTAGTTCAGGGTCCTGGGTCCTAGCATGGGGGCCCAGGGCCAGGCAGCGGAGGGGGCTCGCTGAGCAGGGAAGGACATGCAGAGGAACTGGCCCTGGCTGGGTGGCCTCAGAGGAGGCCCTGCTGGGGATGGCCAGGTGGAGCCTCCTGCCCCTGTCACTGTGGTCAGGCCCTCAGGATCTGCATGGCGGCACTGGCTGGGACTAGCAGACACTCTTGTCTGGAAATGGAAGCCCTGGAATGGTCTCCTCAGGGTGGCCACATGGGTGGAAGGATCATTGGGGAGATGAATGCGTGGACATGAGAGGCCTGGAAGCCCAGGGCACGGTGGCCACTTTGTCACCACAGAACTGTGACAGAGCCACTCTCCTGGGCGGTCACTGGCAGGAGGGCTACTACTTGGGGAGGATGCAGAAGCCCTCTGGGGAGGGCTCTTTGGGCAGTGTCTGGGGTCCCTGTCCAGGCTGACTGCATATCCTTGTCCTCAGGGGATGGTAACCTGCACCTGAACGTGACGGTGGATGCCTTCAGCGCAGCACTGCTGGACACCATGGAGCCCTACGTGTATGCCTGGACGGCAGGGCAGCGGGGCAGTGTCAGTGCTGAGCACGGCCTGGGCTTCAGGAAGAGGGACGCCCTTCGTTACAGCAAGCCGCCCCCTGCTGTGCAGCTCATGCAGCAGCTCAAGGCCCTGCTGGACCCCAAGGGCATACTGAACCCCTACAAGTTGCTGCCCACCCAGGCCTGACGGGGCCCCACTGTGGTGTGCAGCCAGGAAAGACCACCCCCTGCTGGAGAGATCAGGAACCAACTCTGGGTTAAGGTACAGGACTCCCGGGCAGGCCTCTCCTTGCCGCTCGCTGCTCTGTGGGGTGAGCAGAGCAGATGGAGCTGCCAGGGTCTGCTGACCCTTTTGCCTGCTGTCAGCTTATCCTAAACAGGCCCGCTGTGTGGGCGGGTGTCCTGCTCCATGGCCAGTCCCTCTGGCTCCAGCTGGCCTGCTCTAGCCCTGGTGGAGTGTGCCCATAGAGGCCGTGGGCAGGGCTGACGAGCCCCGAGGAACCACATTACCATGATGACCTGGAGTGCTGGGTGTTGGGTGGACCTGGCCATTGGGTTGAGCAGGCCTGGGACTGGTGACGAGGTCATTCTTTTCTAGAAGGCCTCAGGCTGGAGATGCCTCACCTGGCTCTGCTTCTCAGGCAGCGTTGGGGCTGAGGGGCCTGGCACAGAGGTGCTGCACTCGAGGAGGCCCCTGCGGTCCTGGCTCTGCAGCTGGCTGACCTGTGGTCCCTGGGCAGTGTGGGAGGCTGGACACATACTTTCTTCTTCTGTCCGTTGTGAATCTCCAGTAAAAAGTGAAGTAATCACATCCTTCTCCTGGTTCTGTTGTATGGAGTGCACCACCTGGATGTCGGGTGCCAGTGGGACCCCAGGGCCTGCCTCTGCCTGCCAGCTATCAAGAGTGGCCATCCACTGAGCCCCACTGTCCACTCTGGTGGGAGCTGAGCCCCTGGGGTCCTGTGTGGCCCTCACAATGGGCCCAAGTGAGCTGGATCTGATAGCCCCTTCCCTGCCCTGAGGGGGTCTAGGCACTGGGGGAAGCTGCTCTGAGGAGGACACACCCTGCCGCCCCTCAGAGGCCTCCTGCTGGCCAGGGTCTTCTGGCTGTTGACCGTCCATGTCGTGCAAGAGGTGGGTGTCCTCTCTGGTCTTGGGTCCAGCACACGAGTCAGGGGTCAGTTTCCAGCCTTTCGAGCCCTTGTGCAGGCCAGCAGGTGGCATGTCCTTGAGCTCCAGGGGCCCCAACTTGCTGGCCCAAGAGCCAGCTCAGTCTTCTGTGACTGGCCATGTCCTACCCTCCTGGCTGGGTCTGCGTAGACTTCCCTGGGGCATGCTGCATGGGACATGCCCTGAATGAAGCCCTGGCATCTGCCCTTTTGAGCTTATTGACAGCCCCCCACTCAGCCTCTGGCCCTCGGGATAGAGGTGGGCTCTGCCCCAGGTCTTGTGGCTCTTGCTGAACAGGAGTTTGGGCAGGTGTAGGCCAGAATGGGTCACGGATACCACCGATCCTGGGAGCCCCATCCACCCAGCCCTGCCCTGCAGGGCTCTGCCCCCAGGGCAGCTCCAGGTCTTTCTGCCTATTCGTGTGGATATCTCACAACTAGCTGGCCCAGTCAGGGTCCCACTGTCCTCAGACCTGGGGTCTGTCACCTGCCAGGTGGGGCTCACTAACCCGGCCCTGGTTTGCATGCTGACCTCTGTTGTCAGCAGAGGCTAGTGTGTCTGGCTGAAGCCAGGGCTCAGAGGCCCTCCCAGAGACCTGGGCTCAGCACAGGGCTGTGGCGTCACAGTCTGTCTGGATACCTTCTGCCCTCGGGGAGGACACTGGTGCCTGCCAAGGTGAGGGATGGGTGTTGGAAGCCGACCTCCTTGGGGCCTCTGGATGTGGGTGGAGTGTGGGCCTTGGAGTGTTGGAGAGGAAGGTCCTGAGGCTGCTCTGAGCAGTGACTGTGGGGCCCAGAGTGAGCATGTGCCAGGTGCTTCCTGCCCGTGCCAGCCATGCCCTGTCCCTGCTGACTGCCTGGTAGCACCCGTGGGGCTCACAGTGGCCCAGGGGCCTGGCTGTTCCCTGCTCTGCTGGCCACATGGTGGCTTGCTGGTGCTCATGCATCAGGGAGGGATGCTTCTTAGATGCCCTGGCTCTTGTTGTGTGTAAATAGCTGTGCATCCTGAAGGCAGAGCCATGTGGACAGGAAACCCAGCTGCCCACTCATGTTGGTACTGAGTAATCACTCATCCATGTCAGAGGCCGTCAGTTTTCACACATCCAGAAAAACCGGTTAGAAGTAGCAGGAAAAGGTGAAAGGACCTGTCACTTCAGGGAGATGACTCACCTCTTGGAATCTGCTGGCTGATGCGGAGTAAAAGAAATGACCCAGATGTCCCATGGAGGGCACCCGGAGCCTCCACCCCCCTGGCAGCTACAGGACAGTGTCCTGTCCCTGGTCAGGCATCATCAGAGACAGAGGTGTGCCCTCCGCATTGGAGACTCAGGCCACAGGCTCTGCCACACTCGCTTCTAGAGGGCCAGGCAGGCAGAATGTCAGGGCCAGCCTGCGGGGGGCGGGGGGGGGGCGTTGGGGGGAGGAGGTCTGCCCCTGTGTGGCTCAGAAGGGAAGTCTTGGAGTCGGTAGGCAGAGGAATGCTTTGTGTTTGGATTAGGCTCTTGATTTTACCTGCACCATAAGGGGAAGCCCCGCTGGGCAGCCTGGCGGGGCCTGTGGTTCTGGGAAGGAGGACGCCCCAGCCAGAGCATGGCCCAGTGGTCTCAGTCCTGGAGAAGTGTGGGGTATGCAGGTGGGGGAACCCTAGAGGTAGCTGGGGAGTGGGCTGCACCTGCTGCCGGTGGCAGGGGCCATGTGCTCGGGCCTCGGTGTCTGCCAGCAGTAGGCCTGGAGCTGGGCTGTGCTCATGGGGCCAGCATATCTTCTGGTGGTGGCTGCCCTGCCCCAGCTGCTGGGCTGCTCTGCTGCCCAGGGCATGTGTGACCCCAGGAAATCCCTGCTCTTTTCTAGGCCTACAGGAGTGGCTGTCCCTAACATCATCCTCCTGGTGGCCATGCCTCCCTCCTGGTGGCTCATGGGAATTGAAGCCAGTTGGGGAATCTAAGCTGGAGTTGCTCTGGTGTCTGGGGGGCTGCCCTGGAGGGCCCCCAGACACCCAGCACACCCCCAGCACTGGGTGGGGAGGTTTCTGGTAGGGCCACCCAGAACAGTCCCTACTTGTCACTTTTCCTGGGGCCATAGTGTGGGTGCCCATCACACCCTCTGCTGCTCCTTCCTGGGCCCTGATGGAGGGTCCTAGGTCGGCTCCTCCAACCTCAGGGATCTGCACATGGGTGCCCTGTCTCAGCCCCAGCCTTTGGGCTCAGTACCCTGTGGAGAGAGTGGGTCAAAGTGAAGTTTCTAGAAGGGTGTTTTGTGGGGTGGTGGGTGAGAGTCCTGGGTATGCCAGGACGCACCCTGGATGTTGCCAGGTGCCTGTGGCAGGTCTGAAGTTGGCCTTCCTGGCTCTTGACTAGTCCATGCTGGGCAGAGCTGCTCCCTCCTAGCTGGCCTCAGGTGTGCAGATAGGTGCTCCGTGGGACGGTGGCCCAGGAAGTCAGCTGATACCCCCTTTGTTTATGGGCAGAGTGTCCTATGCCCAGAGCCACCTCCTGGGCTTTGTGGCTTTGGGGCCTTTGGGACAGCAGGGTAGATGGGGAGAGAGTAGCCAGAGATATTTAGAGAGACTGGCAGGAGGGGTGAACCGTGTCCAACCCCACAACTCTGCAAAGAAGAGAACTGGGGTCAGGCACCAGCCAAAACAGTGTGGGTGGGGTGTGGCCCTCTGTGCCTCTGTGTGCACTGGTGTGTGCTGACCTGTGGCAGCTGGCAGGGGTCCTTCTCCTGGATTTCACTGAGCCTGGGGTGGTGCGGTGCACTGGACAGAAGCCCCTCCTGTGTGAGCCTGTCAGCGCCGGCCCACGGCCATGGCACCTCCTCATAGGGGCAGGATACTGACTGGGCACAAATCACGAGCCACTGAAGCAGGAACAAACTTTCTTTCTGAACTCCACCAGCACACTCCACACATGCTCCCCGGGAACTCTCCCGAACGCCACGCGGCTCCTCCAGGAACCACCAACCGGAAATCCCCCCTCCAGCACTTCCCCAACCAATGCGAACTCTCCAGGAATCCCCACGAGAACTCCAAAGTAGCAGGCCTAGGCAGACAGTAAAGGTCTAATATACAATTGAATCAATCCAGCATCATCTAATGGCTCGCCTCTCAACCAATACTATTGGCAAAATGCCAGGGGCCATTCCGACTGGCTGTGGCTCTCAGCATCTCCCCCCTTCTGTTTGATTAAACAACAAGCAATGTGGCTTAGGGACTGTGCCTGTTAGGTTGTCCAATAGTACATATGATTGTTACCCATCATCGGATGAGCTGACCTCAGGGCGTCAGCCTCCTGTCTTAGGTTGGTACCACTGCAGTTGGATCATACCCGTCACTGACTACTGGTCCAGCATACAGCCACACCTGTGGATAGGCCTATGCACCAGTGGGGGGGTGAGGTTCTTTGCCTCACCTCTGTTGGCCCCCAAATTTGGCCTTGGTGCCAGTGGGGGGGTGGGGTTCTTTGCCTCACCTCTGTTGGCCCCCAAATTTTAGACCATCACTAGAAGAAGGGAGGAGGATGCAAAATGCCACGACACCAAGCCAAATAACGGCTCTTTTTGGAAAAATTGTACCACTGATGACACCATCAGCAAAGATACGCCAGCACTACCACAATTCGCTGCACCAACAGATAGTTCACAATGCATACAAGTGATACATAGTCCAGGCAAGTTCTGCAAGCAGTTCAAAGCAGAGGAATCCATCAATATGTCCATTTCCTCCCAAAGTAAATCGACTCCTTGATTGAGCATTACTTGTTGAGTTATTATTTATTGATGCATCAGTTTATACAGTTTACTGTGATAGCTATAGAAGAAGCTGTAGTTTGGTTTTATCTTTGTCTTCACCGCCACTGGGATGAAGATAGGAATTCTGGCAATGATGGCTAAAAAAAAAAAAAATATGTAACATTCCAACAGGTAGTAAGAAAACAATTTTCTGAACAATTTACATTATCCTGAACAGAATTATTAAATATAATGAAAAGGAAAGGTGAAAGTAAACAAGCAGATCTGTTAACCTCCTTATTTGTTCACATATTAAAACAATCCTCAACAGCTGTTTACCCAATTTAAATTAAACCATTTAAATCACGTAAATAATAAAAATATTTGAATCCATTTTTTCATGAGCGCTCCTCATATATGATCTATGGACATACACACATGCAGACATACAACACAAAACACAAGTGTGCACACATAACACAGTACATACAACATATAACATAATAGTAAAGGCCTTGTAGCTTTTCACAGGTGAAATCTCCATTGCAATGTTTAGAAACTTCACAGTCAAAAAATAGAACTGATCAGAAAAACATTAACCTAGGTCTGTATGAGCTCAAAAAACAAAATAGAACTTTATGATGTGAGAAAAGGCAATAATAAAATAGATATTGAAAAAAGCATCCTGGTTAATCACTGTCGCAGATGTAAGAATAGCCAAGCTGGAGCTCTGGATATCGCTGTTATGGATTTGAGTCAAATCATCTTCTTTTTGGTCTGTAGAAATCGCTTTGGTTAGTCTCTCTGGAATCCAAATCGGCTGCTGTTCTCCCTGTGGAAACACACAAACAGAGCCCCGACTCCAGACAATCACTGGGTCAGGACCTTTCCATTGTCCTGTTAGAATATCCTTCCAAAGTACCTTGGGCTTATGCACATTTTTTGGACACATATGTCTTTCTGCAGCACTAAGCCCTGATGAATCCAAATTTAAAAAGTTTAGAGTAAAAAGGGTTATTTTAAGTTTATCTTTGGGGGATATATACCCCTTTCCAATTCCCTCTTTTTGCTTTAATAAGTACATTTTAATAGTTTGATGAGCTCTTTCAACTATGCCTTGTCCCTGTGGATTGTATGGGATTCCTGTTATATGAATAATGCCAAATAATGAGCAAAATTGTTTAAAAGAGGTAGAAGTATAACCAGGACCTTATCTGTTTTTAACTGTTTAGGAATGCCCACAGTGGCAAAATTTTGTAAGCAATGAGCTATAATATTTTTAGTTTTTTCTCCGTCATGAAGGGAGCCCATCAAAAATCCGGAAGAAGT
Source organism: Marmota flaviventris (assembly GCF_047511675.1). Taxonomy (NCBI): domain Eukaryota; kingdom Metazoa; phylum Chordata; class Mammalia; order Rodentia; family Sciuridae; genus Marmota; species Marmota flaviventris. The sequence goes on along the minus strand of NC_092508.1, from coordinate 260,091 downwards.
ATCAACTGTAACATGCAAATATTTTAATTTTCCAAATTCTGGCAAGTGTGTGACGTCCATCTGCCAAATATGGTTAGGTATCAGTCCTCTAGGATTGACTCCAAGATTAACTTGTGGTAAAAAGGTCACACAATTTTGACATTGTTTTATTATATGTCTAGCTTGTTCCTTAGTTATTTTAAAATGCTTTTGTAAAGTATTAGCATTGACATGGAACCTTTTATGAAAATTTGTAGCTTCTTCTATTGTGGAGAAAATATGTATGTCATGTGTAGTTTTATCTGCTAAATCATTGCCCAAACTAAGGGCTCCAGGCAATCCTGTATGTGCCCTGATATGTCCTATGAAGAACGGATCTTTTCTGTCCCAGATTAGACTTTGTATAGTGGAAAATAAAGAGAAAACAGTAGAGGAAGGGGAAATCCTACCAGCATCTTCAAGGGATACTATAGCATTAATTATATACTGACTATCGGAAAATAAATTAAATACAGAATCTTTAAACATCACAAAAGCTTGTAATACTGCATTAAGCTCTACCTTTTGAGCTGATTGTTTTGGTACTAAAAATGTAAAAGTTTGATCAGGGGTAACTACTGCTGCTGTACCATTATTTGACCCATCAGTGAATATATTTGGAGCATTCATGATAGGGGTTTTTCTTGTCATTTTTGGAAAAACTACAGGATGCGAAGACCAAAAAGACAACAAAGGATTAGATGGTAAGTGGTTATCAAATGAAACATTAGATTTACACATGATTATTGCCCAAGTATTTAACTCATTAGCTAACTCATCAATTTGATCCATAGTAAATGGAGTAATAATTTTATTGGGAGAAAGTCCAAACACTCCCTTTGCTGCTTTTATTCCTTTGAGTATTAATTGTCCTACAGCCTCAGGATACCTAGTAAGAATAGTGTTAGGAGAATAAGGTAAATGTATCCACAATAATGGACCTTCTTGCCAAAATACTCCTGTAGGAATATTTTTTGTTGGTATTACAATAAATAATAAAGGCAAACTTATATCAATTCTATCCAAATGCATATTTTCCATATATGTTTCAATATTTTTTAATGCCTTTCTTGCTTCAGGCGTCAACATGCGGGGTGAATTTGGATCTGATGGACCTTTTAGGATATCAAATAAAGGTCCCAACTCTCCTGTTGGTATGCCTAGATAAGGCCTTATCCAATTTATGTCTCCTAATAACTTTTGAAAGTCGTTAAGTGATTTGAGTTGATGTACTCATATTTGAATTTTTGGTGGACGGACCATGGTTGAGGATAATAGAACTCCTAAATAATTAATTGGAAAATTTAATTGTACTTTATCTATTGCTATCTCTAGATTATAATTTTTTAATAAGTTTGTAAGTGTGGCATAACACTCTAGCAATGTGTTTTTAGCTTTGTGTGCTAATAATACATCATCCATATAGTGAAATATTTGTAGTTCAGGATTTTGATTTCTAAGTGGCTGGATTGCTTTGTTAACATAAATTTGACTCATAGTTGGGCTGTTAGCCATCCCTTGAGGGAGTACTTTCCATTCATATCTCTGATCAGGAGCTTCATGACTCAGTGCAGGGATAGTAAATGCAAAATGTGGACTATCCTCAGGATGAATTGGAATTGAAAAAAAAACAATCTTTAATATCTATAACTAAAACATACCAGGTTTTTGGCAAAGCAGACAATTGAGGAATCCCTGATTGAGCAGGTCCCATAATAACCGTCTCATTATTAATGGCTCTTAAATCTTGCAATAATCTCCATTTACCAGATTTCTTTTTGATGACAAAAATGGGAGTATTATGGGGAGATTCGGAAGGTTGTATATGTCCCTCCGCTAATTGTTGTTTGACCAGGTCATGGGCTGCTTGTATCTTTTCTTTAGTCAGGGGCCACTGAGGAACCCATACTGGTCTTTCTGATTTCTAAGTAATTTTTATTGTCTCAGTGACCCCTTCTGAAAGCCCAATCCATGTCTGTCTGTTCCTTGATCTATTTGTATTGGTGCTGCTATACCTTGTTCTTGTTCTCCTAAAACCTTGTCTAGCCCTAATAGTGGGCGCATTAGGATTGATGTTATTTGTTAATGTCAAACCTAATTGATCTAGGACATCTCATCCCCATAAATTTACAGGAAGATGATCCAATACATATGGCTGTATAGTTCCTTCACATCCTTCAGGATCCTTCCAATCGAATACCATTGCACTTCTATGGGGATTAGTTGCCACTTCTAGGCCTCGAAGTGTTTGAGTGGCTTGTTGTAATGGCCAATGTTTTGGCCATTCTTGACGAGAGATGATGCTAAGGTCTGCACCTGTATCCAGTAGCCCATTAAATTCATGTCCTTGAATATTTATTTTTAGCATTCGGCGAGAATCTAAATTTAAAAACAGCATAGCCCAATCTACACCTGTGGAGCCTAATCCCCTGGAACCTCTTTCTACAGTACTACTGGAAAATTTATCATGCAGGCTGGGTATTATTAATAACTGTGCTATTCTATCTCCTGGTGAAATTACTGATATACCCTTTGGAGAACTAGCTATAATTTTTATTTCACCTTCATAATCGGGATCAATTACCCCAGGACTTATCATAAGTCCTTTTAGAGTAGAATAACTGTGTCCTAACAATAAGCGTACTGTTCCTTGGGGAAGAGGTCCTTTTACTCCTGTGGGAATGATTTGAACTCCCATCTCTGGAGTTAGTACTGCTCTGGCGGAGGCGCAGATGTCCAACCCTGCGCTCCCTCTGGTTCGTCTGATGAGGGATCTGATGGACAATGTGTCCTCGGCACTACCCTGATGGGGTTGCTGGGTTCCTCCAGTGCCCTGTATATTTGTGGTTTTGGGCCCCGGAGCATTGGGCCCCCCTGTCCGTTTTTTGGCAATGGAGCCCGATGCCTTTCTCCACAATATCGTGGATAGACACCTGGTCCTTGTTGGTTTTTTGATAATGGAGTACCCTCTATGGTGGTTTGAGAACGGCATTCATTAGCCCAATGTCTCCCTCTATGGCATCGTGGGCAAATACCCAGTATTCTATTTTTTTGATACCTAGTTTTGTTAAACCTTCCTCCTATGGGGCAACTCCTTTTAAAATGTCCTGTTTGTTCACAATTGTAGCATGTTCTTGGCCTGGCATCTAAAGCCTGTTGTACTGCAGCTGCCAAGACTTGCCCTTGTTCATTAATGTCTCTACATAATTTAATATATGTGTTCAAATCTTCATGTTTCCATGGTCTAATGACCTCTCTGCACCAATGATTTGCTTGCTCATAAGCCAGTTGTTTTATTAATGGCATTGCTTGTTCTGTATTCCCCAAAACTCTGGTAGCTGTTTGAATAAGCCTATCTACAAATTCAGCGTAAGGTTCATTAGCTCCCTGTATTACCTTAGATAATTGACCTTGTAAATCTCCATGTCCTTGTAAAGTCTTCCATGCCCTAACTGCATGTGCAGCAATTTGTGCATATATAGCAGGATCATATCTAATTTGTTGCTGCTGACCCTCATAAGGTCCTTTTCCTAACAACATATCTAGATTTCTCTGAGGATAACCAGCTGCTGCATTTTGCCTAGCCGTCTCCGTGCAAAATTCCTGATTGGCAACCTTCCATAACAAATATTGCCCTCCATTTAGCACAGCTTTACACATACTAGCCCAATCTGCTGGCGTCATGTCCAAGTTGGTAATGGATTCGACCAAGCTTACAATGAAGGGTGCTTGGGGACCATAGGTTGTTACAGCCTCCTTTAACTGCTTCACTGTTTTGAAATCTAAAGCATAGTGAATTCGCTGCCCTCCTGCCTGCTCAAGTACAGGGCATGCTAATCTTTGAGGTCCTGTCTCAGGATCCCATCTGTCAACTACAGGGGTTGAGGGCCACTCAGCTGTCTCCATAGATGGAGCTGCTGGTTGAATTACGCCCTCTGGTGATAGAATGGTGTTAGTAGCAGCCTCCTGTTGTAGCTTCCCCCCGATAGCTGTTTCTCCTCTAAGCTTTCTTCCTTTAAATTTTCTTCCTCTGTCTGACTAGCTCGAGAGACCTTCTCTTTTGCTTGATCTAACATGTTTTCTACCATAGTCTGGACCTCTAACAATTTACTTAACACTCTTTCAGTTTGTTTTTTACTAATTTCTGATATGCTATAACACAAAACAAAACCGAAACAGAATGAAACAAAAACGGAACAAAAAATCGTTGTATCAATTTTCCTATTTTCTTGACATGTGCATTTGTGGTCTATTTCTATCTTTTCCTCAGGGGCGAACAACTTCAAACCTTGAGCCAACCATTTTTCCCAGTTTGCCTGAGAAAGTTCTAGGGATAGGCAGCTTGAAACAAAAACAAAACAAATCAAAACAAGAACACATTGTTTTTTTGAAATGGTCACCCATTCTCTCGCCTTCCCTCAGGGGTGAGCGATTTCATCTGAGCTTCAGGCGTTCCCCGCACGGGCCGCCAAATGCTGCAGTCTGGCTGGGCACAAATCACGAGCCACTGAAGCAGGAACAAACTTTCTTTCTGAACTCCACCAGCACACTCCACACACGCTCCCCGGGAACTCTCCCAAATGCCACGCGGCTCCTCCAGGAACCACCAACCGGAAATCCCCCCTCCAGCACTTCCCCAACCAATGCGAACTCTCCAGGAATCCTCACGAGAACTCCAAAGTAGCAGGCCTAGGCAGACAGTAAAGGTCTAATATACAATTGAATCAATCCAGCATCATCTAATGGCTCGCCTCTCAACCAATACTATTGGCAAAATGCCAGGGGCCATTCCGACTGGCTGTGGCTCTCAGCAGGATACCTCTGAAAGGAAAGTGACCACAACACTTGGAGCGACCAAGAGATCTTTTTGCAGCAGCGCAACAGAGGAGAAAAGAGAAAGAGAGAGAGAGAGAGAGAGGAGAGTATGCACGCAAGGGAGACAGAGAGATCAAGAGAGAGAGACAGAGCAAGAGAGCAAGAGAGCAAGAGAGAGCGGGGCCCATTAGGAGGGAGTTTTTAGAGCCCAAATCTAACGGGGCTCTGGGTCTGCAAGCTGCCTTGTTGGCACAAGGG